>NC_066846.1:4603329-4935829 GCF_001640805.2 Lates calcarifer
TAATAAGCTTATTGCCACTGGAGCAGGAATCACGGTTGAGTTGGTCAAACGATGACAAATAGAAGGAGGTTATTCACTTGCATCACTGTGTGTTAATGAAGTGTAGAGGGGTTCCCCATCATGTAACTCTCTGTTAAGCTCATGTGCTCTCAAAAATTCCAAAGCCAACTTCAGTTTGCAGCCCCAGAGAAACAAACATGCAGTAAAAAGCGCTGTGAAGGCTCTGGTGAGAGGTGCTGACGTGAATGGACTTACCAGATTCATGACAACAATTGTGCTCATTTCTTCATTCTTCATGTTCTGAAGGGAGAATACAGTGTGTTATTGTTGCGTCTTTCCAAAACATAATAGTAACACAGTCAATATCACAATAAGTTCAGCTGCAGCAACAAATGTCTGTGCAGACATACACACAGATGTTCATATAGCACTTACACAACACTTAGAATACAGCATGGCACCTTCAATGTAGTGTTTATATGAAGTAAAATTCCATTATTTTTCTATTTTTCTGTCCTCACCACTTCTGTTTTAGAGATCTGTGAAACATGACTGGCAAATCAAACATACTGTATATGTGGGAAAGAAGCGTGAGAACAGTACACATATCTACACTGGTTGTGTGCAGCCAAAACAGGGGTGACCTACATTCAGTACTGAATCTGACTGCATCCTGTGTGTAGCTTTGCAAATTAGCTTCAGTTTTACATCAATCATTTCTAATTTCTTGCTTCTGATTCCAGACAAAAGTAAATACACAAATTAGCCCCCCTACATTGTAGAAATTGTGGTTATTGCTGCAGCATGTTTGGTTCGCCAGCAGTTGTCCTGTAAGCAGATGCCTGTGCAGTTAGCTACAATAGCTGTAGTTACAGCCCCACAGGCTGCTGTAACTCCAGGCTGAACTCAGAGGCAAGTGTTTAAAAATGATTTATGTAGAAATTAAATGTATTTGGTAAAGCTCCAAGCCTGCACTGCTTCCACAGAGTTTCCCCTCATCGCCACCAGAGGTTGAGAGGTCAAAGCAAGCATGATCCAGGTCAGAATGGCAATAATGAGTGTGGGAGCCACATTTAAAAACACTGGAATGTCACTTTAAGTAGTCATCATGGCTTTTTGGCAAATATCTGGGTTTATTTAGTTTAGTTTAATCCAGTGACAATGCATTGGCTAGATTAGATGGTTAGATAGTTACATCAAAAACAGGCTTAACCAATCAAATTAACCTGAGAAATTTTTTTTTTTTTTGCAGCATACCATTCACTCTTGCTCATAATATTTTTTCACATGTTCTTTAGCATGCCCATTTATTTACATATTGTTTGTCAACACAGTTTCGGTGCTACTGTTGGTTACTAGGGAGAATTAGAACACAGTCACACATAAAACAGCTGACAGTCATTTGAGATACTGGCTGGGGAGGCAACAATGGACACACATCAGTTAATTCCAGGACAGAGTTCATGATGTAGGCTTTGGTAAAGGTGTTCACATGTGTAAATATCCACTGCAGGCAATGAGTAAATGTGCATGTGTGTGTGCATGAGTGTGTGTGTGTGCATGTGTCCAGCTGGAAGGCGGAGCGTCCCTGAGCCGGCCTGCTATTTAAAACGCTGGGAGGAATGTCAGGGAGACAGCTGGACAGAAGAAGGGAAGGGGGGGGGGGGGGGGGCAACAGACACTGACTCAAACCATCTCTCTCTCTCACACACACAAACACACAAATACCTATCTCATCACTGACTGACTATCGCTTACTGATACTTCTGTAACTGTTTGAATTTACCTCCCTCAGGGCGAATGTTAATAATAACACAGCAGTTATCCAGCTGACTAGTTCTGGGCAGACGGGGACTGAGCATCCAAGTGGGTCAGTTTTCAAGATCGTTCCACTCCACAAACTTAAGGACCCCGTGTGACTTCCTCTCTAGAGTGAGACTGACCTTGGGCAGAGCATGCTCTATGTAGATGCATATGTAAATGTGACACTATATGCATGCGTTATGTGTGTTTGTGTGTGTGTCTACTGATGCTACAGAGAAAGGAACCAAGGAGAAATGAAGGAACATATAAAGTGACGTAGTGTGCTTCATTCTGTACTCGCTTTGTACCTTTTTATGGACTCACACAGGCAGAAACCCTGTTGCTGCAAGCTGCTAAAACACTCTTTCCTAGCATGGGTGAATAAAAATACAGTACTGCACTACAGTGGCATGACTCTTTGTGCCATTTGACTCAGCAGGCCAGCAAGCACTGAATTGAGAACCAGATGGCACTCAGATATATCTCAGATATATTCACAGTTTTTGAATAAAAAAAAAAGAGTGCTCAGCATGGGGAGCAACCACTGTGCTTAAAACCTTAATAGAGACATCTGTCAGTCTGTGTGAATCAGACATGATCTTTAAAGATATACTGTATCTATCAGAGGCTAAGCTGTCCTGAGGGAGATGACCCCAGTTTTTCTGGCTACGTGACAATAGATGGAAACACAGTTAAATGTCAAGGATTATTAGCAGGGGCATGTGAGATACAGGCATCCCAGTAGATTTAGGTTCTTAACTGTCACATGAAGCCCTCAACAGCCACATTTTTAACGAGTGACAGAAACTTAACCAATAATTAAATTGAACATATTGTTCAAGATGTCAGTAAAGATTCTCACTCATGTCATTGTTATCCAAGTAAAGTTGAAGCCAGGAAAACTGTAGATTACAAAAACCACTATGGTTCAACCTGAAATGCCGACACACACTGTGTCTAGGTTCCACTGTGAAATGCTACAAAGCTGAAAAGATCCCAACATAGCCCAACATTTGGAAATTACAGTTTTCCTTCTGGTGCAGAGTTAGTGAAGGAGATCGATAACATCCCACTCTCGACGGCTGTCCAGTAAACATAAAGCTACATCCGGATGATCTTGAAACCTGTGATATAGGTCCTGCTGAGGTAGTGATATTGGACAAAATTTGCTATTCGTGTAATGTTCATCAAAAGCCATTAAAAATAAATGTGCATTTCTTTCATATTCTTTGTGTCTGAAATGTTTTATCTGTATATATCTTTGTGAAAAGTGTCAGGATTTTGTCGCTCACCAGTCCAACGAAGGAGGAGAGCATCATACCCACACGGACCACCACCCTCTCTTCAGGGCTGGCTGCTGGCCGGACCTTAAGGTTGTAGGTGGCGAAGAGCTTCTTCATCAGAGCCTGCTCCATGTCACTGGCACCTGAATGACACATACATAGAGCTTGTGTGACATAAGATTTCCCATGTCAAACTAATACTCAGTGCTGGTGCTTTTATCCATGACTATTCCAAACCAGTGACTGTTCCATGTCCATAACTGTGTGTTTATTACTGTTATCATGACGACAAAGGTCTGGTATTCCTGGTATGCTGCTGGGAAGTTCCTACAGGTTACATTATTATTACCATGACAATGAAGATCCAGTACATATACTGCTGATACACACCTGTGGGTCGTATCCGAGGGGTAAAAACAAACAACCTATACGGCCATTTTTTCGTTGAAGGACTTGTTGCACAGCATATACAATGAACCAAAACACTTTCTCTGGCAATTCAAACCAACACAATTAATGAAATATCCTCCCACTCCCCCAGCTCTCGAAGTAGCTGGCTAAGGATTAATTGACAAGACGGAGTCCCACCTTCTGCCTCAACACCCACTCACACTGCCTGCAGAGCCCACAGACAGAACAACAGGTACACATTCATTTGAGATGAGTGTAGGGAGGGAAAGAGAGTGGAAGTTAGGCAAAGTTTGACTTTTTGCAAAGAAGCAGTGATGTGGCATAGTAATAAATGGCCAAATAAGATGTATTTCTTCTTCTAACCCACTTATTTTATTATCTCCCTTCCTGTCAATCAAAAATGTAAAAGTCTGATCACACCAGCATTGAAGACAGTTAGCAAGCTGGTTTGCTTGCAGAGCTTTTTTCTTCAATAAAACTCCAAACCTGGTTAAATCCAAATAATAACTGAAGACATTTATGTCTGTGTATTGTCTAAATTTGAGGACCCTGCAAGTTGTGTTATTGCCCATTAGCACAGTGCTGTACAAGTGACTAAAGTTGTCAATTTCCCAAAATCCAAATGCTTGCACTCTACTGCATCTTCTACACACAACTCCTCTTTTATTTCCAGCCATTTCCTCCTCAGTGTTGGAAGGTTAGAGGCATTTATAATCAGCAGCTCTGGTGACGCAGCATTCATCACGTTTGGCATGGCTGTGGCCCCAGCACGATCTGACCTGACAGGAATAAATGACAACGATCACCCAGCAAGGCACTCCCATTAGCTAGGCACAGGGATGCATGGCTGCTGATGGGGGAGAACGGGAGGTGGATGTGGAAGGCTAGAAATTAGCATCTTTTTCCTCTCTCTGCCTGGTTCAGATGACTTGGTAAACAAGGCAAAGTAAAGTACAAGACCAGAGAGATTAGATGGGGTAAGATAATAGTGAAGGGTAGTGCATGTGAAAGATGCTTGGGACTGGCAATTTGTAAGCTTTGCTTTTCTGACGCCTCTGTGATAAAGGGCAGAAGAAGAATTTATAAGTCCTCCTACTTGGAAAGACACTTAAATGTGCTCTCAGCTGTTTTACCACCTGATAACTTCACTAAACTCAAGGGAGTGCATTTGCTGACCAGTGATGAACATGATTTCAAGATAGACACTGACAGCAGTAAAGTTCAGTGTGAACTACATCTTTCTCAGAGTGGACTGAACGTGCTGTTCTAGCAATCAGTGGCCAGTTATCAAATCAACTGCCTGAGGATGAGAAAGTCATTTATCTCTCTGAAGAAATGGATGCCACTTAACTGATAATGGTTGCATATGGCTTTAGTGTGATATTTAGTTGAGTTAATAGTTGCTGTGAACAGTTACACAGGTCTTTCTGTAAAAGATAACATCTTTCCTTTTTTATTTTCATATCTTTGTTTATTCCTTCCCCGTTTTATTCCACTCCTCTTCTCTCAGTCTGATCATGACTACACTAGTGCCCTGCATAGATGCATTTTTGCTTCAGTGGATACATTTTCATCCAGTGCCACCATTAAGTTAGAATTTGTAGTTTTGAGTGGAATATCTTTACAGGTACCTGACTGGACATGAAAAAATACTTTTAAAACTATTGATATTCCCATCAGCATCAGCTCTACTTTCTGTTTGTTGCTAATTAGCAAATGCTAACATGGTAACATACAAAACTAAGATTTAATTTTGTCAGTGAGTCTGTAGGGAAAGGTATTCCCAAACACTAAAACAACATAACAAAAAGAGAAAGACAGCATGTGTCTATTAAGCACATAGTCAATTTATATTGGCCAAACCTATATTGCTAAGCAGTCTGGATTATGCTGAGCCAATCTCTGGACTTTCTCCAACTCAAATATCACTATCGTACACCTTTAATATTCCCAGAGGAAGTTACACTGTGACCAGAGGCTCAATAATCATCTTTGGTGGCTTCCAGTGTTAATCTGGTGTTTGCTGGTGGGTTTTTACTGAACATTAGATTAGGATTTTCTGTGGCAAACTACATGTGATATTTGTGTTGTAACCACATAAGAAGTATTACATGACTACTACAGTTCTCTTACATGGGTATATTGTGTCAGCTTGTGGCTTACCTCCCAATGTACTCAGGCTGCATAAGCAACACGCCAGCAGGAACAGATCCAGGCTTTTCATAGTGACACCCAAAACCAAAACCTTCTCCCCTCTCTTCAAAACAAATCCTCAGTGGGTTAATCCAACTTGTTAATCCTTTCTTCTTCTTCTTCTTCTTTTTCCAGTGCAGCTCAGTTGAAGTCTTCAGTGTAAGTTTTGGTTTGTTCAGTCTGGACTGTTGTTGTCTGTCAGTCAGGCTGGCCTGGCCAACTGCTGTCTGCTCCAATTACCTCCAAGAGGGAGGGGAGCAGTGTGTGTGTGTGTGTGTGTTACTGTTCACCCCCAGTGTGAACCAGTTAAGACTCTGCCCACTGGTTCTCAAACTGTGGCTGAGGTACCTTTGGAGTCCTGGTGGGGTTTTCCTTAAAGGTCCTTAACAAAAAGAGTGAAGGTTAAAATGCAGAAATATTTCACTGGAAAATAACATAGTGATATTTGATCATGATCACCACAATATGATGTTACATCATATAACATAGTTACTATGCTGAGTGATGACTGTCTTTCAGGGACTAAAGGACATGCAGTACAGTGTGTCATCAAACATTCAATAAGTTAATATTCAAGTCTTATCCAAGACATTCACAACCTCTCGAGTTGATCACTCAGATGTTCACTGTATATTCTATCTTCAACTCAGAAGCAAAGACCATGCCTTGTTCTCACCCATTTTCCTGAGCCAGACTACCATATATTAATGCATCTAACCACTCTCTTTCCCCTTTTGTCTCAGGTCTCACATCCCTTTGCCTTCAAATCCCTTTCTCTGCTTTCTTGCCTCCCTTTCTCTCGTTACAGATAGATGGTGACCCATCCGGATCTGACTCTCTGGTTTCCTTACCATGACACCTTTTGACCTACATGACCCTTAAGGAGTCAGTATGCTTCAACCAAGGTGCTCGCTGGATTGTTGTATGGATCTAAAACCTCTTGCCCCCAGTATCTTTCTGACATCAGAGTTGGGGGGGGTGCATCTGAGTCTTTCCAAAACTGACAACCCTTTTTACATCAGCTCCTTGCTGCTGATGCCCTTATTACCCTTATATAAACAGGACATATTGTGGTATTTCCTATAATGTGGATTTTGTAGTTGTAATATAAAATGTGCTTTTATATGAAGACTTGCATGGCTATCATGTACACATAACCGCTGTAATAACCAGACATACAGAGGTGATACAGGGGCCATTATTCTCACAGTATAATGCTAACCTGATCAAACCATTTAACTGCCAAACACTGCTGTATTTTCCGAAGGCCCCTGCAGTAAAACATTTCTATCCTCCCTTTATACCCCTACTCTTCTCGTCATGCCACTCCGCTCCCACACACATTCATCGGCTGTCCACACCACCGTAATTTATGATCCACTGTCACTGCCATTTGGTCTGCAGCCAATTTAATTACCATAGAAGCTAACTATTAACAGCTAGCAGCGAGTGTCAAGTCACACATCAAATCGGTGGTCAGGAGGGAGTGTATAGGGCTCCTGTTGGCAGTGACTCAAATTCAGTGATCTCTCCCCTAGCAACTGTTATAGATCACTGTTTAATTCAGAAGTAAGTAGTTAACTTAAATTGGATTGATTGTTTGCCCAAGACTGCTATTTTCATAGTAACAGATGACATGTAACTGGATTATAGTAATTGCATCACATAAAAAGTTGATGCAGTCACTGTAAAAACACTTTAATGCAATTATATAGTTCAATGTGATAGATGATCAATAGATTTTATTCCAAGATAGTGTCCCACTTTATTTTCTACTTTAATTATATTGAAAATTCATTTGTGTAATCACTTTCCGTTTTGTTTATTCTCCTAATTACCTCACAGAGATAAACTTTATCTTATCTGAGTTTCCAAATTAAAAGTCTGCCAATTGAAGTTCGTGTTCAATCGAAAGTAATCAAAGTACACCTTATAGCCAAAAAGTTTGTCGACACACAAACACACCCACCACCACACCAGTATGTGATTCTTGGACAAGTTATTCCCAAAGTATGGAGATTACTATGTTGCTGTAACAAGCCTCTACAAAAGAATCTGGCTGCAGGGATTCGTTCCCATCCAGCCACATGAGCATCAGTGAAGAGCAATACTTACTGTATGTTGAGTGATGCAGCTTGATTCCCAGTCTACATTCCAGTTTATTCCAAAAGTGTTGGATGGAGTTGAGGTCAGTGCTCTGTGCAGTCCAGTCAGGTTTTTTCCACACTAAACTGGTAAAACCATTCATGGACCTGGATTTGTACACATTTGGAACTACTTCCAGACCTGTTTGGTTTGGTTCAAATGAACTGCAGGGCATTTGCTTATTGTGCTCGGTTCATGTGGGCTACCAACAAATTTTGTGGCTTGAGAGCAAAAACAAACCAACACAGGATTTTGTGGTGGTGGATATGAGATTTTAGCATAAATTTAGCATAAAAGCTAAATCAATGTGCTGTTCATTCAAGAAAGTTATTTTTATGTGGTTCAGTTAGGGCTGCATACTTTGTGGAAACTGAGTTATTACAATGTACACAAAAATAACTATCACGTCTGCGAGATCTGATCTGAGCTTTGTGTTTGCTGAAGATATATCTGGTTAAGAGATATGAAGTAGAATGATCAGTGTGTGGATTCTACTTTATTTAGTCTGTCCCTGCATTGAGCTAACAGCAGCTAACAGCTGTCTGCAGGTATCAGGCTGATGTCTTGTCAACACAAACAGAGGGGATGAATTAGTAAGCAGACTTTCACTTTCTGTCCTGTCTGTGCTCAAAGTGATAATTAAAGTTGATGTTTGTACTTAGTTGAAGCATCTGCTGCTGACAGTCCTCGTATTGCTGTATGGGACAGCATTATTTCTTTTAATATGCATAATTATAATGCCCTTGGAAGTGGTGCAGGATTTTTCTTATTATTATTTTGTCATGCTTTAGTTGTTTTGTATTTGTTAAGGAAAATAAATCCTTGGTCCAGAGTTTTATAACCAGGAAATGTGTTTAGAGTTTAGCCAATATGGTAAATGGACTGCAGTTATATAGCACTTTTCTAGTCATACTCACTCTCTCACACTCAAAGCACTCTCCAGGGACCTTCACCCATTCACTCACGCATAGTAACACACTCACACATTGGAGGCAGTTTAGGGTTTAGTATCTTGCCCATGGCTTCTTTGCAGCCAGGGATCAAACCACTGACCTTCTGATTAATGGGCAACCCACTCTACCTCCTGAGCCACAACCACCAGCAGAAGCAGTAAAGGCACATGGTTCATTTAAAGTTAAAACTCTCAGTGCTCAGTTTCCACAATTCACATCAAAACTGTACTCACTCTCAGAGTCATAACTCAGTCAAATACACAAAGACAATACACATTAGATACACAGTGACTTACACTTTGCAAGAATGTGATTATCTCCATCATTAATTAACATCCATAAATTTGCTTAGAAATCATAGAAAAAAAAGATGCTTACCTCAAAATCAAGTTTTTAACTTGTCCTCAAGTCAGCGCATCAGTGAGGACACAGCAGACAGGAACTGCTAATAGCTAAAACAGGCTTCAAAAAACAAACAAACACACACACAAACAAAACAGGGCTCAAGTTGGAGCTCATAGTGCAACTCTCTCAATCAATGGTGGAGACATTACACTTCCTGTTTACATACACCAAAGCATTATGGGAACTGTAGTTTAGGCCAGGTGAAGTTCAGATGTGTTGGTGTAGCTAAGTACTAAAATATATAAGACATGTAAACAGTTCTAAATGTAAACATGTACAGTCATATGTCACATCAAAACATCCAAAGAAACTCTCAGGAGACCAGCATTACAATCATACAAATATATTAGTTTGTTTTATTCAATTATATCCAATAATACGTCTCCCTTGACTTTGTGTAAGTTATTATAGAAATAAATACAGATCATATTGCAAATGCAGAGACAAGTTTGGGATAATAGAGTGTTGACGAGGGTCGGGGGGTTTAAGAGGTTAAAGGGGGTTTAAGAGTAAATATTGGGTAAGGACTGTTTCTTCAAAGGTGTCCAGTAAATGATTGGCGCATGCATGCTTGTAATCCCGCCCATCTGTGATCCTCTACCTCAACCCAGGAGTTTCAAACTGCAAGTCCCATGGCTCTCTGTAGTCCTTCTCAGCTCCTTTCTCCAAGTGATCCATGGATTTGGATGGTGTTTAGTAGTCATGTTATTCCACCTTGCCAGCAACAGGGGGAGTTAGTGCACCCCAACCACATTTGCATGGATATATTTATATATAGAGATATATAGATATATAATTTTTTTTGCCCCATTTGAATACAAAAATAGTGTCATTGTGGCTTTGATAGCTGGAAGACTGAAGCACTCTTTTTGCATTTGGAAGACAAGAAGGAAAGTAAGATTATGGTGATTTCCTTAAAATCTTTTCTGGAAGACTTTGTCACAATAAGTTGGATCGTCCATGCAGTACAAAGGAAAAAAAAAAAAAATCCTTCAAGGATTGATCACAGAATCAACACACACAGGTAGAAGATGTGTTTGTGTGTGTTTGAGGGAGAGACGGAGACGGTGAATGAGCAGTCCACATGCTGCCGGTGAGCCAATTAAAATCTCGTTAAGAGATCGAAGGTCGGAGGTCAGTCAGTGAGTCGGTCGGTCTTTGATTGACGAGTGAGCGCTGGAGGATTCTGGGGGATCAGGAGGAAGAGGTTTGAGACCCCTCAGTACCGGTGTACTATGTTATCCTTTCTTTGTAGGCTGAGCCTTTTTGTTCAATATCCCACATCACGTAACAGGGGAGTAGATACAGATATGCATTTAAACAGCAAAATAAACACATCAAATCAACAAACACACATGAACAGACTAACAATGATTTATAAAGGGCATTACAATGGATACCAACACTTAGAGTTTCTCATATCATTTCATTACAGGTCACAGTACTTCCACTGAGAAATACCCAAAACACAATCCATACTTTCTTTAAAAAAAAAAAAAAGTACACTTGAAAAAGGGCTAAATAAACACATTTTTTTTAGCATAGTTTACAGTGTAAAGTCACCACTAAAACATTGGTGGTGCATTAGCTTTCAAGAGGTGAAGTCCCTCCATGATCTGTTTGTAAAGGTCACCCCAGTTAGCCACATCTGCGCTGGCTTGGTGCAGGGTGCTGTGTGCAATGCAGATGTGTCCAGGGACTGTGGGTGTGCCTTTAAAAACACAGCCCCAGTTTTTATATACACATGAAGTTAATCTGTTTGTTTAATGCAACACAGGATGTGACATTAGGTGCTCTGGTTTCCAATATAAAAGCACTTTTTTTCATGAAGCAGCTAAAAAAAAAAAAAAGAAAGAGGGAGAGAGAGAAAATCCGTCCGAGGACGGCGTCACTCTTTTGTCGGAGCACGTGAGCCTCTCTCTCTTCCTCCCTCTCTTTTTTGTGTTTTCTGCTGCATTGCAGATGTGGTGAAGGGACTCCACCTCAAAGTAATGCACACACACACACACACACGCACGCACACACACACACACACACACACTTAAACAGCAACCCAGCTCACAAAAAGGGCAAAGTGTTAGAAAAATAAAAGCTCTAATAAAACACGCAGTTGGTTTCTATATCAATATTAATCCTTTCTTTTTCCCACACCCTCCCAGATAATGTGGCTGCACCTTGTTAATGGAGTTTATTGCTTTCTGCCCAAGGACTCGTGCTCATTGATTTGGCCTCTGATTTATCCTCTATTTTCCTCTCTCCCCTTCTCTCTCTCTCTCCATACTTCATTCCCTCTCTTCTTGGATACACATAATGGACATACACAGATATTCAATCACAGTTACACAACGATTACACACAAAGACCAAAAGTGATGAGTGTGATGTATGAGTGTATCAACATGCATGCTGTGTGCACACGCTGCACGCACACACATGGACAAACATACTGCCTCCAGGTTACAGGGAAGTTGTGTCTGCAAAAGCGATCACGTAGAGGAAGTGGAACATCAAAGGGAGGATGTGAGGGCATGAGTTAGCTACACTACAGTGTGTGACACATGCCTCTCTCTCTCTCTCTCCCTCTCTCTCTCTCTGAGTCCTTCACCACCCCGGATGACCCTCTCTGCAGCTGTAATTCGCTCAGTAAGCAGGGAGGGCCCTGACTCGGGAGAAACGGGAGGGAAGGGAGTCCCCGGGGAGAGAAGTGTGTGTGTGTGTGTGCATGTGTGTGATGTGCGAAGCGTGCAGCTGAATCAGATATACATCATTTAACCCCCTTCGATAACCACACATACACGCACATTCACACCTCTCTCATCTTTTCTCATATAGTCTAAAGAAATGGCGATGCCAGGCTTTCCAAAGGGCCAATATGTAACACTTAGAGCCGAATCCAGAGACATTTATCAGTGAGTTAAACGCAGTAAATTCAGCCATGGGGGTGGGGGTGGGGTTTCACTAATCAAACATGTGCTCAGATAGACGGCCGGCGAGATAAATGGCAATCTTTACCTCCTGTAATTCAAAGAGAATCATTTGAAGTGAAGCCTGAAGGCCGGAGAGCAGACAGGCTGGAACAGAGAAGCTGATTCCAGACTTCACAAAGGACGTACAGCAGAGAAAAAACACACACACAAGGCTGTGGGACACACACACTCAAGCAAACTTTCCACACTCAGTAAACTCTACCTTTCTGCAACCATAAAAGTGAAATCAGTAACACTGCAAACAGTTAAGGATACACATTTTCACACTTCCTCTTCTTAAAATCTTCACCCCCCCCCCCCCACCTGAAATAATCCGTCAATAACATAAATACAAAAGATAATATCTGTTACAGCTTCTGCAAAAAATACAGTATTCAGAGTAAAGATGTGGCTGAAAAAACAGGTGACTATTTATAAGATTACTCAAAAAAAAAAAAAAATATGGGTATGAACAGAAATTTAAATGTCACAAACAGATGGTGAATTCTGGTTGAACAGCACGCGGGTGACAATTCAAATAACAGTCTGCAAACCGGAATAAAAAGCTAATTTATCTGCATATTCTACAGTGAGATACTGATGACTGATGCATTTTTAAGAGGCCGATGGATCATTTGTAATGGATTGCATTTAATTGCTGAGTCCACACATAGTATGAGTATCTCGATAGTGAGATATGAATCCATCGCTCACTAGATGTCAGTGTTGACTGACGCTCAGTCATTGGGATTGAACAGAGCTCCTGATGGCTCGATTTAATAAATGCCATTTTAACTCAGAGTTTGAGGCAGGAAATGAGGCGACTGTAACCCTAAAAATACTGCAAACAAATCAAATCTGAATTCATGTCCTCCTCTCTACAAATCCACCTCATGTGCTATTTTTTATTATTATTATTTTTTGCATCTGTGCAGGCATATGTATCAACTGAAAATAGTACTGCTTTTATTTTGAGGGTTAAAGGGCCACTCCTGCGATTTAGTGTTGCACTTTAATAAAGTTGAGAGACTCACGAGAGACAGATGTTTGAAAGAATTTTCAAAATCAAAACAACAGAAGTTGAGATATCCTGGCTTTTAGTCTGTAGTATGGGTCAAAAACACCTGATCCTACATTTCCCATAATGCAACTCAACAATATCTTTCAATTGCCTTAGAAATGCCAACTTATTTAAAACCTCATACCTCACAGTGTGAGCAGTTCTATATTGAGTTAAAATCAGAGGAGTGCCCCTTTAACAAGCATTGTGTGCATGATTCCAACGCATTGCTTATAGTCTTTGACCCGAACTTTATCTAAACTAAAGCTCACATTCTTTTTTTCATCATTTCTACACTCAGAATTAATTACTTGAACTATTTTAGCCCTTAACTCTCCTTAACAGCTTTTTGCCTTTCGATTCAAAATCTGCTTGAATTCTGAAAACAACAAATATGACACATACATAAGAAAATATTGCAACATAGATTTCCCAGCCCTTAAATTCTACTATAGTAGGTGTCACAGAAATCGTGGCTCTGTCTGTTTGCAGAGTTCTTCCTCTCCTCCCATCTAACAGTATCTCTCCATCTAGTCCCAGACACTCTTAATTCTACTCTGGCAGGCAGGAGCCTCATTTAATTAAACATTTGTGTAATTACTTTGCGAATAATAGTCAAACATTGTGTTCTGGATTTAGAGATCCATAGGGGGTGACTGGTCAAATACATCAACCTGAAGGTCTGTTTAACAGTTTAATTAAGGTCTTTAGTGTGAATGTGAGGTTTTAATAGTAACTTGCTTTGAATAAATCTAAAAAGAATGGGAGTAAATCTCTAATGGGTTGCAATTTATTTAAGTGAAAGATGGTTTTCCTCGTTGCTCTCAAGTCCCTCCTATAGTTTGTTTGTTGAATCCTTTCTTTCTCCTTTTCCTTCCATCTTTCCATCCTTTCCTTTAAGCCCTCACTTAAGCACTCCCTCCTTCCTTCCTCAGTACATTTCTTCTCAGGAAAACCGAGGTAAAGTTTGTTTCATCATCTTAGGTAGCAGATTACTTTGCTCAGCAGCTCGCCTCCATTCTGCACAGGTTATCAGCCATTATTATTTACAACCACAGGTTAGAGGGGCGCGGAGGATTATGCATGGAAGGAGAAGAGTGTGTGTTCAGGAGGGAACACTGCCCACATTACCATAATTCCCTCTTAAATCTCTTTTTGTTGTGCTCATCATCGCAAATTTTCCCCCTTTAAAATCTCTTTCTTTTTCTGTTTCCTTTCTTTGCGTCGGCCCTCCTCCTCCTCCTGAGCCCTGATCATCAATCTAGCCTTTCCTCTACCTCCTGAACACACAGGACTGCCTCGCTTCAAACAATACATAAACATTAGGCAGAAACAATTACCCTGCCTAGCATATTGTTCCATGAAAGTTTGATATGAAAAATGATTGCTTTTCCCTTTGAATGGAAAGAACAAATGGCAACACACAAGACAAGGTCTCCTGAAAGAAAAGAGAGAAGAAATATTAAAACTGCTTGTTACTTTCTTTAACAGGAGAACCTACCAAATAAACTAAGTAAAATATAACACATATGTCTTTCCATTTTCTTTTTTTTTTTAAATAATCGTTCTTCTTACATTATATAATACAGCTATCAGTTTCATTATTTATACATGACTTTGGTTTTCTTATTTTCCCTCCCAACAAAACAGTCACAGAAATCATACTGGTAACAGTACAGGACTTGTGAAACGACAAGTAAAGAAGGCTTGGATTCCTCTGCATCATAACCAAAGTCTCCAGAAGAGATTTCTGCTAATTCATATGCCCACGATTACAGACAGATTAACAGAAATCTGAATGTGAATGTGTGAAAGCAAGTGATTCATGTGAAGCATTGTGTTGCACATATGAACAAATAAAGACTTGAAGGAGCACTCCAGGGATTCAATATTGCACTTCTATAAAAATGGGGAATAGATTTAAAAAAGGAATGGTTCAAATTGGAGCAGCAGAGGCCGAGATATCACGAGTAGTCCCAAGCTCCATAGCGTCTTTCATCAGACCCTCTCTGCCTGTCTCACAAATTCCTCATTGGTGATCCGCAAGGCCGTTTTGTTGCTCGAAGCTCAGGGCTTGGTTTTGGTTAAGTTCCAAACTTAAAGATTAAAGAGGGAATACAAAGTCTGATGAAATGTATGGGTTGGGCTTGATGTTTGAAAATGTAAAAAAAAAAATCTGTCTGTGTGGAGTTTAAAAAGGTGAGCTCACCAGACCTCTGCAGCCTGCTCCTCATCTCTGCCTGAGGCGAGCAGATTGAACATTAGTGGCTAGCAACAGAACACACCCAGATCTCACATCAAAATGTTGCTGGTTGAGTTGGAAGAAGAACAAAAAAAGATGACACCTCTGGTTCTGCTGCATTGATTTTTTAAACTGTCCATTTAAGCTGTGAGAAGACTTATAGCGTATCCCAGTCCCATACTACATACTAATTGTATTGGTGTACTGTTTTGCAGTTTGCATGTCAAGTACAGTATTAACAATTAAACTATATATGTTCCAGAGTATATGTTCTTTTGTCGTTTTGGGGGTTGTTCACAAAACTGTTTCACATTCAAAATTAGTTTTAAAATTTGCAGCTCCATTTCCTTTGTGCACTGCATTGTGGGGAACTGTAACTAAGCAGCACACTCATAAATTAAGCATGTTTTTTAATATATATGTATATACTGGAAAATCTGCTTTTAAACACATCAAATAACTTAAATGTCTACAGTTATTATGTAGTAGGGATTTGAGATGTATATAACATAATCAATGTGTTGCGTGATTAAGCAAAAACTATACTAGTGCTCACAGGTTGAGTTGTACTCGTCATGACATATCACCTGACTCTGACATGTAAAATGGGTGGAGTGCCCCTTTAAAAATGGGTGAACACTGTACTCCAAAGGTGTGGGCAGAGTATTTTTGGCTCAAGGACAGTGATGGGGTAGCAATGAACCTGCAGAAACTGTTGTTATATGCACAACATTATGTTCTTTTTTTGGATGCAGTGATCAAATAAAACACATTTGTCCTGTCTATTTTTAGACAAGAGTACCACACAGAGTGACAGATACTGTGTGGGCTTCAGGCATCTGTGCAATGCATGGCCAGCAACAGTGAAAAAACCTATTGCAGTGCAATCACAAGCTATGCAGTCAGGCTCCATCAGTACCCCATCTCACTGATGATATCCTCATCATCTCCCAGAACCTGCTCACGCACACCGCCATGTCGCCATGTGTCTGCATGCATTTGTGAATGTGTGTGTGTGTGTTGATGCATGTCATCGTGTTAAGTGTGTTAAGTCGCGAGATCGTTTTCTGCGGTGGTTGCTCACAGATATCAGGGCGCTAAAGTGTGTGCACGCAGTACACACACCTACATGCGTGTGTGTAAATGTCAGTGTAATAATGAGTGTGTGTGTGGTTATGCGAGGTGCTGAGGGAGCTCTTGGCCCCTCGTTTAAGGGTCGAAAGATTCTGATCAGCCCCAGACTCCATTAGCAGAGCCAGAGAGGACGGGAGGGGTTTTCTTGTGCCGCCGAGTGGAAAATTGAGTCCATGTCACAAACTAATCAAATCGCACCAAAGGTGAATGGAAGAAGAAGGGAACACACACACACACACACGCACACACACATACATACACAAACAAGGCTGACAAGTATCCAGGCCATCTCACAAAGTCGCTGACACACACAGAAGATGTGGACTGAGCAGATGGCTGCAGAACAAAAGTCTGCAAGGGTCTCTGTGACAGCATCGCATTTGCATGGCTCTGTGTCAGGCTAACATTAGCATGGAACCCCACAGGGAAATAAAAACACAACCCATTTGTAAATTGTGTGCTGCAGAGGGACGGATTTGACCATTGCACCCTTTGTGGTAAAACCAGGAAGACTTTTGCTCAGATATTTGGTTGACTGGAAGGTTGTCGCTGATGATATCTAGTGGACGTGTGGGATTTCCTTCCAGCTGGTTAAACACGCTGCAGTGACATGCTATACGATGCTAGGCGACTGTTCACCTCTTCATGGAGTTATTGCTTTTAAATCCCAGGCTCTGATAATCACAGAGGTTATTAAATAAGAAGGTGGAGGGCTGGTGTAGATGTGGGTCTGGGGGTGGGGGAGTCTATGAAGGTAAAAGGGGCTTCCCATTGGCCAGCTCCACTCTGCCCAGACCTGCTCCTTTTCTTCAACTTTACAGTGCAGTGTTGCAGGCAGCAGGTGTGGGGGGGTTTAGCCCTAACAACCCTATTCAGGTTTCCGCTGGTGCCCAGTGGCCTGTGCCCCGTGTCCCCCGCCCCCCAACTCCTCCCTCCCGTGTCTCTGAGCGCTAGGAGGAGGAGGTTTTGGTTTTGGATTGAGGGTCCTTCTTGCCGTTCTGGAGCACAGGTGAGTCACTGGAGGTCTTGGGCGTTTTCCTGGGCGGACTCTGCTCCGCAACATCGTGTAGAGAGGGCTCCCTGTACATGGCCACTGGGGAGGGAAAAGGTCACACAGAGTTAAATTGGGTCATTGTTTGTAAAATTCCCCATTATTTTCCCATGAATTAAGAGTATTCAAAGGTATAACTGGGAATCACCATACATACATACACACACACACACACAGGGCTTTGACAATGTGAACATGTTACATGAAAGTGTTACATGAAACAATATAAACAAAAAGCAAAAAGTATCTTTACACTGGATTGTAGCTCCCAAACAAAGCAAACGAGTCCCTATTAGAAGTTTATGAACAGTACACAAAGTGTAGAGCGATGCAATAAACTTAAGGATGACAATATTATGGGCAGTGGTTAAGGGTAGGATAATCATTATGCTTCGGCACAGGTTTAAAAAAAGGTTGTGTCTCTCTTAGGTGAATTAATCACTGATTTAATAAACCAGCTGTGTAAGCTAAGTGTTTATATTGTGCATAGGCCTATATCTACATGTTGCCTGCCATGTGATGCTGTTCACATGTTGCTACTGAAGCCTTTTTTTTAAACATCCAAGTGCTACAACTCTCAAAAGTCCTTTGGAATATAGGAAGAGATTTGTTTTGCATTTTCAGTATGTTTGAAATCAACAAACAATACAAGTATAGCCGTATAAAAAATAAAAATAAATCTGCCACAGTTGATACTGGACCTAAATGGTGTAAGTTTCCTCTTTGTGTGCTTGGTAATCCAGCCATGAGCATACAAGGTGTGATCAAAAAGTTCAGAGACTGTCCTTGTTGCAAATGAACAGACTGTTGCATGTTAATATGCATGCAACAGGTGCAAACAATAACTTTCATGAGTCTGTATTCCATGTTACATTACATTACGCTACGCTACGCTACGCTACGTTTCATTGTCTGGACCTGTGTCACATGGATTCTTGTGGCCACTTGCAGGTGCACATCTGTGATTTCACAATGAAGCAGAAGCAGCATCATCTCCAGGTTGCAAGGATCTCAGTCAACAGGCCTGGAATGACCCAACCTTTATGTCAAGGATCATCACCAGTGATGAGAGTTGGGTCTACACCTATGACCCAGAGACCAAATGGCAGTCAGATTGTCAACGCCAAGTTCTACTGCGCCATTTTAAGCTGTGCACCCACCTAAGTTTTTTGGCTCCCCGTGATGTCTTCCTCTTCCCCAAAATGAAAGTCAAGTTGAAGGGTTGCCGTTTTGACACAGAGGAGGAGATCCAGCATGAGTCGCAGGTTGTGCTTGATTCACTTACAGAATGGGACTTCCAGCAAACGTTCCACGTATGCCGGAATGCTGGGAGGGATGTTATCACTGCACAAGGTGACTATTTCAAAGGGGTTGGTGGCCAATTTTAAACCAGATACAGAACTTTTTGATCGCACCTAAATGCCCTAAAGGTCAAAGACTTCATTGTACTGGACACACTATGAAGAAAATGTCCTTTAAAGCACAACAACGAGCACTTAGCACCAAAGATGGAGACAGAATAAAAGCATCTCTCACTGGCCCCTGCCTCTAGAGAAACCTAGACAGGGAAAATTAATCTGTTGTACCTTCAATGAGTTTGGGCAGGAAGTGAGCAGCTCCCTTGGTCTTCTTGACGCGGTTCCCCTTCATGACCTGTCCGTCCCGGTTGATGCCGATGTACCAGGCTCGCCCCGACTGGGTCTGTCTGTACAGGATGGACGAGTAGGTCACGTAGTAGTTCTCAAATACACACTCCTTAAACTTACACTCCGGCGTGAAGTGTTCCTGAAACACAAACACAGAGGAGAAGAATAACACATTTGAAGCCTCTGCCATTTTTTATCTGTTCTATTATTTATATATTTACTCTCCAATTCCACAGGCTCAGCTGGGAATGGGAGGAAATGGGCCCCACATTTCATTGTGACAGGGCTACAGGAGCATCTGGGGGTGCATCAACGAACTGCACACACACATACACATGCACACATGGACAAACTCATTCCAGCATGTGCACATGCCTGTTTGCAACATGGACAAAGTGGTTTGTAAGCCGGGATGCCATAACTCAGCTGTTTCAGTTTACCTGTAACAAACAACAATCAACTGGATCCTTCACCCTCTCCATAGTTTAACGACCCCGCTGTCGGCCTTCAGCTCTCTCTCTCTCACACACACACACACAAACATACACGCATAGCTCCGCATTAGATAATACGTCAACACCAGGACCCCCACCACCACCACATCTCTCTCTCGTTACAGCTCTCACATATTCCCTCTCTATCTCATATTCTGCCTCTACCTTCTCCACTCCATTCCCTCCATCCCTCCGTCATTTGGTAACCTTGTCGAGGAACAAACCAATTTGCAGGATTGATTTGGAGCCTTGATGTGACGAGTGAGCAGAAAAGGCCTGAATAAGGAGTTTGCTCTCTCTCTCTCTCTCTCTCTCACTCTCTTATTCATTTCCCCCCTCTCTCACTCTCGCTCTTCCTCCTGTTCTCCGTCTTCTATCTCTTCTCTCTCTCCCCTTCTCTGCTTGTCTGCCACCGCAGGCACAGGGCCTTAACGCCTGCCTATATCCATTGTACCACACATAAACAAGCTAATTACATTGACTGTATCGCCCATTCTTTAATTACACATTCATTCACTTAGGCAGCCATTCATTTCCTCGCCCACCTATTAACTTCGCTCTAATAGCACAGAGCGAAATCCAAAGGTCTGGAGTCTCTTGGAAGGTGTAATCAGATTGCTATCATTAACCGTGTTTGTATTGCAGCGTGATGCGTCTCATCTTTGCTGTGTGTGTGTGTGTGTGTGTGTGTGTGTGTGTGTGTGTGTGTGCAGATTTGAGGGGAACTTTTACAGGATTAAAGTCTGCTTTGTAAAGCCTGATCACCAGCTCACACACCCTGCAGACAGACGTGCTCAAAGTTCATTAATTGATTAATTACGTGAATTAAACTGAGTCTGGCCATTTGAGTAATGTGTATAGTGTGTGTGTGTATAAATGAGTGTGTGTTGAAGCTGTATCATTATCAATCCATGACCCACCAGGTGCAAAGGAGGGCTTTTCGATTAGCCATTATCATCCTGGGAGACCACCACAAGCAAGCAACAGAGGAAAGACACAGAGGATGGATTTCTACCAGCAGGCAAAGTCTGATTTTCTAATGAATGCAGAATATGTTCTGTGGCCGTCTACACTGTTTTCTACTGTAAAACCATACGGGGCAATTCAAGTTTTTGTGTGCTTTTGCAGATTAAATACCAGAAATGAAAAGATCAGAAGGTCATCCAGTGGCACAAATTTGAAGAGACATTAAGATAAAATCATTTTAACAAAACCACTATTGATGAATTTTGGAAATAAATGTCATATTACACTGGAAAAATACAATATTATACAACCCTAGTGATTATGTTGTACATGGTTTTGGAGGATTTCCAGACTCTGGAAATCCAACAGACAGGTTTCATTTTCATACTCTGCCATATTCTACCATAACTGTTGAGACACTGGTTTCTATGTGTCTACACAGCAAATAAACAGGGGTTGGCCAGATTTTATCTGAATCATTGTAAACATGTTTCTCATTGAAATGATCATGCACACAAAAAGCACATTTCAAATCCATGTTCAAAGCTTACATACGGGAGGTGGTAAAATGTGACCTACAGTCAGTGAACATGATTGCACAAGCAACAAACATGGGCAAAAATCAGTTCTGCTTTCAGAGAATCATTCATTTATGACTTCCTCCTTGTAAAATACACCTTTAATATTTCATGTAATTTGACTCAGTGTAATGGCGCTACACTGACTGAATTCCCACCAGGAGGAAAACACAAATATTTCTGTGCTGTTGCTATGCATGACTGCATGAGTACACTCACCTCTGCACACAATACAGTGAGTTAATGTGAGTCGTGTTTTGTGTTTGGTCTGTCAGAGGAATATTTCCCAAACTTTTATACATTTTTTCATTTGGCTTTTGTAAATGTTGTAAAAACTGCTACTGTATAGGAAATTTCAATGATATCACAGGTCCCACCAAACTGATTTTAATTAAACAAGTCTTTTATGTTGGCCTGAATCCAGCCATGTGTACTTAGTCACAGAGGTGCTGTCAGCATCACTGCTTTATAGGATAACACACTATTAAGCAGTCATTTATAGAGACACATCATTCACACAGCAGACACACAGGGGACAGATGCACATCTGTCTGCAGAGCGTTTACTCTGACTACTCTTGAGGCTGATTTCTGACTGATCATTTCCTCTTTATCATAAACTGCAGAGGGCTGACTCTCTTACACCTCTGAAGTAGAGCCTCTGACTAATAAAGACAGCGAACGCTATCTGTCACCTGAGTCCAATAACCCTCATTCCCCTCATCTCAAAGACAAACCAGACGTTATTATCAGTGATGCAGTTCCGTTTGTGTCCAGCAGGGGCTGCCCCAAACACACAGGCAGTCCGGGGCGTCTGTCACCGCTTCTGCTGCTGTTGATGCTCCAAAATTAACTCGCGTCCACTCGCCACTCCATAATACTCAGCTCTCCCCAGAAGACCTTGTTTAGCACACTGAAAACCACTCGAGTTGTAGGAACAGCCAAAGATGCAGGCAATTATTTATTTTCAGTGGCTTTTTCTGCTCTAAATGTTGTTTTGTGTATTTTAGGCAGGATTTGTTGAAATAGCCCGAGATACTTTGGTCTTTCATTTGGCTATGAAGAGATGAGAAGAGCAAAGACAAAGCAAGAATATGGACAATGAAAACAAACACACACACAAAAACATAGAAAACCACAGTCTATTCAGATCAACTGAGAGACACACACTCACTATACAGATCAAGTCAGGATCATTAAAAAGTCCACAACCAACACTGCTTACTACAATCTGCTGTTACACACAGATAGTTTTAGAGGAGACAACAGTACTTTGTGTGTGTGTGTGTGTGTGTTTTAGCTGTATGTGTGTGAGGGTGTGTTCATCCACTCATGCGTGTCTGCTGTTGTGACAGAGAGACATGACGGATCCTTCTTACATCAGTGGGAGGCCACCCGGCGCCAGATGACATGCATACACACACACACACACACACACACACACACACATACAACATCAACAGTGACGGATGGAGCGGTTGCCTCCCTCATCACTCACTCCCACAGGCAGTAGAGAGAAAGAGGGGTTGAAGGAAAGAGAGGGAGCAGCAAGGAGAAAAGAGGGGACAAGATGAAACAAGGGGAAGGAAAAAGGGGAGTAAAAGAAGAGAAAAAATGAAATGATAAAGACCATGTGAGAGTTGAGGAAGGAGACACAGAGAGAGTACGGTGGGATTATTCTCCAGTAATGACAGACACACACCGTCGTCTCATTTCCATCCGTTGACACCTAAAGACATTATTAAGCCCTGCTCACGGGCACATGGCTGCCATTAACCATTGAGCCTCCCATGCGCTCAGCTGGGGAATTGATTCTATGTAAGACCTCTGTGAAAAGTCAATAGGCATTAGTGCAGAAAAAAAAAAAAAAAACCTGGATTAGGCTTTGATTGGACGAGCGACGCGGCGACGCAACTGAGCGTGAAGAACTTAAAACGACTTACAAGCTGCGATCAGACAACCACAGGTTAATCCAGGGCTTTGAGTCGCCGACACTTATCGACCACGTCCCAGAGGACAAATAGGGCGCATGTGTGAGCTGGCTGGCGTGCGTGTCTGTGCGTGTGTGTGTTTGTGCTGTATGGCTGGGGAAATACATGAGATGTGCTGAATTGTTACAGCTTTCAGTAAATGATGTTTGCAGTTTCACATGTCAGCAAGTACAACTGATCAATACAGACAGCTGGATGGCTTCATTCGAGCAAAATGGGCTTTTGTAGGCCAACAGCAGTGTTTATGATGGATATGATGTTGCTATGGAGTCCTGTTTTTCAAGCCCTTGACAAACAACTATCATCTTCTTCACTAAATCTAAAGCAATTTCACAGTTTTAAATCGAGTGACAACATAGTAGATTTAAAATTAAAGTGATAAAGAGCAATGAACTGAGGTGTCGTCTGTCTGCTAGCCTGAAACATTCTCACTCCCAACTTGTCACATATGAATGCCTGGTCAGGTCCCCTTGGTGTCCTTAACACACTGGGTACCCCTTTAGCATTATTTTTCAATGGGCAGGGTACACTACAGCATTATTGAACTTTTTTATGGTTATGTTTAGATACTCACAGCACTTGGTTTATGTTATAGTTGGGTGGTTTAATACAGAAAGACTATCAGACTACCCTGCATATTGAAAAATGATGCTAAAGTTGTATCCACTGCAGTAAAAAGTGACACCAGGTGTCCTGTGTGATGAGTTGGGAGTGAGACAGTGTGAGACAGGGTCTGCACTGCCAGATGCACCTCTCGAGTTGAAAGTTGTTTTTGATATAATCAGGTCTTCAGTCATCAGGTTAACGATTAAAGTCAACTAACTCGAGTCCATGCCTCCAAAATTTGTCCTTGCCCACGTTCCATGTAGTAATTTGAAAAAAGGAAGCATGTAACTGAAAATCATCTTTGTGCAGAGATAAATATGTACAGGCTATTTATGTAGTTTTTAGCTGTGTGAGGATGAGGTCGTGACAAAGGTCAAAATGTCACGTTTATCTCAAAACTTCCCATCAGTCCAGCTTCCTGTCTGTCTGTCTGTCTGTCAGATTGCATCTTCAGCCTCTCTCTGTCTCTCCTGTCCTCCTGTCTCTTTACTTCACAATCCAATAAAACAGAAACTGTCATAAAAAATATCCTGTGGGTGGGGAAGGGATTGCCGGGTTATAAAAATATATTGGATTGATCATGAATTGAGAAATGTTTTACTTTCTTCCTAAAAGCACTTGCCTCAGTGGGGTTTTTGTGACACTGTGGCAGAGTTGGTGGAGTTTGTGACACTTAATGGCCCCAAGAAGAGATTTTGTGTATGATGCGATTGTATGGAGAGATTTTTCTATCAGTGCGTTATATTTAGATGATCAAAAGAACTAAAATAGTCATAACAGTGTCAGCTTCTTATGCTACAGCTGTGTTTCTTTGTGTTATAAAGCTGTGGGTGAAAATTTTAATCAGATCATGATCAAGTGGATGTTTTTGTTCCTGTATAATGAATGATGAAGTATTTACCTGCAGATGCAACTCTTGTCAGGAGGATAAGAATCAGCACTAAAAGCACACAGGCAAGGTTAGCCCTGCAAAGGCTTGTTTACCAGAAAAGCTGATTATTATCTGAGCAAATGAGCAGAAAAACAACTTTAATTGAGGACAAACAGCTGAGGAAGCATCACAGGAGCTTGCAAAATAATTGTCTAAAGATAGGAGTAATTATCATTTATTAATTTATGCATGGACAACATGTAGCCCCGCTGGCATCCTCTGTAGTGTTATCATCAGCACTGTTCTTTCAAATTCTGTGCCTAAACCATCACTCAGCATTTAGGGAGGAAAACTCCTCCAAACCAGCACTGTACTCTCAGGTGGATAGACTAGCCAGCTCATGTGTTAAACAAACATCAACTTCTCCAACCATTAAGTGAAAAACAACCTCTGACATTCAAAGCAACTTTGTCAAATCCCATAGTAGCACCAGCAAATAGTCTGTTCACTTGAGTTTTAATAGCAACATTTTTCTAGCTGACTTGTGCTACAACTGTAGCAGTGCTGTTAGGAAACGTTCATAGACAAAAGATGCTTCACTCTGAAAAAAGCAAATGTGTCATATTCACTATAGCTGTGTGTAAATCTGCTGTATAACTGCAGGATATGCAAGTAGTGTATACTGAAGCTGATTTCAGTATTTTTTTGACTCTCCTATATTACAGCTACACTTCACAAACATTTATTGATGTAGAGCTCTATGACCTTATCTGTAATTTACGAGGTTACAGAAATGTCTGATGTAAACAAACCTTTAACAGCAGTCCAAAGTCTGTCATTCTCCTTTTTCAGCTGTAAAATGCTCCACTGTGTTCTCTAGCTGGGACTAACTAGCTAACTGTGTGTCCGTTTGGTGGTGGGGAGGCAGCATATGGCAGGTATTTGCAAAAAAAACATCACCTGTTGCTCTTGGAAACATTGCTGTGATAAGAGTGAGAAGACTGAACCAAAACAGTTGTGGAGCACAAAACTTTTCATTGCACTGAGCAACCCCTTTCACATGCTCATCATTTTATCCATTGGTAATGTAAAAAATATTGATTATAGCAGCTTTAGAATGCTCAAAAAAAGGAAAGAATTTTTCACACCTAAAGCTGAGCAAACTCATCATGTGACATGACTGAAATGTGAAGAACAGCTTCCAAATTAGCTACCGGCTTTAGCTGTTTTAGGGTCAAAAATCAACTTTGAAAATCTAATTAAAATGACACATTTCTCCTCAGGAAACAGTGGTTTCTGTTCAGTTCTCCCAGCTCACTGTGAATCAAACAGACCTCACAACATAACTGCTGAATTTAAAGGTCTCTTTTCTGTCTTCCTCTGTCTGATTCCCACCTTTTAGCCTCTCTGTGCTCTTGTGAACCCTCATGAGTGTCTGTGAGTTCCTGACCGACAGAGAGGAGGAAGAAGTTTTTAGCAGCTCAGGCGGAGAGGGGTCCTCGTCTATGCCAACATTCTGGCATTTACAGGGACGCCCTGAGGAGTGCTGGAGCTCAACCAGGGCTGATGGGCTCGCAGCATCCAGAAAACACACACACACACACACACACACATAGGCACATATGCACTGAAAGGCAACTCACATGCAGGCAAGCGAGAGAAGCATCATCCACACACAGATATGTAAACACACACTCATGATGTCTGGCTGCATGAAAGGATGAATAAACAATATAAACGCATGAAACAGCCCTTTGACACAAATACACACAGACAAATGAATAGAGACAAAAAAAAACAGACACACATGCATGCACACACACACACCACACACACACACACACACACAAAGTGTAATGAGAACAGCTGGAGAGGGTGCAGGCGGGTGCACAAGGGGGAAGAAGCAGAGAGGGAGGGAGGGAGGGATGTTCTCTGCTTCTCACCTTGACTGCCAGACCCTCGCTGTGTGTTTGGGGATTTTCCAAAGGGAACCAGAGATAACCTGCCTCACCTCTACACTACCTTCTTCATCTCTCCTTCTCTACTCCTCTCTCTTCCTCCTATCCCCTCTCTCTCTATCCCTTCTTTTTTCTTGTCCTCTTTTTCTCCTCCATCCTTCTCATTTCTTCCCATCTCCTTCCTCAAGGCCACATGTGTCTGCATGATTTTGCTGCCACATCAGAGGAGGCGCAGGCACACCTTGCTGCGTGTATTTGTGTGTGTCTATGTGTGGTGGGGGGGGGGTCAATCAGAGTATGAAAGAGGGAGAGAAAGACTCACGTAGAGAGAAAGGGAAAGGAAGGGGAGCAGAGGAAAAGAAACAAGAGTGCTGACTCAAAGGAAAAAAGACAAGCGGTTTCTGATTCAGTGGGCGGGTGAGGAAGGTCAGAGGAGAGGAGCTGGAGGTGAGAGGAGGTGTGTGTGTGTGTGTGTGTGTGTGTGCGTGTATATAGTGCAGGCAGCTCGGTCCTCTCACTCCTTTGTTGAAGGCTCTGTTGAGGGGGCTGACTAATTGCCGGTTTGCCACCTGTCAGGTGTGTCTGTGTGTTTGTGTGTGTGTGTAGTGAGGAAAGGGGGCCAAGCATTGCTTTTATATACTATATGCTTATTCCTGTATGAGATATGAATGGTGAAATTCTTCATGACCAGTAGCCGACATGAGGGGGGGGGGCATGCCCTTGTTAACCTGCCATCCCCCCATCCATGCAGAGAGACTACAGGGGCAGAGAGGTTGTTTAGTTGAATATGTTAATCTAGTCTGCCTGACTCATTGATCCTTTATCTGACTGTGGCCTCGACCATGGCTCTGAAATATCAGTAGCGTGACTGTGCTGTGTATTGATGAATCCATGACGATGTCCGTGGTGCTGAAGTAGCAGACGGGTTTGTAATTGTGCCTTTTTCTCTCAGTTTCATCTTAGATCAACAATATTCTCTTAACTATATGCTATGAATACTCAATAGAGTAGTGTCACCTTCATGATCACAGTGACAAGTAGCAACTTAAGTCATGGAAGAGCAAGATTAAGCTGCACTGAGAAGAAGATGAGAAGGAGACAAAATACACAGGGGAATTCACCAGCAAAAGAGAGAAGAGGACAAAATATTTTAAAAGTTTTATGAGGAAGAAAAGACATATGTGAACATTTTCATTAGGCCTATAATGCATTGTGGTGAGGAGCAGAATATAAACATAACTGTCCATGCTGTACACATGCATTAATATATGTGGATGGTATTCTGTGAGATAAACACAGCTGTGAATGAGCCAAATACTGCCAATCAGCACATGCAAGGATGACTTCAGTGCTCTGTCTGGACTAAAGCTACGCTTGCAAGTGTCAGGACTGTGGTGCTCTCCAAGGTGCTGATCCTGCTGAAGGAAGCAGTTAGGGAGCTATCCTGCGTGGTCTCTGTTTCTCTATCCAGCCCACAACACTGGGCAGCATTTTCAGTGAGCCTTTTTTTTTTCTTTTTGTTTTTGAAGAAAATGATTTTGGTGTTTCTGTTCTGTCCTCATAAGTTAACAGGAAAGTTAAGGAGAACACTCCTTAAAAAAAAAAGAAGAAAAAGTATAAGTATATCCTCAGCCCTGCACGGATTCTGTGACCTACTCTTCACAATAGCACTGCGGGAAAACCAGTGAACTAAATATCTCGGAGAAACCATACCCACACACTCTCCCTCTCACACTCTTCCTCTCTGCCAGTCTCCACAGAGAAAGGAACTGCTCGCTGTTACAGAACACAGTGTGATGATGGATGTGGTAACTCTCTATATCACCAAAGACCATCCATCCCAATTAACTGGTTTTGTAAGAAATGGCAGCAGAATGCACAGCATGAAATTTAGAAACAACTCCACTCATAGGAATTCATTTACAGTAAAAAGCTTGTGTACTTTAACTTCGGATGCCAATTTATGTCTTGTTATAAATGATCATATGAAAATTATTTGTAGACAAACCTGTTCATGTATCCCTGTATTCTTGTGTGTATGTGACCCTGTGTGAGTGTGTTTATGGACTGTTAGCACTGATCAGAATGCAGAATGGGGCTCGACCCTCTCAGCTCATTGGGGCAGCCGTAACTCTTGTCAAAATGCAGCAAGGCTATTGTTTTGGCTCTGGATGTAGCTGCGGCATTTTCACTTGGATAAGAAATCCTGTCTCAGATCACCTCCTCCTCCTCCATGATGCCCCACATCTTTTTTTTTTACCCATTCCCCTGCCCTCCCTTTCTCCTCTCTTCCCCACGTCTTGCTTCCCTCGCTCTCCTCCTCCCTCCCTCTCGCCCATCTCACCTAAGTTGGTCATGTGAGCAGAGGTGTTCCCTGTTTAGCGGCCGGTACCTCCATGCATCTCTGAAGGAGTCCCCAGTGGAGAGCTTAGAGGAGGCCACCACAAACAGTGCAGAGAACAGGTGGGGAGGAGAGGGAACAAACAAGGGAGGGGAAAGACTGAGCAACAAGCAAATGAGAGAACAGGTAGAAGAGAGAGAGATAAATGGAAGTGGAATGAATGAATGAATGAATGAACAGAGCAGGTAGAGAGGCCTGGTCACAACAAATAACTGGTTCTACAAGCTTGGTGAACAACTGCTATAGCTAGCCAGGAACACGCTAACGCTAATTTTCCATTCTCTTTCAACTGTGACATTTACTGCCCCTGGCATTTTCTTCTCAGGATGGTCCATCATTTCATTCAAAGCTGTTTCACTAAAGAGGGAAAAAAGCTCTCCTCGCTAATAAGGTTGCTAAATGCATGCTAGCTGTCAGCGAGCTTATCTCAGGACAATACGTTAACACAGTTTATTCCAAACATGTATTTGTACCATCGACTCCTGGATCACAGCCGTCTGCAAACCTTTCCTCCTTTGACGAAACACTTTAGAGTCCAACAGAGAAGGTTTTTAAATCATGTAACGCAGCTATACTAGAAAAAAAGAAAGGTCAGCATTATCAGGAAGGCATGCTATTGGTCATCAGTGCAAAACCTCAAGGTTCACCACATTTGAACTCGTCATGGAAAATTAGCTCAGATCTCTGAACTGATGTCACTGCAAAATGCTGGTGTTGTGACTGCACCTTTAAGGAAGGATCATCTACTCACTCTGTTGTTGAACTCACTTTAAACTTCTCTGGACACCAGTGTGTATTACATATGCAAATTGGTATACCTCAAACATTAAAACCTCAGACATCCCAACACAATTTCGACACACATAGTGTTTCTATGTTTGTCTCTCCCCTGAAACTGCATGTGAAAAAAGGCAGAAAATGGGTTGTACTTCCACCCCCCTTCCTCCCCATCAATGCTTCTCAGTATTGGGTCACAAGTGGAGCTGGGTTCGTTTATCCTCTCAGTGTAGATGCACAATGTCATCTGGCAGAGTAAAGTTTTACTTTGCCCAACTTTCCCCTGTTAACTGCAGAGAGTTTGGCCAGAGCTGGTCCCGGGTATCAGAGTCCGGCCCAATTATGTCTGCCTGCCTCTGTCAGATTGTTTATACCTGGCTGCACATGTGTGTTTGTGGGGATGTGGAGGGTGGCTAAATTTCACTGGGGAGTATGAGTATGTATGTGTGTGTTTGTGTGCGTGTACAGGTTCATTTTTTGCTGTGTGTGTGTGTATGTGTGTGCGTGCCTTTGACTACATCTCAAAACACAATGCCAGCACCCCACCGCACCCCACCCCACCCCCTCCACCATCCACAAATCACTCCTCCCTCCCTTCTCCACAGCCATCTCTCTACCCGGGAGGCTTTTCCGGAGCACACAGCTAATAAAGTGGGCCAGGTCCACGGCAGAGCACTATTTTTATCAGAAAGCAATTTTCAGGAGGTGCCCACAGGTAAGTGGGTCCCAGCGCCTCAGACAATGGAGCCATGACAAGGAGTTTCCCCCTGCCATTAACCTCTGCTGAGCTACTCGTGAACGCCCTGGTGCTCCAGGACCACTGCACAGCCACCACAGAGGCCTGCATGGACCTGCTCCTGGTCCCTGGATTAATATCAAAACCTCTAAAACCCATTTATTTTACCTTAAATCACTGAGACAAAATGGATACATGACTGTTGACCGCCAAGTGCCTGTTATTTGCTCTTTAGCTCTTTCTCAGTATGTGAGATTTGAGATTTGTAGGGCATCAGAAACGATGGGAGCAGAGGCAGTGGGTGGGGAATAAAGAGAGATGTATGGTGACCAGATGAATAAAGGTACTGCAGAGGTGAAAGCGACAAGAGAGTGATGAAGAGGAGGTGTGTATTGTTGGCGATGTGTAAAGACAGATGGATACACACAGCCCATCTGGCCTCTTTCTTCATACAGCTGGTCTTTCTGGCTCTGCTATGAAGAGTTCCTGCCCGTGCGTGTTATCATCACAAAGTCAAGCTTCAGTTACAGTATATCTGATTAGTATTATCAGTGAACTGCGGCAAAGTGAAATTTAAAAATGTATAGATGTAGGTCACTCAGTAACTAGAACAGAGGGGACTGTATGGGAGTGTAAAGGATGAGTGTTTTTGTTCAAGTCTTTCCCCTCTAGTATTTTTTTCACACTGCAGCTAAAACTCAAGTCTCTAGTCAGATTTTTTGCCGCATCTGTCAGAGGAAAGAGGTGGACAAAATACCCAAAACACCTGCATACAGTCATGCATCAATTATAAGCTTCACCAGAATAGGCTTCCATGGATATTTAATTAGACTGTATTATACTGTACTCAGCAGGGGACAGCAGAGCTACATGTATACTTCACTCATGCAGGTCCATGATATGTTACTTTGTGAGTCTTCTTCTCTACATTTCAGAGAGTACTATTGTACTTTTTTGCACCACAAGTAAAAAAATAATCCTGTAATACATGTTACACAAAAAGTATTCCACGCAGTCTCTGTGGTTCGGCTATTGTGGTAACAGTATATTTTCACTCTGATGGTGCAGTGGTTAGCACTGTCACCTCACAGCAGGAAGGTTCCAGGTTCCAATCACTGTTCACCAGGGGCTTTTCTGGCAGCTCAGGGACAGTGCAACAAACTGTAAGCATAATGAATAACTTCTCCATCACTGACAGTACAGTTGCTCACATTCCCATGTCTCCCCCATGTACCTCACATTTCTGACAGTGACAGTTCTGCTGAGCAAGCATTAATGTGGAAGACATCAGTTACCATCACTTGATTGGTATCTTGGGAGATGCTTCATTTCAAGACATTGTAACAGAAATCAATTTAAAACAGGCAGTAATGCCTTATTACCTGAGTCTTACTGGCAGTTTATAATAGATTAAGAAATGGTCCCAGAATAGATACTGACAAACATAAAAAAAAAAAATCTGATTCCATAAAACGACAGGGTGCAGTTAAAGGAATGGTGAAATAAAGAGGGGGAAGAATAAAAATGTGAGTGGGTTGAGCTGACTGCGAGAGGGAAAGGTTTCAGGACGAGGAGGCGGAGGACAAAGGGAGAGAGGGGAAAGGAGAGCAGAGAGGTAGAGGACGGAGCTAGGACAAGGACAGCAGATAAGGGACACATCAAGACAGGGATATATATTCTGAATAAAAGAGGTTCACGGGGTGACAGAAAGCAAGGGAGGAGGAAAGTGGTGACGGCGGAGGGGAGTGAAAAAGACAAACCACAAGAGAGGCCAACAGACACAAATGGCCGGACAGGGAGTAAGACAGACTGACAGGCGAGTAAAAGCTGTACAAGTGAGACAGAGGTGGGGTGGGGGGTTGGGGGGTTGGGGGAAGAAAGATGAGCATGGCGGTTGTTGCTCCCAGCGGAGACGTTATGTTCGGTATGAGTCTGGGCCTGTCAGGCCATCCTTCTCTCCCTCACTCCCTCCCAGCAACCTCCTCTCCCCTTTTCTCTTTCCTCCTCTCAAGACGACGACAACAATCAGCTCTGTTTGTTATTACTGGTGCTGAGATCCAGCTCGTCCTGTCAATCAAACTGAGCCACCCTCTTACCCTCAAGGAGTTTGAGGAGCCATGGCCTTGAATGTAGACTCACATGTGTGTTGTATGGCTACACAAGAGCAAGCTTTACATCGCATGTATGAGAAGGTCAAAAATGTTTCATCTGTTTCTTTATGTTTTTTTTTTTTTTTAAATGCCAGCTTTTGATTGCATTTAAAACTCATTTTTTAAGTTCAGGTGTCAGCAGGTGTCTCATTTTAAACAAGGCTCCATCTCCATCCTGCACATTTTTATGTAAATGCAGAAAAACTGATGCTTTGCAGTGACTCACTCCTCTATTCTCCCTCTCACCTCTATTATCATCTCGTTTTATCCTCCCAAAACAAGAGGCTCATGTAAGGACAAAAGGACATTCGCTCCATCATTTAGCCTGTCACTCCCACTCACACTTTTATTTACCTTGGGCACAATAACTCACAAATCCACAAACAGTTTAAGGCATTAGAAGTGTGTTTTTGTTCTTCAGAGTAGATTATTGTGTGGAACATAAAAGTGTTACTTGGGTGATTCTTAAATATCTCTCATGGCTAAAGTGGGATGTTTGCCTTTTCACTGAGGTAGGTGAATCTACACTTAAGAGCAAAAAAGTAAAGTAATTCCTGTTTATTTTGCCTCTTGTCCGGGCAGGAGCTGCTTTCAGCTGTGTTAAATGTGTCTGGAGTGTTAAGTGTGTCTGGTGCCTGTTTAAACAAAACCAAAGAGGGGAGCTTGGGATTTACCACAGTTGCATGTGATCAATTATTCATGCTGTGTGTTTGCAAGGGAAACACCACAGTGCCCACTACAGTAATCAAACATCCTGTACACAGATCTTTATCGTGTATTAAAGCTGAACTGAAATTTGAATTGTTCCCTCCAGTTTATTTAATAGAATAAGCACTGTAGTGACTACAACAACAGCGCATCGTTTTCAAAAAAATTTAACAGCTACAGGACTGCTGCTCTGTAACTGCTCTGTAGCTCCCCCCAACCTTTGACCTCTACGCAGAGGAGATTTCTCTGTGGACATCAGTGACCTTGACCAAAAAATTGCTTATGGGACTTCATTATGGGTCATTCTCAAGGCCATGTTTACTGGCTACTTTCCCATATATGATACAAGATTAAACAACAAAAGAAAGCAGAATACATGATCAAGCAACTGTTTGTTTCAGGCTGTTTAATTAGCTAGATGAACTGAGGTCACCACAAATATTTGAATATTATAGAGTGTCATCATTAAATTAGCTTATGTGATTATATGAAATCTCAGTCATTCTCATGGGGTAAATGAGTTGTGGTGGTAAAGGATTGGAGAATATAAATAAAAATAGAGCATGCAGAAACTAAGGCAGATAATACAAAGGAGAATTACAACAACGAGGCATTAAATGAGAATGATGCAACTGATAAATAAAGACAAATGATAGGTCTTAGGAGGGCCAAGTGGTGGAAAACTACTTTTCTCTTTTCTCTGAGCCATTACTGGCAAATGTACAGCTAGGAGGACGTACTTCATTTTCAAATCCTTTAAATAAGTGTTGCAATTATCTGCTTGTGTGTGTGTGTGGTTGCAGAGGGGAACACGTCTGCCACAGAGGCCCATGAAAGATTAATGCTGAGTAGCCACTGGAACACTGCCGCAGCCGAGGTGAGCCTTTGTTATTGCTACAAAAAAGAAAAAGGAAACACCTCTCCACCACAGTTACACTTTTTCTACTGATGCTGCTGGTGAATACTCTTTGATTTGAGCTTGTGAAAGCAAGTCAAGAAGTTGTAACTGTCAGCTTTGCCTCCTCAACATTATGTCCATAACACTACTTTGCAACTGCAAACACATTTTGCAGGAAAACACAATACCACCTGTGATACCTTATTAATCAACATAATCCTGAAAGATTAATTATTAAATTTGGCAAACTGAATGTATTAGTAAATCATTCACTAACAATATAGTTCATTTTTTCCTACCGTATTCTCTCTTGCTATAGCTACAATATCCCATCACAGCAGGAAAAGTGGGATTAAACCCTTTTATGATTATGTTTAGATCTTCACAGTTAAGGTTAGGGGAAGCTCATCGTCAAGGTTTAATGGTGAAAAAGTCAATAGTGACTTGAAGCAAGGAGATTGTTTATTCTGAACATTTAACAGAAATAACAATGTTTTCCTAATCTTTACTAAAGTGCTTTTGTTGCCATAGCCCACAGATTTTACGCAATGTAATACAAGCAGCAAAGAGGTTTTCCCTCAAAACAGATTCAACACTTTTCTTTAAACTCGCCTTAACTTATGTCCACTTGAGGGCAGCAGAAAAGCAACACTGGAATATCATCACTTTAGAGAGTTAACATGGCTAATGTGTTAGCAAAGAGTTGCTTATTCACACATGCAGCAGAAACAGAGCAAAGATACCATTAATTAAAGTTGCTTGCCACATGATGAAAGTCCAATTCTCTTACCTCCCTTTTTCTCTGTTATACTCTGAACAAAGTCCTGGGGGAAATATCTGGGTCCCAACCAAGGTTCATGTTTTTGTTACACTGTATACATTTGAGCTGGTTAGTTTTGGTTTCACATTGTAATTTTGCAAGCACACTAAATAACTTTGCTTGACATAGCTACGTCCTGTCGTCATCATCTACATGTGCTATGTCTCCTTATACTTGACATTGCTTAGTTTATATGTGGACACACGTCTAAAGACATCTGTATTTTGTCAATTCTTCAGTCCTCCCAGATCAGCTTTCCCTCATTCTCTGTGAAAATTTCTGCATTTTTATGTTTGTTTTTTTTTTTCAAGTTGACCCATCGTCAGACCAAATTATAATCTCTTCCTCTCCCCATGCGCTACCACTTTTACTTCTCTCCAGGTTATTTTTCTTACTCTATTGCTTCATTAGACTGATGAGTCTAATGCATCTGCCTGTAGTCTGAACCATCGAAAAAAAGTGTTTTCGCACTGCAAACAAACCGAACCATGGTTCAGTTTGATCAGGACCGAGAACGGTTCTTGTCGTTGAACCAAATTTTGGTGCCTTGGAAAATTGAAGATTCGGAGCAAACAAGGTAGATGTGAAAGCACTCTAAGCTGCTAAATACTCCAGTGTGTTCATTAGCTTGTCACTGACTACCTAACTGTGCGTCTACCATTTTCTGCTGGGCAGGGAACATATGCAGTATTTCATTTTTTTCACTGAAAACAGTTGCCTAGTGCATCTGGAAACAGAGCTATGAGAGCACCGAGAGTTAACTACAACAGTAAAGCTGTGGGCTGGAAAACAAAAATGAGCTGAAAGATGCTGAAGTGAACTGCAGTGAGTCGGGTAATAACTCATCGGTTAATTGAGTTTGTTGCTTTTACCTTTCTTTTTCTCTGCTCCCTGCAATGCAGACCAAAGAACAACCCACCAACTGACAGCCATTATCTCAAACATCTCCCTAATTATAAATCTTTAAAGAAAGCACACGTAAGAAATTAAACAACAGAGTTTCTCCTTCTCCCACAGTCCTACAATGCATTTCCACTACAGAAAGCAAAAGGCATTTTTTACCCACAACCTGAAATGGCACAAGTATCAAAATATTTTCTGAAATGTATTCATGTTCATGTTAAAATTTTACACTGAGGTTATTTCTTGAATCATTTGCTAAAATTCCCCTTACCCTTCAGGGAATGAAGCAGGGACCTTGTTCCCTGCACGTGGTAACGGTTGCATAACAGGGTGTTAAGGCACCACATGGCCTCTCTCCAGACCCTGAGGGTGAGGCAAGCAAAACATGCCTTCCTTCACTATTTCTGTTCTCCATTTGCTCCACTCAGAACAATAGCAGAGCAGGTAGTTTGAGGTGAGAGGGTTAAAAAATTCTGCTCTGCTCCTGCTCTCCTTTGTCCTCCCTCCTTTCTCATCTCAGAGGGATTTTCTCGATTGGTTTTCTTCTCTCCTCTCTCTCTCTCACACACTCTCTCTGTCTCTTCTCTCTCTCTCTCTCCCTCTCCGTGGTTCTTTCCCTTAGTGAAAATGGGTCACCTTTCTTCTGTCAGGAGAATGCCTGGGTAAGTATAACCTCTATATCTCAGTGTGTTTATGCATGCAAGGTTTTTACTGTCTAGGGGGGGTTCCAAGCCCTGGAAAAGTCATGTGCAAGGACCATTTTCTGGGGCTCATTAGGGGGAAAGTTAGGGGGTTTTTTGGCTTGGGATCACCGTAAGGTTAGAGTTACGTTGAAATATGGATTGAGGCTACGTCAGCAAGTTGACAGTTAAAACTTAAGAGGGTTCATGATAAAAAAGGCTTAAAAGGAAATTCTGGTATTTTTATTCTCATTATCATGGCCATTCTGAATTTTTCCCCCATACCATCTACATTAAAGAGAATCAAGAAATATGATTCTGGTGTAATGATGTATATCAGGGTGAGAAGGTATCCAAAAGTTTTCCAAATAAAATACAATTTTACATTAATCATTCCCAAATTCCCAAATCCCACCCCCTTCATGTTAGTGGATGAACCAAAACATCAAAGTACATGCCCAATAAAGTTTTTCCAGTGATAGTTTCTGTCAATTTAGGTCTTTCTAATTACACTGATGTCTGTTCAAGTGTTCATTTCACTGATAAGTTTGGTATTAATTAGTTAATCAATGATATAAAAAATGTGAGAGACATCATGATTGACAGCTGTGATTGACCTCTGATTGGTCAAGCACGCGTATCTGCGGGAATTAGATACCGCCTCAACTGGCCAATCACTACTGCACAGACTAATCTTTATATACATATATATCATTGTGCTTAACTTTGATTAGCAAAAGTAAACACAGGTTTGTTATGTTTGTTATCACTGTGGATGAATATGAGCATTAGTTTACTAATTGGCCAACCAAATAGCTTGCTTTGTGAGCCCAAACCCAGTAGTGAGGATGGGCTAAAAACGCCTCACCTGGTCAAACATGAACTAACATAACAAAACTCAGAAGACAAGAACTTAGTCTAAGCCAGACTTGTCAGCTACTTTGTATCAGTTAATGTAGTTCCTGGACCAAGAAAGGCTTCGAACTTGCAACAAGCAAGAATTCTCTTACATCTCACTGCAGTGTGTGGTCAGCAACGTGAGAAACTGCCATAGAATTAAGGACAGACATTAAGCAGTGTGCATGTTTGTGTCTCTATGGAATGATGTTCACATACTGGATATGCAGCAGAGGGAATGACTCTGTGTATATCAGTGTACATGTTCTTTCCAGGCTGATTTCCCATTGTTCCAACTGATAGAAACCCTGTATCTCCCCTCCTCGTCCCTGCCTGTATGCATGCAGGCAGCGTTATATGGACTTTGAAGTGAGCGCACCGATGCACTTCAAACAAGATCTCACACACTTTGCCTGCATGCCAAGAGGAAAAAGGTTGAAAAAAGAACTTTTCTCTGCATCCTGATAGAGTGCACTCTGATCCATCTCTCTGTCTCTTCATCTACTCTTCCATCTACCCCTCAAATCTGTGGCTCGGCTCTGCCGCTTCCCTCTGCACATCAATGCGAAATAACTCTCAGGAAGCATCGTATGAGCTGTTTCACAAGTTGTAGCGTACAAGTGCTGCCGTGACCGAGAGCAGGAAACTGTTTGATGTACAGATGCATGCAGACTGTACGTACAGTTTGAGATGTCACCACATTAGCCAAAAAGAAAGGTTGGGGTGAAAAGACTAAGATAGTGTCAGTTGACAGCCTTGTGTCGTGATGCTGCTCTATGTATCAAGAAAAACGAAAAGAGCTGACTTGGCATAATTAATTAGAATTAATTCTGTTTTTTCTACATTACTTTTCAGACCTCACTCACCAAAAAGTCTAGCTTGGTTTGTTGGGACAACTTCTTTTTTCCTTTAAAGGTGCTATGTACGTTTTTGCAATCGCTACATAGCCAAAGTTAGCATAAACAATCGTCTCCTCATCAAAAGCTTCAGCCGTTTACAAGACAAGAGGTTAGAATACACCTACACCTGCTACAGTGACTCCCATTGCATAGTGGTATTATGAGAAGGGACATCATGGGGCTAGCAGTTTAGCATGCTAACTTTAGTATAAGAAAAGTGATAGAAATAGAAGCAAAACAGGAGTAAACATTGGTATTGCTCTCCACTGCCGTTAAACAGCTGTTAAGCTAACATTAGCTATGTAGCAATAGCAAGCACCTACACAGAGCACCTTTAAGTGATGTTCCCTTTTATTTTTTAAGTTGTAACAACTTGTAGCAGTTTAAACAGTGCACAAACTAAAGCTGGTATCTACAAAGCTTCTTAACTACTGTGTATTTAATATACCCATCTGTATTATGAATAACCATACAAACTGCACATTTATTGTGAATTAATTAACTTTAACCTGCTATTTATACATGTTAATCAGTGTGTCTGGTGTGGATTGTATTGGCTGACAGTGGCTATGAAGTGAAATGAGACACCATGTTTTCATACACGTTCTGCTTGATTTTGATTTTGAAAGATGTGAAAAATGGAGTTTTGGGAATTTTGGGGCAACTTTATCATCATCTTTTGCACTGTGTAATACTATGACTTATTATTACCTTTCGCTTCAGGGACCAATAATGTGTAGTGAGTTACAGAGGAGATTTCTGCTCTAATATAAGAATAAATAATAAATGTAGGGGCCTATTTCTTTCTTCTTTAACTTTTAAAGGCACCATAAAGTAATGTGTCCGATGCTATCACAGGTAACTAAAACACTGATCTATGTCCAGGCATATTTCTGCATCACCTCCATTTCAGCCACAACAACATCCCAAATGCATGTGTGGTGTCACACACAGCCTGTACACTATGTTTAACCGAGTACAAGCAAATCCAAAGTCAGCAGCAGGGTGGTAGTTTTTCACCCAGGACTGCTGTAATGAAATCACAAATTAGATCTTTAAAGGCATTACTTTACTGTATGTGCTGACCATACCGAAGTGTAGAGGTAGCCCTCGCTGTTCATGGCAACATAGAGCCCTGTCTTGGTGCTCTGGATGGCCACTATCCTGAGCCCCACAGGAATCAAGTTGAACTGCACTGTAGAAAAAAAAACACAGACAGGAGGGAGTGGTGTTAGAGCAATCATTCTTTCTCTAAACGCTCACATTGCTTCCTCGTGGCATAGAGAGACAATTGCTTTCCAGCTGTCTCCTATTTCATCCTCCCTATTGTACAGTATATCTGTCAAAGGCAGGAACAGGAAGTGTGTGAAAAAGAGAGGGAGTGAAGGAGGGAGGGATTAGGTGAGGAAGATTTAGGAGGAATAAAGTCTGGTTGCTGGTACACTGGAGGGCAGACAAACCTGGGAGTGACAGTACGGAGAATTCCCCTGCAGGAGAGAGAGAGAGAGAGAGAGAGAGAGAGACAGCATAGCTTAGAAAAGAGCTTTAAGAATACAGTACATTAGAAAGTGACATTTCCTGAGCCTGCTTTGAATTCATTTCCTCCATCCCAACACAGCAAACAGCACTTTGTAATGCACTTCGCTGAATCCCTTCCTGTGGAACCTTGGATTTCTTATGTGCATATAAACTATGTTCAACCTGGTCACTGGAGCAGTTCTCATACTGTGTATTTATGTGTCTGTGTGTGTGTGTGTGTATTAAAATCTGTCATCACAAGTGGGGCTGCCTGCATGCATGTAAGTGTATACATATATGTATTTCTTAACTTCTCTGTGTAATATATCCACTATGTGTATGTGTGTATGTATGAACTTTGTGTTCATCCCTCTCATATCTTTTGAGTGTGTGTTTGGTGTGCCATCCAAAATAGTGCTTTATAAGATGTGACATGCTAACTTGAGTGATCCTGACAAAATGGCCTCTGGCTCCCAGCTGCTCTGTGGTCCTATTGTCACAATGACCAAATGCCACCATGATGGCTAAAGTCCCAGAAGCTGATTGAATCAGGGATGAGACACACAACTAAAAAAGATGAGCCTCAGCTTCTTTATTTAAAAAAAAAAAAAAAAAAAAAAGAATTATGACTCATAACTGCCACAAAGCATCTTTTTTACATTTCTGCAGGGATTAAACCAAAGAGACATAACAATGTAATTAGTGAGATTAGGCAGATTTAATTAACTTTAAACAGAGCCAGGCTAATTGATTCCCAGTATTTCAAGGCTTTATGGTAAGGTAAAGCTAAAGCTAACTGGCTGCTGGTTGTAGCTTCAGATATGAGAGCAGTACCTGTGTTTTCATTGAATTTTCAGCAAGAGAGCAAAGTGAATTTTTAATAACATATTAAATGGTTAATTGATAATACTCAAGCTTGTATATTTTTATATGCTAATTATTTTTTTATATTGGCTACAAGTACTGCAGAAATGCGTATGTTTGGTCTCAGCTTTCTGTTCAAACTGTTGGAAGAAATACCAGAACTAGCATCACTGTAAAGCAGTGTGCAGCATAGTTTTTTGTTTTTTGACAAATAACAAGTGTGCATTATAAAGTGACAGCTTGTTTGTCAAAATGACTCATTTCTTTTATAGATGAAAAATGAAGTCTCAGGAGCATGTTTTAAATTTATGGAGCCATTAGTTGCTATTAGACAAATCAATTTCATATCAGATGTTGTGGCAACATAATGGATGGAAGTTACGTTATCAGATGGTGATACAAAGTCAACCTCTAAAAAAGTTTGTTTTTCTTTTTATTATAATAATACACTAATGCAAAGATCAGGTGCCAGTCTAAACTAGTCTGGAAATGTGTGGTAAGGGAAGAGGGAAGAAGGTCTTCATTTCAGCTTTTACCACCACTGTGTCCTTTGTCCATCACCCCAGTGTGAATTAAATAAAACAGTCAAGATAGCAATGTGTGTCCAGTTTGAAGGTGCAAATGTCAGTAATGAAAGCTGCACATACATCTCACCAACTCTCTCTCCCTCGCTCTCTATCCTCAGGGCCCTGCTTCTATTTGCTCAATCGATCTCTGCATCTCAAACAGTCAGTTTCGCAAATGAACAAGGTGTCACCAAAGACCATGGCCGGGATGACAAATAGAACAGAGCACACACACGTCGCCTCCCTCCTTCTTGCCTCCCTCTCTCCCCTCTACTTTTGCATCTCGCTCTCTTACAAAGACCAGCACTGTACTGCCTTCAATAAGAACATGAGTTTCTCATATACTTTCTTATCTGTGCATGTTGAAGTGGTTTGAATGTGTCTGTAGTAAGAGCGAGTCTGTATAGTGGTTTCTTGTTTTCATCCTCTCCAAAACCACTTTTACAAGAACAAGAGTGTAAGAAAGGGTTTATCTCAAGCCCTGGAAACAGTGCTGGGCTCTGAAGCAATTTTGTCATAGTGACCAAACCGGGTTACTACAACTGTCACATTCATCACGTCTTACTGTACAAAAAGGCATTTTCTCTGTAAACAATCACTGGAAGATGGACGGCTGTAAAATCATCTTCACCTCTACATGGATTATAAACTTTTATCTTTAAGCACAATATTGCATATGTAGCTATCAATCTACATTTGAGACCTTTTTAAAACCAGTGAGCTTTAAACATTTTACACTTTAAACCAACTCATGAAGCAACTGTTCGCTAATTAAGCTTGCTAGCATTAGCCAATAAAATCTGCTAATAGCAGGTAGCATTTCAACCTACAAAACTGTCCCAAGCTAAAAATGAGAAATTTGCTTTTATCTAACTCTGTCTGACATCAAGGGCCCACTGTTGAGAAAATTACTGAGAATTTTAATGGTAAATTTTTCACTTTGTCACCGACGTAAACTGTATATTGACTGTGTGAGAGTGGGAAGCTTTACTGGCCTAGCAACAGTAGCGAACATCCCTGTTTCTTTTGTTTCCTTCATCCCTCTTCCTGTCTGTCTCTCTTCATATTTCTCTTTATTTCCCCTTCCAAGAAAGAGTTTGCTTCCATTCTCATCCTCAATCAAAAAGAGCTTTGCTTATCATATGGATCGCATAACTTTCTGTCCTGGATAAATGGAGGCATGCCATCTCTCCTTTGTTTTCCTCATCCCTCTCTCCCTGTCCTTCCGTTTGACTCCCCCTTTTTTTTTCCCTCTGCTACTCAGAGAGTGAGCTGGAAGCCACTAGATTAATCAAAAGTCTTTTGAGGGAGAGGCAGAGGGAGGGGAAAGGAGAAGAGGGGAGGGAAATGAAGGGGAGGGAGAAGGGTGTTGCCAAATCAATCCCACAAGTCAATTTGAGGCTTGAGATCATCTACACAATAAATAAACAAGGAGAAAGTGGAGATGGGATGCGGGGGGGGGGGCAGTAGCAGGACACAGAGTTAAGCTGCGCAGAGGGCATCTGCAGGCCTGCACACTGCGCCGTTGCTCTGCAGTGTTGTATTGTACAGCCCAGATGGTCTTCTCTGGAATGAGAAGAGGATTATAGTCATCTGTGAGAAGTCACATGGTGTTTAACTTCTGGACAGGCTCTGGCCATTCTTCATTCTGTTTCCTGTGCGGATGAGGCGGACTGGATGAGAGCACTGTGATGTGAGAGTTGCATACGCATCTAAAATGGAAGCTAGGTGATGTGGTTTTTGTGTTTGTGGTGGACGGTTGGGATGACAAAACACGGGACTGTGACACAGGAGGCTGCTCCGCGTTTCCTGCGTAAAACCGATAAGTGTGTCATTTCTTTTATCCATGAGTGTTCCACAACCTTAATCACGTTTATCATTGTTACCATGACAACAATGATCCTCTCTAGCCTTAAGGAAGTACTCATTTTAACCCAAACCAGTTTTTGTCCCCCCTAAACTTTACTAAGTACTTTTTGTGCCAAAACATAACCAAACATTACTGTTACCATGATGCCATGAGTCATCTAATCATACAGTAAGTACTATTATTCTTCACTACTTCCTAATTGTATACCCCCACTTTCCCAGGTTGTCATAGACCCTACATTCACTTTTAGACCACATACAGGGCAACCCACCGCCTCCCCATCATCACTATGACCTCCAGGGTTTTCTGGAAGATTCAACCAAGAGTTTCCATTATCCACCTGCTGGCATTACTCCACCACCACCAGCGTCTAGACTCCAGGGGTCCCATTCTTTCTCCCATCTTCATATGGGCCAGTACGCTTAATGACGATGCTTCAGATCATTGGAGTTTAATGGCCAGAGTCTCTGTAGGTAATCTCATGAATATTATTATACACTTTTCTGATCTCACTGATGTCTATCTTATTGAGACAGATATTTGTGAACTTTTTTGTCTAAACCTAAACTGCATGGCAAGATCATAAATGATAGTTATTATAATGTTTAGTTTGCACAATCACAAGTATTGAATTCTCATGTCGAGTATTATTGGCAAATGCTTAAATCATCCTGGTTTCATTACAGTTACAAGAACTTAAAATAACATCAACATCTTGAGACAAGACAGGCCACTGCACTGGAATCAGTAAACTGACACTTGAATTAATTAAGCTGGAGAAAACAGGTTGATTTGCATTGGCAACAAATGAAGCAGCCTCTCTCCATTCACACCCTGTCATTTGTGTTGCAAAAAGATGAGCTTTAAAGACTCAATAGCAGATTAAATGACTTGTAGCTGAGCTTCACGCCTGATTTCCCTGGTGGTCGATGACTCCGACGACAACTACCTTCACTCTCCTGTTATTTAACTTCTACCTCTTCCCCCAGGCTTTCCCCTCCATAACTGATTTCTCTGTGCCTTTATCTGTCTTCCTTTCAGTCCATCTGTCTTTCCCTTTCTTCTCCTCTCCTCTCCTTCCCTGGTGCTTTCTGTCTTTTCACCCCACCTTGTCACGAATTAACAACCCTTTTCTTATCTCACTGTGTTTCTTCATACATCTCTCCATTTTTCTTCCTTATTTGTTCCCTTTCAATTCCCCCGTTGCCTGCTGTCGTTCTCTCAGACCTCTGAAACCAATACTTTTCCATCTGCGTCCATTCGTCTTTGTCCTATTTTGCCCTGCAGCCATCTCTGTCTGTCTCTTCATCACTCACTCTTCTTGTCTCTGCCTCCCCTCTTTTGTACCCCTATCCTCTCTTCTCCTCGTTTGGTATTCCTCATGCCCGTCCTCTCATCCTCACGAGCCCGATCTGCTACTCTTTTACCTTCATCCTCGTCTGGCTGAGAGAGTTTTTGCTTTCGATGTTCACATTTTTCCCTCCTTGAATGCTGCTGCAGCTCTCATACAGAGCCAAGTCTCCCTCGTCTGCCTTTCAAGTCTTTTTTGTCTTTTTTTCCTCCCTCCCTGCCCTCTGCGAAGCAGCGTTATCGAGCACTGGGGAAAGTTAGACAGAGAGAAAGAGCAGACTTGCTCCAGAGCACAGAGAGAGATAAGTAAAATTTCCCTCCGACAGTGGGAGATGGTAATTACAGTGGATAGAAGTCAGGGAATCAAGCTCCCCCTTATGGCTTTCCGATGTACACACTGTGAGTCAATAGCTTTCATCTCTCTCTGTTTCTTCTTTTCTCTTCTTCTCTCTTTGTCTGTCAAACTGTCTGTCTCCTGGTCTCACTTTGGGTTTTTCGCTCCACTCCTCTCTGAGAAACTGAATTCAGAAAGAGACCAACTCCAGTGACAACCACACCGGCAGCTCCATCCGTCATCCCTCACTCAGTGCGTTTATTCTCTCCCTGCTTTCTTTTATGAATTTTTTAATCTTCCTTCAGCTTTTTCTATTTCTTAATCTATCTCTTTTTTTAGTGACAGAACGCTCCACTCTGTCATCCAACTCACTTCGGTTGCTCTTTCCACTGTAGCTGTGGGGCACAGACATTACACTTTGATTAACCTCCACACAGACACACACTCTCACATATTAAGACTCAAACATTAAAAAAAAAAAAAAAAATTCTCTGTCATTTTACAATGAGCTGTGGGATTCTACATGAAAACAAAATAATCTGGTCAAGTTGCAACACTGGATTCAGTTGGGGGATTGTTGTAAAATATAAATTACCAGCATTGTAAGTCATATCTTTAAGTAGATAAAAACTAACTTAAATTGTTGCTTATTTAGTTACCCCAAAAATTTCTTAAATTTCGTTGCAAACTTCTGCATGCCCACCAATTTGTTGTGCCCATGTGGATTTGTTCGCATAGGGTCTGCACACAACTGCACATGCATCGTACAAGTGGACTCCAAGCGGACTAGAGAGAGCATAAGAACAACTATGCATCCATGTTGTCTGCAGCTGTCAGTGAGCTCATTCAAAAGGGAGGTTGGCTCTCCACTTCTGTCTAGACTCAAATATGTCAATATCTATTGGAGGGAGTGCTACAAAATTTTGTGCAGACATTCAGCAACCCTACAGGATGTATGACAATGACTTTGGTGATCCTCTGACTTTTCAGCAGGATGACATTTGTGCTTCAGTGCTTTGGCAACTATTGAATGGATTACTCTGAAATTTGTTAGAGGTATTCAAAGACTTGTGAGCCGTGATTCTTTGCACCATCATCAGGTCAAAGTTTCAGTTGTCAGATACTTTGGTTTATCAGTACCAGGTTGGTTTCCTTTAGGAAAACCACATTACTACATAACTATAATCTAACACTTGATAAAGTTTTATGAATCTTAAATCTTTGAAAGGTGTGTTTCACAATATACTGAGGTGAATGGAAACTTACAGCTGTCTGGGAGTTTGAAAACTGTATTAAAAAACTCTCTGCAAACTGTAAAGAATAAGTCATTTGTTGTTAAGTGGCTAAAATGTGCAAAAACACCAGTACAGTCCTTTGCAGCACCGTCTTCCATGATAAATAGATAATAAATCTCAACTCCCTCACCATACTCTCTTTTCCTTTCTTCATTCCACTTCCAGCTTGATTACATAACAGCCTGGAGGAGCCAAGAGCAGGGAAGGAGAGGGGAGAAAGGAGCAGGGCAGGAGGTGGGGGTGCCAGCTCCTCTGACCTCCCACCAGAGGGGGGAGACACAGTGATCGAGGAGCCATCAGCTGCGTGCCAGCTGCTCCTCCTGGTCCCCAATGCTCTCTCCGCTCTCTGTCTCTTTTTCTCTCTGTCATCCTCACGTTTTTGCCCTCCCCCTCACTTCCCCTCTCTTCCTCTGCCAACTCATCTTGTCTTGCCGGCTCAGTTCTCTCTGGCGTGTTCCACCGTGCCCTCTTTCTCTTCCTCTTCTCCTCTCTGATCCTCTTATTCTCTGTTTCCATCCCTTTGTCACTTTTTGCTTTAATATCCAGTCACTTCCAGCTTCCTGACAACTTCCTCTATCGCCTAGTTATGGAAGCCCTGAGGGAACTTAGCAAAAAAAAAAAAAAGTGATAAAAGTATTGCAAGGCCATACAAAAGCTACTCTCGTCACTTTTTGTTCCGCTACATCCCCCCCAGGGCTTCCATACCTCTTTCCAACTTTTGTCCCTGCACCTGCCTTTCCCCTCAGTGTCCTGCCTCCCTGACAGGAGAAGCAGGAGGTGAACGCAGCTGGTCGAGGCCAGATACGGCAGGAAGAGAGACATAAGAGGGGGTCAGAGATGTAACCATTCCCCCATGTTCCTCCATGCTCCCTCCTGCCCCCTGGAGGTCATTAGTTTGGTGTCACTACACTGGGTCACAGCAGGTCACAGGTGTAAAGGGGCATGAGGAGAGGTTAGTGTCAAGCCAGACAAGTACTGTGAATGCCTGAAAAACTGTGTGAATGTGTGTGTGTTTATTTGAACGTGCATCAGTAACACCAGCTAGTCAGAAAAGTGTCCAGACAGCCAATCCATCAGGGCAAGGGCCTCAAATATGAATTGCACTGTTGCTCCTTTAATTATTTATCCCATTTCCTGCTGATTTGGCCTTTTTTTTTTTTGGGTCTTCTTGGCATACACTGCAGTGAGGTGCATAATTACTGCACGCACTGGTTTTGAGAAGGCTGGAGACGAAGGGGAGTGGAAGGCGATGCCAGTTCCATGTAGGTTGTAAGCCTCAGGATTCTCTGCCTGAGGACTGAGGCAGCACTTAATGACATCAAGTGGACAGAGACATGTGTGGGGACAGTAAACTGTAAGGCAGAACAGAAAAAGTCGCTATCACGTCATCATTAGAAAATAACTGCTACAGTACTTGTTAACAATATGTGTGTTTATATTTAAAAGGAACATTTCTACTTGCCAACTCCTTTCATGCTTCATTAGGCCTCAGGAAGTCATCTGGCAGTTTTACAGTGGAAATTAAAGTGTTATGAGGCAGTTTTCTCCAAATAAAGTGGTTTGGATAATCTGTCTGTTGGTTTGTTAACAGCGTGTCAGACTATCTCACTGCTTGCAATTTTTACACTGCGATGACTCTATTTTTAGATACCACCAAATTACTTTAGTGATTACAAAAAATTAAACCAAGGTTCAAGTCTGAATTAACCTGTATGATTCATTAGAAAGAAAAGATCTGTGTCACCTGTCAAGAGAAAAAAGATGAGTCAGCAGTGTGTTAATGAAAATCAGCTGAGGCGATAAGGGCACTAAGGTGCATCCTGCTTTACTACCTGATTCTGAGACTTGCTTTATCTACATAATCTGTAGAGCTGTAAGTGTTCATATCAAGACCTACATTTTAGCTGATACTTTGCTTACAAAGTACAAATTCCTAAATCAATTAATATTCAATCAAATGTCCTCCCAAGAAAATCTGAGGTCAGGAATAATTGTACATGTCGAGCAGAGAGGGCGATACAGGGGCCCAGCAGCTCATTTTTACCCAATAATCCCCAAGTGGGTTAGTCCAGCCATCCACAAAGTGGTCAGTAAAGTTCTTGGCAATATTAAGAACCGCTTTGTTGATACAGTTAGTACAAAACATGAACTCTACTGGCTGTAAAAAAACAAAAAAAGAGAGAGATTTTAGGGGGAAACTAGAGCTACAATTGAAATGGAGTGAAACTGAAAGCTGTCTGGTTCCAGGCCAGTTTACATGATACAGTAGGTCTGTGCTCCCAGGGAGACTACTGAAGATAAGCCTGACAGTCTGCCACACACACACACACACACACACACACACACGCAGTCATGCACACATACCTCCACAGAGGTGCACTACATGCTAACACGGCTATTTCTACCCTTTCAATATTGTGGGCAGCCAGGTAGATGATTGTGCTGCTGATTGATACTCAGTTAGAATGATGTCAATCACTCAACAATTTGCACATGAATGAATGAATAATCTGACTTGGATTAAAAGTTCACAATTTATGAGTTTTGTGGGACTTAGCTGTAACACCCAACACACACACACACACACACACACACACACACACACACACACACACACACACACACACACACAGTCCCCTGATAATGCAAAGAACCCAGGCCAACATTAAAGCAGATCCTGGAGTTGACTGAATTATAGTTGCTATAAAATGAACCGTGAGTCAGACCCACAAAAACAATTTGTGGGGTGACCCCACTCTGACTGATGTTTAATACCCCAACACACACACACACACACACACACACACACACACACACACACACAAAAAAAAAAAAAACATTATTACGCAACAGCAGTCTTTACATCCGTCTGGAAATGAGCCCCGCTCGCCTTCAGATTTGCCCTACGGTATTATGTGATGAATATTTCAGATTGGACATGAGAATGTTTAAAGTTCAGCGTGCGGCGATGTTTGCCTCAGTGTAGGTGTGCTGTTACATAAGGGACAGAGGTGAGAGTGGGTCTAATCAATTATGGTGGAGCTTTCTGGAGCTGTTGTGGGCCTCATTCCACCAAACAGATGTGACTGGAGGATTTCTAATCCTGGTGCCATTCCGGCTCTCTCTCTCTCTCTCTCTCTCTCTCCTCTCTCTCTCTCTCAAAAGTCTTCCTGCTATTCCAAAGTTTTACTCATCCAAATCTAAATGAACAAACACACAAACATAATCCAATGTCTAAATGACCTAAAACATGCTGTTACATATTCTTTCCAGGACCAAATACCAAGGGAAAACATGTAATAAATAGCTCAAGGTTAAATCCAGGTTATTCTAACCGGGTAACACCACTGCTGCCACAAGTATTCTGACGTCTTAATAAAACGCTGAAACACAAACTTTACAGAGGGAACCACAGCTGAGAGTCAAAGTGTGTTTTTTCCTCCTCCCTGTAGATTGTAAATCCAAAATTGTGCTAACTTCATGTTTTCCATCCAAACTGGTATTTTGACAGAAAAAATGCTGTCTTGCCACATCAGGGATATCCTATAATACAATATTGATCTTTCAGGGAGGGTTGGAGGGAGTCCAGGGACTCTTGGGGATCATGGGATATGGTGTTTTTGGGTCAGTAATCACCCAGGTGATGACCCCTCACAGGGAGAAGTGTGTGTTTACATAGTTGCTGTGGTAGGGTGTATGTGTGTGGTGTGTGTAGATCTAGAGAATCAGCAGAAGGTTTTTGCACTAATGGGCAGAGCTTTAAGTCTTGATTCAGATCCTCAGAGGATTCTCTGCTGCCATTAAGTGATTTTAAAGTACTGCAGTTACAAGCTGAGTGTAAGTAATCACCCAAAATAGTGCTAAATATGAATGTGAGAGTTTGGAGACAAAGAATATAGCAGCCATGTTAACAGATTAAGGTATGTATTATTAAGTGCATATCTGGCAGTGAGTAGTTACCACATCTGCCACCTGGTTGGTGTTCTGTATTTTGAACAGCTGGCTGTGGCTACCATCACATCCAGTCCTGCCAACAACATCTATCCTGACTTCAGTACATTTAGTGTAGTGGAGCAAGGATTGAGATGAGCAACAGCAAGGTTAACTAACAACATAAACAGTTGCTCACTGCTGGTAAAGAGCGCTACAGTTCAGGGTACACAGATGCCAGCAAAACGTGCCTCTAGATACATTTGCTTTGGAGTGTGTCTGGCTATGTGAAGAATGTATAACCACTATCAGCTTGAAGGGCAGTGGTAAAAAACCATGCACACACTTAAGTCCAGCATCCACCACTCTTCACCCTTTAGAGCTGATACATGACTCTGAGGATGGAAATGTCAGTTGTTCCACCACGTTGGTCCAGACTGAATTATCTCAACAACTATTGGATTGAACTGTGTGTTTTTATGTGTTTTTCTGTTTCTGTGACTGTTAGTTTTATCATTCAAAGGTCATCATTATATTTATTAACTTATGTTACTATTACCATCAAAAGCACCACTAATCTACTAGATTGATTCAATGTACAGATCACCATGGTTTGCACCATTAAGCCAGCTGCTGTGACCTTCTACTCAGAATCATGGAGATTACAATACGCAGCAGAAGACACCATTTGGCTCCAGTATAATGATAGGTGTAGTGATTTCAGTATCCTGTAAAAATTCTACAGTAATCATAACGTCATACTCACATCTACCTGAGATAAGCAGGGATGCTGAGGACATCATCTGCCACTGGCTGCTTTAAAGCACACAGCCGCTAAAATACATCAGACAGGACTGAGAGCACACACACACTTGCAGTATACTCAATACACTCACATAAATGAGTTATTCATAGATACACCAGGCTTGTAACTTAAAGGTCAGAATGATTGCAAGCAAAACAATTAGAAACATGTGTCTGGAAAGCTTCATCTGTTCCAGGGATCTGCTGTGATTTATCACATAACGTGAACAAATCCCATTTAGCTGGCATTCACCCAGTGCACCTTGCCAAGTGCGCATACATTTTCAGCCTGATTGATCCTAGTGTGAATCAAAGCAGAAAGCATAGGCACTGTTGCGGTGCTCTCCTGTGCTGTCGAGATGTTCAGATATATTGCTGGCTTACCAGGAAGTACCCTTTTAAATGTCCTTTGGCGTGAAAGCAGGGGAAAATCCCAGTGCTACATGTACTGACTGAGCTGTGAAACACACGCTTTGATTGGACTAACGGAAAACATCTCTGTGTGTCTGATCATTCACTTACAGAAGGAGCTGCTTTCGTCCTTTGTGCCTTCCATGGTGCCATCCGGCAGCATCTGGAGGTAGAAGCCGTGTCTGCAGTAGAGCCGCGTGACGATGCCCTTCAGCTGGGGCTCTGCAGAGCAAACACAGGGTTAAGCACACGTTAGCACCCGCGAACACACATACGGCTTGTCGGTGCACGGATATTAATTCACACACCTGCCTATGAGCGTGCACATTGGCTAAACAACAGGCAGGTCTTGATATTTACACTGTGAAATAGTCAAACAGTGAAGTGTGTGTGCTTGAGTGTGACTGTGGCTTTCAGCAGGACTGATGGGACCTCTGTGTCTGCTAAAAAAGAAGCATCTTTTGCAGACAGGTTCAAGTGAGGGAGGCAAGCTGTGCATTTTGTTTGAATGTGTGTTTTTATGTCTGTGCACTGTGTGTGTGGGTGCTTGAAGGAGCTGCCCATCACACACAATGCAGTGAGCACTTCAAATGTGTAGAACTGTATTAGACCACAAGGACTAAATACGGGTTTGAAGATCAGAGACTATACAATGACAATCTACCTAGCAGTAGGTTAAAATGTTTAAATCTTTATGCTACCTAATTTCAGTTAATCAGGTTGGAAATTAGTGCTTCTGTCTGTGCTGCATGTCTATGCTGTGTGATGTTTCCCTATGTTCCTGCTATCTGCACGTAGTTACCTGTTGCCTGTCAGTCTGTCTGCTAAGCCTCATCATTCAATCTATTAAATTTCCTTAACTGCATCAGCTCTGCCAGTGTGTCTGCACTTGGGTCCTCCCTGTCTGTGCTGCTACCACCAGCCATGACATAATCCACATTCATGAGTTACTGAAATTGCTTTTATTGGTAGTTAAGACAGCAGGAATGTAGGATGCTCAGTGCTTACCAGTGCAGTGTTTCCCTACATGAATTACTGAAACTGTTTTTTTTTTGTTTGTAAGCAAGAACATAAGATGCTAATTGCTTGGTTAGCATTAGTGTCTTGAAGTCAGCCTGTGTGACAGGTAGATAAGAGAACCACAGATGACACTGAGCATGGATTTGGTAAATTCAAAGTAAGACAGACCCTTGATGACTGGGAAAGCTGCTGAGGAAAAATCGTTTTGGACTATGAGGTAAAATAGTGCTACTAGTGACCACAAACAGCCTTTGGGTTCCTCTGACAAGACTTCAGCCTCCCCTGCCACCTGCTACTCCTCTTACTGTGACAACCAAGCTGTCTTCTCTGAGTATCTGAGTGGTCTGAGTGAAGAGCCATCAACTAAAATGACTTTATGGCAGTTACAGTCACAGTTATGACAGAAGAGAATCTGCTGTAAAGAATAATTTTAAGGGTTTGATATGCCTCAATTTCCGATTTTGGATTTAACTGGAAGATTATTTGTTTTAATGGGGGTAATTTGGTTGTTTCTAATTTGCATCGTCACTATTACTATTTTTCTTCTGGGGGATCAAAATATAGCTGAAAGTGAATGGACTTGAGTTTAAACTGTATAGTTATTTTCATCTCTTAATATCTCTGATAATTCACTTTAAAGGGGTACAGTTACACCTTTAAATATGAACTCAAGAGCACCTCCTAGTCTATCCTAAGTCCGCGGCATCAGAAACACACATGAAATACTTTTGAAATTTAAATGTCTTTCTTGTTTATAATGAAGACCGGGAAAGTTCAGATTCTTGCATGTAAGATGACAAAAGCTCAAGAAACAAACAAGAACACGTTCACTGTCATGCTAAAAGTTTAATGAACCATTTCCTGTCGTTTGTTTACCCCGCTCTAAAATACCAACTGTCGTCATTTACTCAATGCACTCTGAGGCATCGGACTGCTATTTGTTTCAGTGATCCAATCAGGCATTTTCATCCGCCACTGCTCTAGAGATAAGCTGACGTGTCTTCCTCTAACCTCGTGTTTGTATTGGACTGTGTTTCTTTTCTCAGGCTGCACACGCATGACTGTGGGGGCTCTTTCACTCCGAAGTGCTGAGGGAGACTAAATAGTGGATCAGAAGGAATGTCAGAATGCTGAAGCGTTACCACAATCAACTTTTAATGAGACGCATCAAATATGGATGAGGACAGAGAAGTACGGGGGCAGCTGGCAGTTGGCCCTCAGCTGACAGCAGGGGTGTGTGTATGTGTGTGTGTGTGAGAGAAAGAGAGAGAGAGAGAGAGAGAGAGAGAGAGAGACATGGGCTGCAAGATAATCAGCAAGGCATTTACACCCATATAGAGGCTTTAAATTGTCCCTTAAGTACATGGAAAATGATGATGTAACACAAATAAATTTCTTAACACAATCTACTATGAGTTAATTTTTCAGTGTTTACTTTTTTCATTTTTCAGCAAAGCCTTTTTTGTACTTTGTAAGTTATATGTTTTGCCATTTCTACCACAGGTGCAATTTGCCTCAAAAGGATACTCCAGCAGTTTAGTATTACATTTCCATAAAGTTTGAGGGTTTGCAAGAGATTGATAAAACAACAATTAAAACAAATAACAACAAGGTTTAAGCAGAAGGGTTAGAGATATCCTGACATTCGGGCCCAATAGTTTGGGTTGTGTCCCAAAAACACTGGATCCTACATTTCCCATATTGCAACCCAATTCTGTTTGTTTTGGCACATGTTGGGCATCATGGGGAAAATAGGGGCAACCTCATATTATTCCCCTTTGAGAGAGTTCTAACATCATTCTGAGATGGTTAACACCAAAGTTAGCCTTGTTATCACTAAACTTGTGGAAATTCAGCCTAATTAACCTATTTTTAATGTGTTACCTATTTGTAACAGTTTGCTATTGTATAGGTCATAGTTGTATTAGTTCATATAATAAAAACATTAGGACATTAAGTCTGTGTGTGTGTGTGTCTGTGTGTGTGTGGTTCCAGTTGTCTGAAATTGGTGGAGAATTTTGCTACATTAATGCAATAGTGCTGAAAGTCTGCTTTGTGATCACTTAAATCTTACTGTATATATATATTTTTACAGCAACCATTTTTCAGAGAAGCTGATGCTGAAAGTTAGGGTAAAGTAAATATTCTACTTTTTCTTTTCGCAAAGCTAACAGCTCTCTGTGAACCTCAGGAAATTGATGAATTGAAGCTCATTAGGGTGTGAGTTAAGCCTTGATGTCTGTGAAGTATTCAAAGAAAATACTAGTGTGTAATCCTCCCTTTCATGCTGACAGTGTGACCCAACATGTCTGGAAGCTTTTCAGCGGAGGTTCTGGCTTCGGCAGCCAGATTGAGTCTATGTAACTAGTAGAAGATAAAAGCTCATCCATCCATCGCTGGCTGACTAGACACAGAAGGTCAAACGTGGAGTGTGGTAATCTGTAATATCCTGAGTGTTAATCTCAAATTAAGCTTCAGACCACACACCAGGCCATGTGCTGCTTAACACATCTGCCACAGTGCAGAGCAGAGGCGAGCAACAACCACACACACACAGAGGAGGCTGATGTTGACCTTTAGCATGACTCCGCCTCCGTTTAGCGCTGTTGGGTAACAACGTTGTGATCCAAAACATTCAGAGGAAATGCTGCTTGGACACAAGGACATGCAAGACTACTGGTGCATGTACAAGCCAACACACATCTGCTTACACACACAGCATCTCATACTTAATCCATGTAGAAGCAAAGGCTAAAAGCAGGAAAAACTGCCTTGAGTCACACCTGAGGCAGGATGTTAGTTAAACCGAGGGTTTAAATGCCACAGTGGAGTGTGTGAGGAACCCTCTCGTTTGACTGTAGGTCTAGAGTGGAAGTGGAAGGAACGACCATGAAAATATAATTTCAGAACAAATATTTCCTTTAATTACCTTAATTTTTAAAATACACTGGACCACGTTGTTAATCAAAGGAGATCCATTAACCTCGCAGCTCGGTCACCAGTCTCAGCAGCTTTTTTTTTTTTGTTAAAACTTAGACTATATTTTGGCTGAAGTCAAACAGTAGTAATGTGCATAATATATGTTGAAGTCAAACTTGATTTGGGCAGGATGTGAAAACTTGGATCTTAATTGCAGACTGAAGTGGTCCAGGAGAGTTAGTTTCAGTTCAACCAGAAACACTTGCAACGAGGAAGTGACCATGTATTATAAATTCAGTTAGGTTTGGTAGAAAGGCCTGCTCTTCTAGGGGGGCTTTTAAAGAATCTAGGCAGTAACGATGATTGTGCTGAAAGAACAATCTCCCCTTAATTAACACACATTAACATTAATTTATGGTTAAATCAAAAATACCAAAAATGTAGCATACAGCATAAACAGCTGCAAACAGTGTGGGCATGAAGGCATCAGCAAAGTAATAGTGAGAAGTGTCAGGTGAAAAGACTAGATGTATACCTCCATTAATATGACTTGACAATACCAGTCAGCTGGTAGCCAAACAGCTGATGAATAGGCTTATAATAGTGAAGCACAAATAAAGTAATCAGTGCCAATCAGCTAATGTAAAAACATATTGTTTTATAAGCAGAAGCTGCTCATATTCATGTCTGTATTCATGTATATATACTGTAGTACTGTAATAGCTGCTGAAGACATTGTATTCACACATATTTTGGGGCCTTTGAGCAGCTGTGGGCCCTCTGAATCATTCAGAGTTCTCCCTTTCAAGCAGCACCCTTGTTCAGAGGGGTCTGAAGGAGGGAAGTCTTTGATTCAGGGTTTGAGCCAGTTAAAGCCTGAATCCAGCCTTGTTTTTAACTGAAGCTTTTAAAGCTCAGACTTACATTTTGGGATTAAGGCTCCCGTTTTTATTCTCACATTTTCTTACCAAAAATTACAACTATGCAGAGTTTCCCTTAGAGTTTTATTCTTGGAAGGGTAGAAAAGCCTCTGAAATGGCATTAGGACCATGGGACTAAAACAAATTCATGCTGGTATGGACTGCAATCACACTGTCACATTAGAATTTATCCCTGGGAATATTACAGCATTAGTCCGCAGACAAAAGATTTGTTATCAGAGTGCATCACATCCTACAGCATAAGAGCTTGTGGTGGTGTGTGTGTGTGTTTATGCATGAGGAGGATTTGTGCTCGTAATCCCACAGACATTCAATGCCAATTATGGAGTGACCTTGATAAAGAGCAGGATTAATTTTACTTATTAAGAATTTCAACCATTAAAGTCACCCTGAACCCTCCGGCTGCCCGATGCCTCAAGTCAGATGACAACTGGGCAGCAGCTAGTGTTATTTTCACCCTCATTACACACTGCAATTCTTAAAGTGTGTGTGTGTGCGCGTGTGTGAGTGTGTGTGTTTGACACCTCCAATAGAATGGGCTTGGCTGAAGAAGCAGAGATGATCTGCCAAGGACAATATCTGTCTGTCTGTCTGTCTGTCTGTCATCACACACAACAGACTTACACAGCAGAAATATTTTTGTCTCCTTCCTCTGTCTGTCTCTGCCGTTCTCTTCTCAAGTGTCCTCTCACCATTTACCAGCCTAGGAGTAATGACTATGTTGGATGATTGTGGAGGGCACGATGTATATCTAGTGCCAACATTAAGCACCAAATGAAGAAAGTAGTGAGCCCTATCCTGTATGTAGCGATGCAGAAAGTAAGGGTGAAAAGGACAGGTGGTCAATGGGTGTGGAGCAATTGTAGCATAATTGCAGAAAGAAAAAACAAAACATTTGAACATGTTCACACTGGAAGTAAGAAGAAACCACTGCATTCACAGTTTCTCACTAGTATTGATTGTGTGCATCTCTGAGTGTCAAGTGTGAATACGTCATTCCTTATGAAACATTTGCAAGGTTACATGTTTTGATGTCTTAATTTCATGTTTGCAACGTTGCAGTTTTCTTCTTCACTGCCTCTATTGGCATGTCGCTTCGTTTCTTTACGCTTTACTGCAGCCAACTGTTCAGGTGGATAGCGTGAAACCTGTGCTATGGAATGTGAATCACACAGCTCATACTCGTGCACGAGCATCCTTCCTCATGTGCGTGACACATACTAGATATGACCCACTCATTAAAACATTGCTCCATAACACTACTAGTGCTCAAAAACCTACCCAAGGCTGGATTTCCAACCATGCAAGGTGGGCTACTCGGTCCCAGGCTCAGTGTGTGTTATTTGGTTTTGTTAATTTGATTATTTGTAAATTTGCACCAATGCAATATTAATTAAGGGCAGTCCAGCATTATTAGGTGGTTACGGGGGCTGCCTGTGACAAAATCTGGCGTAGGAGTTTTGCAATTTTAGTTTCTATAGTAAACATATGTCACATATTCCTATACACGTTACATTTTGTTTACTGACATAAATGCAAACTAATACAAATTTATTATGATTTGCACAGTACTGGAGTACTGGTTGCAATGGATTTAATGGGAGCTCAGAGGTAACAGGGTGTATACACATTGCAACGGGGGGCAGGATAAGTGGAGGGGGGGGGGGGGGCAAAAAACACATTTTTGCCCAAGGGCCCCCTTGTAAATTAATCCAGCCTTGCCTTATCTTTGTCAATATGTCTCTCCCACTATCCCTCTCTCATTCTGTCCTTTTTCTGCTCCTCTGCCTAACTCCTTACTCCCTTCCTCTTATTTACCACTCTTGCACTTTCCCACATTGCCTCTCTTTTCTCCGCCAACCCCCCACCCCCTCCCTTTCTTTCTCTCTCTCTCTTTTCTTTCCTATCTTACCCCCCCCCCCAAAAAAAATGCATATCCCATCAGCAGGAAAGTCCTTACTTTTGCTTACTTTTTGAAAGGAGTGAAGGAGTGATGTAGTGAGAAAAGCGAGAGGAAAGAGGAAGAATAGTGGTGCCTGAGCAAAGCATCAATAAAACGTCACTGAACAGCTACACAAACTCTGCTGAATGACAGACATGTCACTCAGAGGAAGAGTGGGAGGCAGAAATGGCAGGTAAAAAAAAAAAAAAAGAGAGAGATAAGGAGATGAGTCAGAGGTAATAGGGATACGAAAAGACGACACGCTGAGGGAAAGGAAGAGGGGGAGATGAGAGTAAAGCCCCCACTGTGCATGTATATGTATTTCCCACAGGTAGTCAGTTCACTTCAGCAGCACTGGGATACACTGACGACTCGTTATTGATGTTTCATTTAGCAAGCGCGGTAATTCATATTTTTTCCAGCCACTAAAGTCTGTCAAAGCCCTCGAAGCTGATGGCACTGCGACAATTGCTGATTATTATACTTCCATCTGTTTGTCGAGACGTCATCTTAAATGGTCTCCGTTCAGTCTGTGTCAGCATCGATGCAGTCAAACTCCAGGGAGCACAGATGTGCTTCATCACTGAGGCATCACTGATGAATTATGGTCATTGTAGTTCGCTAACTGTTTGAGCGTTTGGCAGAATTAAAGCTTGCAAACTTCTTTGGAGAGAATCAGCAGCTTCATGCATCACAGCAATAAACGATACTTAGAGACACCTTTTTGTGTGTCAACTGTAAATCCTGAGCTTGCACTACAGTGAGCACCTTAAGAAGTTTTCAACATGAGTACTGTATATTATGGTCAAATTAATTGTGATACCTTGTCATAATTACCGTAAACAACTGAACCACTTGACTCAATTAATTAATTTGCTATGTCAGCATTCCATTCTATATACCAATTATAACTTGATTTGAAAATGTGGAACGCTTCTTCTCAAAAGGGGAAAAACTGTAGCAGCACTTATCAACTTTATGAGAGCCATGAAGGTAAACCAAAACCAGTCAGCTGAAACATGTGGATATGTTTAGTTGATCTAAGTAGAAGTGTAAAGTAGGGCCATAATTATCTGTGATTTCATCACTACAAGTCTTCTGATCCATAATTAATATATACAAATATGATTCATGCAACTTTAATAAGTATTTTTAAAATTTGTATGTATAGAAAAAACACTAATACACACTAATGCAAACAACATTTTGTATTAAATCAAACATATTTTGCTGTTTCTTTTATCTGGCAAAGATATTCCAAAGTAACAGTTTGTGTGACTTTAAACAGCACACATATTGCACTGTAGAGCAAGAGCCCTGCCTTTTCCTGCACCCCACTAAGCTAGACCTCTAGTCTCTTTACCTCACACTCCTTATGCACTGAGGTTTAGTTATAGCTACATTTACCTAATAAAATGGCAATTGTGTGAATTTCTTGTATCCTAACAGCAAAAACCATATACTGTGATTATGACTGCATAATATGGTCCATATTGTATGTATCTGTATGTATACTATTTGTATGGGTATGGAATTGGGACACAGACTCAGTTTGTATTAGAGTTTCTTCCTGTTGCAATAACGATGATGCAACAAGAAGCCCATACATCAAACTAAGGGTTTGTCTCCCTTTGGATTTCCTGAAACAGATAAACATGTTTGAAGTGATTTTACATCACCTTTCACATGTTCCAACATGGTGAAACTGCCCACTACCTTAGTGTTGAGTGTGACAGAGGTTACCAATTGTTAGTGTGATTTGTTATTGGAAAGCATGCTAATATTTCAAAATAACTACTTGTTGGTAGAATTCATCACATAAAATACTGTAGTACTATCATGTGTAACATCAGAAGCCTTCCACAGGTGCAGCAGAGCAGTGTTCATTTCATTAAACCAAAACTATGATGAAAACTATATCCTTTTTTCCTGTGCTGAAAAGGCGTGATTAACAATTTTTTTTTTTAAAACTTCTATTTTAATTTATGTGGCTTTGAAAATATATTAAAGTCATTACAACCTCTCTGGTACTCAGTTTGAAAACCTTAAACCTTTTTTTTCCTCATGTTTACAGCTTCTATAGTTGCTGCCCTCAGCCAATGGGAGACAGTAATGTTTGTAATGAACTGTTTTGTCAGTTAGTGTGAAAGAACCATTCACATTCAGAAGATGAGTCCATACAGATCAAATCAACTGTGAAGCTGAAACTGTATTGTGCATTGTACATTTGTAAAAACAGTTTTTCTGGGGTTTTGTTACTCTGTTTAGTCCCTAAACATTTTACTTTTTAACATATTTTTTATTGAATTTTTTTTTTGGATTGTGGGATGCAGCTGAAATACCTAAGCACAGGGATGGACAGGAAGTCAAATGTTCTTTTTGGAAGGATTACTGAAGGATCTTCTTTAGGGCAGCCTGGATGTTTGAAAGGAAGATTCTGTTCCCTTCCTTGGTGAAGTGCACGCCATCTGGTAGAAACAGACTGTTGTTGAAAAACCTCAGGAGGGGATGTTCAATAACTACTCCACCAAAGTTGCTAACAGCATTTCTCACCAGTGTGTTGACAGTCTTCCTGTCCTTATTGATCGTCCCTGGCGGTCCATTTCTCCACACTTTCCGTTCGTTGATGCAGGAATATGCAATTGTCATTGAGGGAAAATGCTGATGGAGCTGCAACATATCCCTCTTTATGTCAAGTGCAAGCTCCTGGGCGGACATCAGTCCCAGATCATTGCCACCGGCGTGGACAAGCAAAATGTCAGGGGGACGCTGTGTGGACAGCTCTTCATAAAAACGGTTGAAAGACACCACTCCAGCGCATGCCTCCTTTGCCAAACCACTTGACTTTGGCATTTAGGCCAAAATTCTCCCCGAAACTCTCATTGCGCTGCTTTCTCTCCTCGAAGAATGTAACTCGATCCGATGATCCATATCTCTGGTACTTTTTCTGTCGCCGCTGTGTCACTTGGTGTCAACTGTAACCATGAGACTGTCTCCTCTCTCCTCTCTGACTGGACTTGGATTGCAGGGGAAGAATCCTCTTTAGAGGTGCTTGGTAGATGTATGTCTTCATCCTCTGCACTTGTTGTCATCCTCATCTTCTTTCTTTCAGGGGAGGTTCTGTAGAGGCTTGATGTGAGCCATGGTAGGCTTCTCCTCCTCAGACAGTATTGGTGGCTTTTGTTGACTCCTTTCAGCCACACAGGACGAGATGGTGGATGCCTGGTTCTCTGAGAGAGGCGACTGGGTGGACTCACTCTTATCTGAGCTCTAACTTTGAGGATAACAGATGTCCATCAAATGATAGCACGATCTTATGGAACTGGTGTCAAAAGTCTTTCAGATGTACCATTGTGAAAAAAGTATGCTGCAGCACCTGTCTTAGTGTTCTTCTCTGTGTGGGACGCAGCGGCAGCATCTGTTTCACCAGCTCCAGATGATCCTTTTCTGCCATGAAGTTTGCTACTGACATAAGACTGACTGGCTTCTGCTGGAGTTCCTTCAAATCATCTAGGGAGTTCAAGGGAATACATCTACACTCATATGGTGTTATAAGTTCCCAGAGATTTGGCCAAGTCTTCTTGTAAAAATGACTTGTATGGAGTCCAGCGCTGAGGAAATATTCTGGCAGTGGACCCTGAGTTTGAATTATATGCCAAATAATTTCATATTCATATTTCCCAGGGTAAAGTGGGAAGCCCAGGAACAGCTCAGCAACAATGCAGCCCAGGGACCACATATCTATGGCCTCGTTAAAGGGGAGACCCATAATGGTCTCTGGAGCCCTGTACCACCTGGGCTGAACAAATGAGCCCTGCGCAGCTTTTGAGGCATCGCAGGCAGAGCCAAAAACAATTAATTTTATCTTCAGTGGCTGTTGACCATGGTCAACCAGCATTATATTCTCAGGTTTGAGATCAGTTTGCTAAGGTCAGTGATGTTTTCCCAAAATATTGTAAAGGTAGAAATTCTAACAACTACAGTTATGTTACGTTCTGCACACTGATATAAACTGCTGATCTATGACCAAAGGTACTGTCAGGTTGGCATGGTGATGGAACCATTGGGGCAGAATGCAGCTTTATGCTGATCTAAATGATAAATACATGTGGCACATCATGTTAATGTGTCCTGCACTCATGTGGCCTGAAAGGTTCACCAAATACCACCAAACTCTAAATACTCAACACATACAGAAGTCTGCACTCGGTGCAGACCACGAGAAAACACACTATAAAATCCCAGCACTGATGACAACAGGACTTACTGATGAATATCTTTATTACTGCAGAGGAAAGTCACAAGCATAATGTGTGTATTAACAATTAAATACCGTCTTTTCCAATAAGCTTGTGAGAGACAGAGTGGCAACGGTTGTAGGCTCAAAATGCTTAGAGGATGTATACATTAAGACCCATGGCAAAAAATAGACAAACATCTCACTGACAAAAACTACAGATTAATATAAATTTTTACACTGTCAAAAGACTTCAATTAAATCAGAATAAGGTACCAAAGTTTACACTGCTGCAGAGGCTGTTTCCCTCCATTCTTTAAGCTGTCAAGCAGAACTGAATAGGCATATTGTAAGACAAAACTCTCAGTCAACTGGCTGACAGATTGCTCTTTGTGCTGCCTGACAGGTGGAAACAAAGCACAGTTGAATTTTTCAAGTAATTACTCCTTGAGGCCGAGCAACAGAGCAATAGTAATTTACAGTTGCACGCTGTTCATGCAGTAAAAGAGTGCAATCTTCCCAGTCTGTGTCTGCACTGCTGTCACTGTATAACATGAGGCCATGCAAGCATGCTTACAGTGTATTCAGCGCTTTTGCCCTTTATTACTGTGTTTTTTGTGTGCATGTATTTCCTAAAAACCTCCAGCCTCTAGTTTAGACCACAGTTGTTCCTTCATCTGCCAGTGGACAAAGGTCATTTCAGTATAATTCTCTTTTATCCAACTATAGCACTGTGGGCAAATTCCTGCATGGCTGCTGCTATTTAACATGCCATGGCTCTGCACACTGGTCCAAAAAACATTTCTCAGCTTTCTCCAGAGTTAATAAGCTTGTTACTCCCCACTGACTCTAATATTGTCTTTCTCACCACTAGCATGAGAGCCTGAAGCTATTAATCCATGGACATATGGATTTTACAACTGCTAGTATTTCATCTCCCAGCATTTATTGCATCCAATGGTAAACGCTTGACGGCAGCCACAAAAGCAATAACACATCCTGTATTGAGATGAGAACAAGTGGAGTATGATATGTAGATTGTTTTTTCATATCACAGGGAAAGCCAAGTTATTTTTTCATATGCACCAAAAGCTCCAAAACATCTGGATTCGGGATGAGGAAGCAACACGCGTGTTCTCATATTTTCATATTTCAACATTCACATCAAGTGCACAGCTAAATTGCATTAAATTAGGGGCTCACAGTGGCCCCAGCTGACAATGAATAATGGGGATAAAGGCGAGGAGAGCCTATATGGTAATGGCCATATTTACAAGGACCATCAATCATCTCCAAACCGCCAGCAGCCTCATCCCTCATAGGATGGAGAGAGAGAAGGGGGCGGGACGCCTTCAAAACAAACTGCTTCTCCTTCTTTCCCATCTGATCAGTTCTCTCTCTCTCTCTCACTGCAGTCCAACTTTAGCTTTTAGGAAAATCAATAGTGATGAAAGTGATGAAGTGCAACCTTGCTGAAAGTTCACCAGGTATAGTCATCTTTTTAGTTCTAGGAGGGATCATGTGAATTACATAGCAATGACAAAGTGTGAATGGGGGCTGACAATGCTGTGACTAGCTGACGTGAGATAGCCAAAGAACAGCAAAGATACAATTACAAGCCCTGGATTTGGATAAAAGTGGAAGAAGAAAAATTATTGCTTAGTAAGGGGAAATCAAGTTGACATTTGTGAAAATCCAATTCTGATATGTCAGACCCACTGTTTAAGAAAAGAGATCAATGCCAACACACTAGACAGAAGCAGAAAGTCTCTAGAGCTGAGAACAAGCAGTGTATTTACATAAAACTGAAGGTTCAGTAGGATGTAAAGCTATTTTGTGTATGTAACAGGATTACAGTAACTACACAGAAAGTGTTAGCAAGATGAATGATGTGGATGCATATGAAGCAACACTCTTTACTGAAATTCTGAACCGTCAAACTGAAAGGTGGGGTGAAATGTCATGAAAATGGGGATTATGATCCTGATACTGTGCCTCTTCAAAGACATTTATAGGGTCACACTTGGCTGTTCACATGTTAACATCCTGCCTGCCTTCTTTTCCTTTGCCTACTTCCCTCAACCCACCTGTCCAATCACTGCTGAAATGGCTTTTGCTTCTAGGATTGTCAGTTTCACAAAATTACTGAGGTTGTCAGATGCAGCCAAAGTCAAAAGTCAAAAAGATGTGGGGGCAGTTGGTTTTTGATACTGTTCAACCGTTTGACAAGCACCTGAGATACAGCATACTTACACTTTAAGCCTCATCTGCTACCTGCTTTTCCATTAACACCTGACCATTTGGAACCCAGTATATAAACATGACAATATAATGCATTTAAAGCACTATTTTTCTTCCAAATTAACCTGGACTGACCTCCACACCATATTGGTGCTACATGTTGACAGTGCATGTGAAATGTGCACCGTAAATTATTTCATATGAATGTAAGCCTGTGATGCTGGTGTCCTTAAGAAGTTTCAACTATTTTCTACATGTTACTTGACACGAAGGTGGATCCACACTACGGAGCCATTGCAGCACCTGGCAATTTACAGCACACTGCATCCCAGAAATAATTCCTTGTATTCTAAGTTGCCTGCACTGTTTATGCTGGTACTATTTGTACACATTGTATGAACCTCCAGGATTTCATTGTCTAACGCTATATTTACTGTGCTTTTCCCTCGCAAACCAACTTGTTTGTGCACAAGAAGCTGGATTAATGCAAGCCAAGCCACTGCCCCCTATTGTCACATTTTGAATAGGCACTGCACTAGTGCTTGAAGAAGCATCCACTAGTCATTCAATATACACTGAGAAAAATGTTCATCGAGAACAAGAAACCACTTGAACAAGAAGTGACACAACACACACACGCACTTATAGGTCAGGGAGAGTGAAACGTGGTGGATTAATTAGAAAAGCGACGGGTGAACTTTTTCAGTCTGTGGCTCTAAAGCTTAATGATTTAAAGCTTAAATGAATGGCCTAATGATTAAGTCAGAGAGAGAGCGAAAGAGAGAGAGACAGAAACAAAAGCAGCTGTCCCAGAAAATGAGTGACGGAGCGTATATGGAGAAGAAGATAAGGAAAGGGAATAAAGAACAAGATAGAAAATGGGATGAGAGGGAGAAAGAGTGAGACAGAGACGGTGAGCATAAATCAAGAAAGGAGCGGAGACGAAGGGAGGGGGACACTTCAGCAGAGCTACAGGAAAGATACCCTTGGGGATTGTTGTGTTTGTAACAGGCAAACAGACAGAGAGATTTGTGGAGACCACGAGAGAGGAGGAGCAAAGGAATGACTGAAACAGAAGGTGAGGTAACTGGTGAGACGGGCCTAACCTGGATCAGAGAGGGAAAAGTGGGTAAGAGAACAAACGACTGGAAAAAAAAAACCATCAGATCAGAGACAGAGAGACAGAAAACAAGGGAGAAGAGAGAGCAAGTGTCAAAGAGACAATGTAAGAGAGAGGAAACTAGAGAGACACAAGAGGAGAACAGAAATTTTATAGAGCAGCAAAGTGAAATCTGAACTTAAACGTCCTGTTCCTGAAGTAAAAAGAAAACCTACCAACCCAGCCCTATATCGTACTGTAACCTTGCCAATGAAGTATATGTAGTTTCCAATCTCTTTTTCTGTTCTGCCTCCACTTTGTTGAGGTTTGGTCGAGCTTAAACACAAAAACAACTTGGTCAGGGTTATAGTCACAAAGATTGTGACTATAATGAAAAAGCACTACTTGGTGAAAGTTAGGGAAACTTCATGGTCATTGCAGGTTTAAGACGCTGACCATGTCACTACAACATCCTCAGGGTTAAGTCATTTCACCTATCTCTAACTTCACTTCCTGTCTGTCTCTGCTGTAACCTCTCTCAGTAATTCTATAAGAGATTCCTCGGTAAACTTAAGGTAAGACTGGATTACTAACAAAACAGGTCTTGAAATAAAGGTTTATATGATATGCTTCCTCTGGTTCTTGCTATTCACTCAAAGGTCAGTACTGTCGCGATGGTTTGCGGTTGGTTAGTGGGCATGAAGTTAAAGCTGGGGCTTGTATTCCAGCATAGAAAAACTGTACACAATGCAGAGACAGCAGGAGGACTGTGGTGTGGAAGCATGGTAAATGGTCATGTAGCACATGTGATGAAATTTTCCTGCACTTAACCATACTGTACCATGTTCAGATATTGTACAAAGCAAGAAAATGCTTTTACAGAAGGATCCAGTATGGAGGTTGTTGTCTGGCAGCAGGGTTGGGGAAATCCCAGAAACCCTAGGAATGTGTTTCACTTCTTCAGAAAGACTAATGGAAGAAACTCTCAATGAATACAGAAGCAGGTGAAACAGCAGTCCTGATGTGATATAGGAATACACAAAGGTGGCAGCTGGGAAAAAGAGTTAGTGTTCCAGTGTTTTATCTTCACTTCAAAAAGCTTGTATTGTAACAGAACACTGCAGAGGCCCAATCGAAGGAGGAAGAGACAGAGATGGAGAGCGGTGTGAGTCAGCTGGTGCAGAGGTTTTCAGTATCCCAGGACCCTTCTTTACTGATGTTAATTACAGTAACGATCAGCAGGCAGACCCCACCCACCTAGTGCGGATCCAGGCCAGGACCCGATACCACCTGAGGGGGAGGGAGGGAGGACGAAGAGACGTGGAGGAGGAGGAAGGGAGGGACTGGATTGATATGGAACGGGAGGGAGTCAGGAAAACATGGCACAAAGCAGGGAGGAGAGGACAGAGCAAGGAAGGAGGAAAAGGAGTGAGGGAAGAGGAATGAAAAAGGATGACTGATGGGTGGAGTGTGGAAGAAGGACACTGCAGGCAAAAATGAAGGAGTTTAGAAGGAGGAAAGGGAGGGAAAATGAAAGGATGGAGGAGGCTGAGAAGATGAAGGAGTAAGGAAGGTAAGAAAAAGGAATGGGGGGCAGTTGTAGAAGAGGAAGAAGGGAAAGTAGAAGAAAATAAAGAAGAAAAGGAAGATAAGGAAACTTAGCAGGAAGGAGAAGCAATGATGATGGGGTAAAGAGGTGAGGATGGAGGGATAACACAGAAGAAGTGGTATGGGTAAAAAAGGAAGGATAAAGTAATATGAATAGAGATAAAGTGTGTAAAAACAGAAGCGTGGATGAAAGCGAGCGAGAGACGAAGGAGTGGAGGGCGATCACAGAGGGGGAGAGAGGGGTGGGAGGCGAGTGGAGAGATCAGTCACCAATGGCCCTGGTGTTGTACCACTGAAAAGAGTCAATGGCCAGGAACCAAACTTTCCACCCACACACTTCTTCTCTCTTCACCTCCGGCATCTCTCTTTCTCTGGAATACCCTCCCCTCACTTCTTCTCTCCTGTATACTCTCTCCGTTTATCGCTCTCTTCCTCCCCCTCTCTCTTAACGACACCTTACATCTTTCAGCATTTTAACACCATTCTATATTTCCGCTCTTCCTGGTAAGTGCTGACCTATACAAAGATAAATAGGAATATTCCCTTAAGAGCCATTAGAGGCAAATACAAGCCAATTCCCTGTCTATAGATGCTCTCTAGATGACACTTAAAGCATATTATGCCATAACTCACAGCGACGCACAAGCGGAGGAAATAAATATCACACATGAAAATGTGAAGGAAATACCCCAAAAGACACAAATTGGCCAAAATCTCTAAGGTTGTAACTCTGACCAATTAGATGCAAGTTTAGAAGTTGCAAAAATGTTGAGCTTTTAGTCTTGAAACTTTAGTGACTCTGAGTGGGAAAAAATTAACAGCCTGATTTGGGATCAGCAATTACAGTGCATGTCAGGTGCACATATGAGGTGATATACAAAAAAATGTATAAAAATGTTTGTAAGCATTCTGATATAACCTGGTATGTGAAATATATTAGGGCTCAGGGGTTGGTTATGCTAGAAAAGAACTAATCCGTATGACGTATGCAACGTAATCAGAAATCTAATGTGATAAAAGCTGTTCTTAATGTCACATGGTGATTTCAACGCATAGAGTTATCACAGCTGACCCCAAACACCACAAACCAGGTCAGACAAGAATCTATGTGAACTGACTAGACTAAAAGTAACTTTGGGTCTCACTTATCAGAACCCCAGTGCACCCATAAAGGCCTCAAACTGGATGTTGGGTGACGTAGTGACTATTTGTAGGTCCTGCAGCACAGCTAATATGATATCCATACCAACTGTCAGCACTGCAGGCAGTTAGAAACCCGTCAGTGGTGTCAAAGGTTACCAAAGCTAGACATGTAAAAGCTGAAGACCACCACATTAAATGAGAAGACTTTAAAATATTAAAAGACAAAATATGGTCTGTGGATGTTTACATGCTCAGCAATATGCACCAGCTGCTTCAACTGTTACTGATGTTTGTCTTGTGTCTGTTCATAGATGTGTACAAGATCATGTCACTCCTCATTTGTTTAGAAGGCAAGATGAGATAAGTCCACAAGCACACACACACACACACACACACACACAAAGGTCGTGACAAAAAATAGGTCATGACACTTGCTGCTGTCATTCTCTTTCTCAATTGGCTCCCATGAGAGTAAACAAACAAAAGTAAGCAAACAAAATTCATGTGAAAGTGACACCAGATGCTTTGAGGAAGCTCCATCTGTGTGTGTGTGTGTGTGGTGTGTGGTGTGTGTGTGTATGTGTGTTTAATGCATGTGTGCGGCGAGTGTGCAGTGCATTCATACATGTCTGTCTGTGTGCACGTCTGACATGAGTGCTGCATGTTTGTGTATCCACCTGAGAATCCCTGCATGTGTGTCTCTGTGCACCTGTGCTTGTGTGTGTGTGTGTGTGTGTGTGTGTGTGTATGTATGTATGTATGTATGTTCTTGGCTGAGACTCTGACAGAGATGGATGAGGCAGAGCCGGCCCTGCAAGGGACTGGTGCGCTTTTGCGTCAGCGACCTCTGACCTCGGTGAGGCCGGCAGCGGCGGACACGCTCTCCCGCCGTGCATTAGTTAATGACCAATTGCTGTCTCCCTGCAAACACTCTCTCTCACTCTCTCTCACACACACACACACACACACACACACACACACACACACACACACACAGGTGGGTTTTCATCCTCAAGAAGGAGACAGTGCGGGTGTGTGTGTTGGAGCAGATGGGTAATGGGCTGGAGGGAAGGGTGAATCGACAATGACTTGACGAATTTAAACAACCCAGAAGGACTCTTTGCTCAATTCTTCACTTGGATCTCATCCAGTGTCGCTGATAGAAAGAGGACAAATCAATTTGCTTTCACATTATTATCAGAAACACTTCACAGCTCTACGTGTGGTGGTTTTAAACACCAGGAAGGCATTAGGAAATTAATTGTGATGTTAGGGTCAGACTGATACTGTATTTCGGGGTGACACTGGGCCTTTATATAAATATCAGATATGAATGTCTAATGTCCATTACAATGTAATAATTTTGTCTTTTATAATTTACCATGTAGTATTATGGTGTGCATACTATTGATCCTTAAAGGAAAATGTTGTGTGTCTGGCCATGCAGCTGTGTGTCATACTCTATACTTTTCTCTATGTCACAGAGCAGGAAACAGCTGAAACAGCTGGGCACTGTAGTTTTTTAGCAATTGTTACTCAAACAGGAAAAAACTGTGTATTTGTTGGGGACTGCTTTCAGTAGCGGATTAACATTTGGCACTCTAGTGACTGTTTCAGGCAACAGGCAGGTGTATGTGGGATTAATACAAAATAAACTACAGCATGTGTGTTCATGGTAATGAAGGAACATGTCCAGTGCAATAGCGTGGCTGACTGATATAGTTCTGTAATGCTGTCATGTTTGCAAAATAACTCAAAAAAGTGACAGCCAGGCATTTCCTACATAATTTCATTGCCATTTTGTTGATATAGGTTGGTATAGGTCATAGCAGGGTTCACATTTTGAGAATTCTGATTTAAGCTGTGGTTGGACTCCACAGCTCCAAATTAGTGGTTGATGGACATGTCTGATGCTCTGGGACCATCATTTTTGGACTGACCACCAAAGATTTCACAATATGTCTCTCACAACTGTCAACTTAAATCTGGGACAGCCCAAAATCACAGAGTGCACAGGGGCCTTTAGACAATGTGAACAAGGGAGAGACACATTGAGAATCAATGCATGTAAGAGAGAGGGAGAGGACACCTTACCTTCTCCAAGCATAATTGCTTGTCTTTTCCCACACTGTTCTCTCCTCTCATTCATCTCTAAACATACAGAGCAAACACCTCTCACCTCCTTTCTCCTCTCTTCTTCTCCTTCTTCCTTTGGCACAGTGCTGAGCCGAGCACTTCTGCCTCCTTCATCCCTCTCTCTCTCATTCTCCCTGATGCTCGCTCTCTCTCTCTCCTTCCCCTCTCTCCAAGCCACAGCAGTGGAACATGGAGCACAATGCTAATCAGGCTCTCCCACTGTACATTCACCTCCCTCCCTCACTCTCACTCTTTCATTCACACACACACACACACACACAAAATAGAAAACCCCTTCTAACGAGTGTCAGGAGTCGTAAAAAGGAAACAAAACTTTGCCTCGCCTTTTATCTGCCTCACTTTTCCTCGTCCTCTCCCTCAGTCCCTTCCTCTCTCTCTCTTTTTATTCGTTTTATGTCAGCTGTCAGCTCCCAAATGAAGGCAATCAACAACCATGGAACCATAATATTGTATTTTTTCCTCAGGTCATATACCCTAATACTTCACAGCCTGTCTGTCATTTAGACTGTCGTGTATCCATCAGTAAGTTGAACAACAGAGGTGTCATTTGAGTGATAAATCAGCTGGAAATCAAAATCTGACAAACCAAGATAATACACTGAATATGGTGAATATATTGAATATGACACAAAATGTGGAATATTATATGAAGCTTTGGTGAAAGTTCAATGGGATGAACTTACTGGCTTATAATCCCTCTGCCTACTTTGGAAATAGTCCATAATTCCTGGGATATCCTTCTGACAGGGTTGGGGCAAAACACGTGATTCTTTGAATCATTTTCTGAGTTCAGCACCTGCAGTTAGATCCCAGATGATTTGGTCTCTTTGTTAATTGTCTCACATCTCTTATAAAATTCACTCATCAAAGAGCTGACTGCCTCACCATTTCTTTATAGCTGAATAAAGTATCTAATTGGCAATCAATCTAATATTAGTCATTTGTTGGACAGTGTGATTGAAATACTTCAGAGTTAAAGGAACTCTTTCTAAAAGCTCAAAATTTCCTATCAGCTCACTGTTAATATTTTGAAATTAAATGTATTTCATAGCTAAGATTGAAAACATTAGCTAGGAGAGACATACAATGATAAGGGGGCACACTTTTGAAGTTTATGTGACCTAATAGATCAAGATTTTGATAGAAAGGTCCCTGTACTGTTTGTATTATGTGGTTGACAACATCAACATGTTTGTGAGAATGAATTTAAGCTTGTGTTAGGCTGGCATATTAAAAGTAATGTTCTAAATCAAGCAACACTGTGTCGAAGTCTGCAAGGATCTCTATCAGGACGACCCAGCCTTCATGAGGTTGATCTTAGGGTACAACCCAAGACCTCCAAGACCTCCAAGACCCATGAAGGCATGCTTGTCTTCCTCTTTGACATTCACAGGGATGGACATTGTGAATTTGTCACCCCAGGTCAGACTGTCATTGCCTTCCACAAAATGAAATTCAAGCCAATGAGTTGCCATTTTGACGCAGCTGAGGAATCCAGCACGAGTCGTAGATGGTGCTGGATGTGCTTACAGAACCAGACCAGGGAATGTTCCAAGCATGCCACATCCCATATTTTGAATGGGATGTGGGACAAATTCAAAGCAGGTACAGTTTTCCCTTGTTGTGGGCACAGTCTCTCTTGACTGCACATTGGGCAATTGATGACTACCTAAAACTTACTTCTGTCTTTTAGGGCAAAAAGAGTGATGAAGATGATGTTACTTGTGTACACACTGTTCCTCGTAGACAGAGGTGGTAAGGGCATTCATAAAACATAATGAGGAAGAAGACAGCAGGCCACTGCAGATTAGTTTCAAAATACTCAGTAATGTCTTGTAAACGTTTTGTAACGCCTTAAAGGAAGAGTGTGATATCTTGGGAGATATGCTTAATTGCTTTCTTGCTGGGGGCTTAATGAGAAGATCAGTATCTCTGATGGCCATTGTCCGTAAACATCCATTAATCCACTTAGAAATCATAAAAGTAAGATGCTCCTTATAAGTCCAGAACTTGCCTGAGAATCAGCAAATTTTTACGCTTTCTTCAATATCATCCATGGGCACACTGCAAACAGCCAAATCAGAATACTCTTAATGGTGCCAAGTTGCCATAATATAGGGAAGAAATCAGATCTCAAACTAGAGCCCACAGCTAGCTTCAGTAAATAACTCCACAGCAACATTATACTTTGTGTTTACATCCCTGAAAAGGCCTTAAAATTTGGGGAAATTTAGCTTTGGGGCCACAGTGTCAGACTTCTCTACAGCAGAGACATGAGAACAGTATCAATATTTTCATCAAATGTTCAAAGGGAATGAGTTTGACAAGCAATCAAACTTCACTATAAGTCAGTTTCATACATCTTACTGTTACTTACAGTTTACTTGACACTGATGTAAACTGGCTGCTGGTAAACTTTGTCTGACACTCCACACACGCTAGGACAGCAGTAATTGTAAATCCAGTTTCAGAGACTGTTAGAAACACTGCAGCACAAACATGATTGACTCTAAATGACTTGAATGTAAACTGGCCATGCAGCAAATGCCTTTTATTTTCATGACATTAAAAGAGTCGCCTGGGGTCTGAGAATTTTTGTCCTCAGAGAGTGTGACGCGGGATTCAGTGTGCTCACGAACAAGGACGTGGGACACAAAGTAGTGTGTGTGTGTGTGTGTGTGTGTATCCTGCAGCAGTTGTGTTGCATCTTGTCACCAGATTCTGTATGACACAACTAATTAGGCTCTCAGCATCAGACAGGCTGCGCAGCCAGAGATGTTTTACCCATACACACACACACACACAAACGCACACACTGCCTGACTCAGAGGGTACCACATCGCCAAGACAGGAAACACCCTAGGTGCTGTGGCAACCTAAGGAGCACCGTGGGACCAGCATGCTGTGCATCACTACAGGCAACAACTACCGCAGGAGTCTCCTTCAATGTGGCTGCGTTTTCTCCCAAATCTCTTGCCATCATTCACTCTCTCTCTTTTAACTCTCTCCCTTTGTCTCTCTTTCTCTATCTCCAATCTGTGTCTCTCTCACTGTGTAATCATATCCTTTACACCATAGGCTCCCAATCTAATCTCATGCATCGGTACTCTTTAATTAAACTGATTTGCAGAGACACTCTCCTCCAGTCTGTCCTCAATTCATTCATGCCTCCATACCAAAATACATGCGCGCGCACACACTCGTGCAGTACATCCTCATTCCCCTATGTTCTCGTTGGCAGCTCTGCAATCAATCGAAATGCCACGCAGTTCACAAAATGTTACTCCTAATTATTTCCTGATTTCATTGAAGCAGCTGTTCCCCATCCAGTGCAATCGCTCTTTGATTGGTGACACCAAACAGCTGACGACTCGACAATAAACAGCTGACCAGAATGTCCTGAAATGACACTTCGGGCTGGGTGGAGGAGTCAAATTGTCGCCGGCCATTGTTCATGCAGTTCATTTGTTGGCTGAAATTGAACCGAGCGGGATGGGGTTATCCTCGCAGAGCAGCGGGTTGCATTTTTTAAGCCTGTCGCAGCTAATCATAGCAAACAAGACAAAACACACACACACACACACGCTTTGTACAGTAGCTCCTGTGCCTCTGAGTCTAATTTGCTGCGCAGAGATAATAGAAAAAGTGAAGCTACAGTATGCTCTTTTTCCTGCTCTTCCCCTCTTTATAATTTCCCTCTTTGTTCACCTGCTTATCTACCTCCTTCTCTTTCTCTCACCGTTCTCGCTCCGGTTCTGAGGGATTCAATTTCCCCCCAGTTAATAAACTGCACTGTAATTATACAAGCTGCTTTATTGAACTGGACGGGGATAATTCCCTTTATGCGTGCAGAGACGGGCCTCCCCTTAAAACTCATCCGGGCAACCCCATCATCTCCAGCCGGCCTGGTGATCTCCTCTTACATCTCTCCATCTGTTCATCTGTCGTTTCTCTTCTCCCAGTCGTCCCTTTAGTGCCTCTCTTCCTCCTTTTCTGTCGGCAGGTCAGCTCGTCTGGCTCACTGCTAGTGATTCATTTATTGCCGTCGTGTATCTCCATTACGCTGCAGCAGAGCGGGGCTGCCTATGAGGGTACAAAACCCTGTGATAAAACTCAGCACACAGAGCTTGAATTGGGTTTAGGGAAGTCTGCTGCATTATCCAAGGGGATGAAAGTAACTGAATACATTTACTGTAGAACCGAAAGACTTTAGTGTATTTGTGTGGGTGATTTACTGAGGCATCAGGTGCAGAACAAGATTTAGCCAAGGATCAAATTAAATTCTGTCTTGAGGATGCATTGCTTCACCGTGCACTGTATATACATATTCTGCAGTTCTCTAGTTATACATGTGATTATAAAGTCTTGGGTCTTAAGAATCACACATCCACACATGAGTAAAAGCATAAAAATAAAAACCACTCAGGCATGCACACACTCTGTTGCCTCTGTCATGAAGCGAAATCTGACAATCAGCTAGATTCACCATCAACATGCCTCTACATAATGTCTGTGTCTGCTGGCTGAGGCAGTTAGACACAGGTCGATGCACACATTACATATGAATCAGAGATATGAAAAAATATGTCAAAATGATTTTTGTGATATTTTACTGTACATGATTTTTTTACACAAAGGTTTGATTGTTGCAAATTTCTAGCTGACTAAATTCAGTGCAACTCTACTCTATTACTCAACTCTGTTTCTTATAGGTCATTTATAAAAACATTTCCATAAAATCTAAGCAGCAGTTGAGGGGAAAAGAAAGGGAACAGCAAACTAGTACATGCTGTACTATTCACTAACACTAATTATTAGCTACTGTATTTACATATGCGCATAAGATATTGTGTCACACTAGCTCTTACTGAGCGTGTCAATTATGCCAGAGAAAGTCATTCTGACCACTTCAAGATTCTGACAGGATTTTTTTTTTAAGCTGACTGATATGTGGGAGTGTGGGATTTACATTGTGTCATAATGGAAACATTTAATGTTCCACTTCTACAAGAGAAAAGGCTTCAAGGACGAGGACTGTCTATATTTATCTATGACAAATAGTGATGCTGAGGAAGTTCCCAGCAGACTAATCCGAGAGCATTTCCTATTTTCCCAAACAAATGTTAGAGAATAGGGGAGCGTCTCATAATACTGGTGGTCAATATGGTTATTATCTAACTGCCCGCTTGTGTTAAAGATGAACTGTAACGAGCAAACTGACCAGCCATCTTTACACCCTACTGCTCACTGGGAAAAATCAACACCCAGTATTAGGATATTTAGGCTCAACACACTGAAACACTTGCACCCTGTCAATATAACTGGTTTTCATCATAACATGTATAAGTCCAGTTAATTTGGTTTAAATAGTTGTATCTATTTTAGTTCATTCCTATAACTATAATTAACAATAATGTTACACTTCATCAAGTCTGTGGAGTAATTCTCTCTCTACAAGGAAACCAGAGGTTAAGGTCACATACCGAGAGCATCTCTGAGAGTGGCAGTATGTTTCTCCCCTTCTAAAGGACACTAAAGGTCACTTCAGAAAAGCAGATGCTTCTCAGCAGGATGGCTTAATGATGATCTTACATAAGATCATCTTCCAGAATCCTCAAAAGCCAGAGATCCTTTAGTGAACAACTCAGTTGCTGTTTAAGGAGGAATATGCAAAGAATCTGGCAACCAACTCACAGATCCACACCAACATGTAAATCCATAATGACTATCGTCAGGCCAATCATTACTGTCATGCAACAGGGAGGCGAAACAGGACTAATTGCTTCCCTCTAAGGTCCCAGAAGATTTACTGTGTACATAAATGATGGCTTCTAGAAAGGTAGAGAGGAGAGGGGGGAGGAATAGAGAGGCAGGTTTTCAATAAGGTGATCAGCTTTCCCATGTTGCTTAACTCTCTCATTTTCTCTCTCTTTGGTTTAATTGGAGGGAAGGTGAGGCGAGCAGGAGGCGGCGGCGGTGGTGGTGGTGGTGGGAATCCTCAGCCATTTTGTCTATCTAATTGCTGCGGGTGTGGGAGTAAGGTTTTTGTAATTACAGTTAAGTCAAAGCCCCTTTAGGCTGCATGAGGATTGAGAGCAGGGAGGCTGAGAAATGTGGAAATGGAAAGGATATTAAACGCTTAAATTTAAAGGGGAATGAAGGCTTTGCAGTTATGTAAGAAATCATCTAGCAACCATATGTTACAGTAAAGACCCAGATGTACACAAAATGGCTTATAGTAAGAAGTTAAATATATAAATATAAAATGCATCAATTTACATAAAACTGATACATTGACTAGTCAGTAGTTTCTACTCTTGTAGCTTGAGCAGAAACAGGTAGCAGCTAACTAACCAATATGTTAATATAGCAAAACTCAACAGGCTACATGGAACTGAAATGGAAGAGCTGTAATTTCCTTTATGGTCACCTCATGCACCAATACGAACTCAAATTGTATTATAGTGAAGAAAAAACCTTTCTACAAAGGGGATAAAGTTTTTTTCCTGGCATTTCCTGACAATTGTCCACAATGGTTTTCACGTGTGTTGTGTGCCTTTCCATTAAGAGAGTCACTGTCACTGTCATGTGTCACACGTGTATTCGACCTGAACTTCAACCAAGCTAACATCCTGTTGCTGAAACGGTTGGTGGTTTGGCAAAAGTTGGTGGTTTCAGTCATCAAAACATTCCTTCAAAAAGCTACAGCATGTTTAGTCTTTTTCTACAAGAGGAGTTTCAAGACCAACGGTCAATAATGTCAGCTTCTATTACATACTTTAGCAGCTGGGCATGTGTTAACAAATGACTCTGCGGTTATCAACTAAGTGTACCAACTGTGTTTCTTATCTCATTGGATCTACCTTTAGCAATGGTACTATGTTCTAAGATCTCAGCCTTAGTGATACAGCTATCATAAATGAAATACAAAATGTAAATCACGTTGTATTAAGTAATTGTTTTCATTTACTATGCTTATAACCTATCACTTGTATAGAGTTAAATAGTGCTGTGTCACCATATATTCAGTACTGAATGCTGTCATGTATGGCATATGGTCCTAAATCTTTATATGTTAAACCCTGAACAAGGAAAGGACCGTCCTTCTCTGGCTGAAGGTATAAGCTACTGCAAGTCAGATTAAATTGGAATACACACTCCGGCTGGCACACAGAGCAAGCCAGTTCTCAAAGCAATTGTCTCATTGTTTCTACAACCATTATTATATGCTATAAAAACTAATCTGACAAATAAATAGGTGAATGTGTGTTCTATACATAAGGGACTTTTAGGGTCGGTTGCCAAGATACATTGAGCATGTATATTTATTCATTTGAGTCTGTCTGGCACAGGACAGGAAGACTCTGGCAGTGTTATGCAGGCGATGAAAAGTACTTCTGCTTTTGGCGAGATTACAGTACCACAGCAAAAAGCCTGTTTGGATGTATAAATTCAGACAAACATTGTGTGAGTCCACAAAGTCATTGTCAGTGGACAACCTCCAGGCTGTACATCATGTTGACATTGCAGATTACAGTCTGGGTGCCGTAGCTGCAGGCCTCCAGAAAGTAGTTGCTCGAGTGTCCAAGGCTATAAGTATAACCTGTGAGTGTTCTTAAATTGAATGCCAGTCCCTTTTAAATGGCAGCCACTGAGCTAAACATAATGTCAGTGTTATGTCCATTTCCATTTTTAGTCTTATATGTCTGCTTCTGAGCAGCTTTCAAGGCATTTTAGTCCACAAGAGCTGAAGGTAATTTTCATTTTAAAACATTATGATTCAAGGCAGCTACTGGATGAGTAGCAGAGGGTAAAGCAGCACAGGTACCAGCTCATCTGTGCACGTGCCGCAAGTCCAGTAACATTGTTAGGTTCAGTCTCTCTCCACGGAGGAAGTCTCCTCGTTTCTTTTTTAACATCTGGTATTTTCCTCGAGTGACTCTCTGCACGCAAACCTCTGTCCCAGTGCTTCGATTTCTGTGATCCACACACACACACACTTCAACTTCCTATGTCACATCCCTCTCTACCATAAGCGCTCCCCAGCTCCCTGACTGACAGTTATCTAACATTTATACTTCCACTGAAAGCCTCACATAACACAACACAAGCCTGAGGGCGTGTGTGAGTGTGTGTGTGTGTGTGTGTGTGTGTGTCTGAGCTGCTTAATATTTGAAGCAGCTGTGTCTAAGGCTTGAGTGTTCACTTTACCTTGACATGTAGTGGGAGGAGGAGTGTTCTACACTTATAAGTTACGCCCAGCTCATACTGCTGTATAATAGGTATGCTTTAAGGTGGCTTCATTTTATGTGACACAGCTTAGTAAGATCCAGATTTGAAGAAGCCTTAAATTTATATCCAGTGTCCTGTTTATTTTCTGAGGAAATCTGATAGGATGATCAAGTTTTGGTTTCCAAATTTGTATGTGCCCATGGAACCTGGTGCTACACACATTGTAGTTTAATGATGTCTTCATTCAATAATTTAATGTCAAATTGGACTTTCACTGAAATTATATAAGACTTTACTGATCCAGCAGCAACAAAGAAAACTGATGATTACAAACTTTTGAATGAAATGAAGAGAAATGAAATAAGAGATTAAGAAAATAGAGAGAGAGAATGACATATAGATATACATCACAATACTTAGATTATGTAAGTGAATAGTGTAAATATTTGTTTATTTCTAATTCAGTAGTGATAATTATCATGTTTTGTCTACAAATGTCTATTCAGTTCTTAGCAATAATAAACTGTACATTATAAATATAACAAATCAAAAATAATACCAGTAAATAGCTGCTTTGGTCATGGCTGCATGCTGAAAGATACACAAAACAACTAAAGACTGAAAGAGAAATTGTTTTGTGACTCTTTATATCAGTTTAGTACGTCTTTATTCTCATTTCTTTGTAGTCGTTTTATTTACTTTCAACAAACAACTACATATGTTTACAGTCACAATGATACCTGAGTGAGATCCATTTGCTGAAGGAATCGGTCAAAAGCTTAGGAAAAGAGCTGATAAAATATTCTAAAACCAAGGTTAACTTATTATTACAACAACAATAAATTTCCACATTTAAATAAATTTGATTGTCTCATATATGATTTTGCATATATTTGCTATGAGATTGGAAAACTGGTATATTATAGGGTTATTTTTAGATTAGTATTTGTAGCTTATAGAAATTAAATTCATCCTTATATTAAAACTTGATTGCATATGTTAAGCAATCAATTCATAATGTATGTGTGTGTGTGTGTGTGTGTGAGCAGTGTGTGTGTGTGTGTGTGTGTGTGCACGCGCACATTGACTAATGCAGAGATACTGTCATTGAGGGTACAAGGGCATCGCTAAAAGCCCTCTTTATGCAAATGGAGAGAAACGGAGATGACAGTGTGTATGTGTCACAGGCAGGACATATCTCATAATGATAACTTATCTCAGCCAGCAGATACGCTTGATATGGAATATGAGAGACACACAGAAAGTGAGCGTGCCTCCCCTCTCTCTGCTTCACACACATACGTGCACGCAATTACACAGGAACTCTCTCTCCCTCACTCTCCCTCTCTCCATCTCTCTCCATTACATGGAGTGCTCATTAACAAATTTATTAATGGCCTCTTAATTATGTCTGCTTATCTTCTTCTAAAGCCCCGGCACTGCCCCCAGACTCCAATCTCAGCTTAGCTACACACACACACACACACACACAACACAGATGCTCGCACGCACTATGTACATGTTTACATAAAACCTTTCACACACTCTATATACATAACTTATATGTGTGTCTGTTCTACTGAGTGCTAAAATCATCATTACAAACACACACACACACTGAATTACTGGCATTTCTCAGACTAAATTATCTGATGAAGGCTCCTATGAGAGTCATGAATCGACCTGAGCCTCGTTCATTCTATCCCCCCCCCCACCCCCCCCCCCCCCACACACACACACACACACACACACACACCCCCTTCTTGATATAATAGAGCGCTGCAAGTATAGCTTTGTCTTTCCCATGCCTGTCTTTATCTCCTCCTTCCTCCCTCCATCTTTCATCCCTTCCCTCTCTCCTTCATTCTTTCTCTATCAGCCCATCTCTCCCTGCTGCTCCTGACCCTCTTACCTCCCTCCTTGCTTCCACCCACCTGCCTTCCCTCCTCTTTATCCTTCTATCTCTCTATCACGCCATCTCTTCCTCGCCATTTTAGAGCTGCTTTTACTTCTTGCTTCCTCTTCCCTATCTGTCCATCTCTCTCAGGCTCCCCAAGATATACGAGTACTCCCTCCTTCCTTACCTCCTTACCCTCTCACTTTCTCATCAATCTATCTCCTCAGCTCCTGCAACACTGTCAGTCTTTGCAGCCTTTTTCATTAAAAATGTGACATATGTTGAAAGTGAACGCTGTTTTTTACCCCTCGTTTTCTGTGCAGTTCTTCAAAACAGTGCAAACAGCACATCTTGGTTTGTGTACAGTTTGTGAATATGGACAACCAAACATTCAGACAGTATGCTCTAGACAGTTTGGGTGAAAAACCCAAACAGAAATGTCCTGATATCACAGCAGTTCAAAGTTAAAGCCCTCGAAATCTCACTGGTTCAACAAGAGCTGACAAAAAGTCAATACTCTCCACAGGCTCGCACTTTGTAAAAGAGACACCTGCAAAATCCAGACATGGCAAAGTACAACCAAAATAGATTAAGTGAAGCTCAATGAAGAACGGTGTGAACATAGACATCCCTCCATCAGCCCCATAATCATATTACTTTAAAATGATTAGACAATCTAGTAAGATGTAATATCATTTACAGATACTCATGTCTTTCGCTTCTCTAGAACTCTTGACTTGTGGCACCGCACTTTTATCTCTCTTCATCTCTCCATCCTCTCCTCCTCCTCCTCTTACCTCTAGCTAGAGGTCAGACTTCAGTCTGTCCTTGTCTGCTCTAATCACACCATCTCCCAATTCACTTTTAGTCCCAGGGGGGGTGGGGGGGTGGGGGGGGTGGATGCTTCACTTCACTACGCACATTTCTTTATAAAAGAAATATTTACATACACAAATGTGTTTAAATAAAATCAGCACTTTCTTTTTTCACACTTATCTTTCTTGTGGTGACTAAGAAAAAAGGCTAATATCTGTGTAAATTAGATTCGGTGGATGTGTGTTTTTTTAATGCAAAAAAGGACTGTTGCTTTGCTGATAGTGTGTGATAAATAAAAAATGCATTTACACTCACTTAGATCAAAACCTCATCTTATGGCAGTATATACTGTTTGTGGAGGTTACAGTGGTATCATAAAGAAACATCCTACCCTGATACAGGAACTATGCCGAAATGTGATGTATAATAATGTTATTATCTTGTATGGATGAGTAAACTCCCTATAAAGGCTGGGGATGTGATATCACATCACAATGCATTTATGTTGCTCAGGGGATTACCCATCATGTGTATAGGTCACCTCTCTATGTGTGAATGTACAGTGAACAACCCAAATAACAGGTAACAAGGAAACAGATAATTGTATATGATAACACAATTCCAAAGGTTACTGCTTCAAAAGAGTCATGGTTTTTCAGTCAGTGGAACTGAGAGGGCTCCGGCAAAAAAAAACACAGAGCTGTCCAGAAAAAAAGGTTTAACCTGGCTCAACTACCTCATGTGGCGAGACGCCGCACTGGCCAATCACAAGACAGCTGTATTTCTTCTGTTTATCTTGCTATTGTCACGATAATCGATAAAATAGTTGCCACAGTGATAATTTCCAGAGTTGTAAAATCCTGTGTCAGACTATTATAAAACTGTGCTGCGTTCTGCTGTCTGATAAGCCTTTAGGTTTACAGATCTGCTACTATAACCATCATCCTACACGTACCTGAAGCAATACACACCACCAACACAGCCCCCTCCACTGTTTCAATGCAGGGCTACGTGGGGTCTGAATGCCAGCTTAGGCATAGTCTGAATAGTGCAGTTTCCATTTGCTCATTTAATGAAAGCCAACTGCAGTCTCATTAAAATTTTAAAATGCAGGATAAAGATAACAATACATGTATTGCAGAGGCAAATAGCAAAAAGGCCATAGACTGATGGGCCAAGTTCACTCGCTCACTCTCTCTCTGCCAGGGTGCTAAGATGGCGTCCTGCCACAGAGCCCATGTCCTCGGGAGCGAGCAGCCGAGGCGCTGCCAGATGCCGACCGCTGCCTGACGAGAATATAGGGAGTTCAGCTGGTCTGGAGTAGGCAGCTCGTGGGGGGGATCGCAAGCCGAGACATGAAGGTACAAGAGAATCGCACAGATCAAACACGTTAGCATATATGAATCTGTGATAGACCTGTCTAATTGTGATTCAGCTCTCTGAATCCAGCTTGTTCCCTGTCACATCTAATTTCAGCCAGTGAGTATCTCTGTCATCTCATCGTTATCAGCCCACTTCCATCTTGTAGCAAGGACCTGTATGCCACCTTCTACGGAACTCCATAAATTTGTACTATGAATATAATAATATCATTTTATTCCTGTTCTTTATGTGTCAGATGATGGCCTATATGGCTGTTTCACTCCAATATGCTGCACTATATGTACATGTAAAATGTGATGTAAGCTGTGTGTTCAGTTTAAAATCTGATCCTCTGCAATGATGAAATGGTGAGCCTTAATTCAAGTGTGACATGAATTTGTGATGAGAACTGATGTGAATAAGTTATATCGTCTGGTTTCATTATAAGGATTTAATGCTTCTGCCCTCCATCTCAGCATGCCCTTAAATGGATTACATGAAACACACTGAACATGAATACATATGTTAATATATCTATTTATGCATTGAACATGGATTAAAGGGGAGAGCGATGATGTTCTGTAGATGTGAGTCATCATGGTAGACAGCGTCATGGGTTTGAAGCTGTCTTGTGACCTTTATGAATGTCAGCGCCGGACCGCCGCTCTATCCCGTCACTTACCACTTCAAAACGTCTAATAAAGCTGAAATGGTTTAAAAATAATGATGATAAATATCTGAGGATGGCTGTCCTTCATGGCCCAACGGCCTTAAGGGGCTTGCAACATCTCAACTTGCAAAGATTTCAAGCGGTGCTTCCTCCCCTCTCCATCTCTCCTCTGCCCTTTAGCTGCCTGGTGCTGGTGTGATTCACACATCCAGTATGAAACCATGAGCTTTCTAATTTGACATGAATGGATGAAAATTATTTTAACTGGCTTCCCACCAAACTACAGGACTTTCATCTTGAGGATAAGTAGGATTTAGTGAGACCTCCTGCTCTCTCTCAATATCTGTCAACTGCTGTGCAGTAAGAAATCAGTAAATATATAGAACTATACACATGATCTCATTAAGAAGATTATCTTGAATATATACTGGATGTACATGCTAATGTCTTTACTGCCGGTACAACTGGTTTCTTTGTCGGCTTCTGGTCAGTGGAGCTTTAAACATCTGACATATTAGCAACTTGTAAAGCCATTATGGTAAACATGTATGCACAAAAGACAAATCACAACCAAGATGTAATGCCCAATGAACATAAGCCCTTATTGATTCTCGTTTTAGCTCTGGCTCTTCAGCTGCTACTGTGTTCACTGTGTTCAACTGCCAACATCTGGAAACAGAGTTGCAGGCCACAAAACCAATTGGGTTGGATTGGGTGGTCATCACAACAAGCTACCATCCCAACATTATACATAGTTATATAAAATATTCTTAATATAACATTTTTTATTAGTGCAGATTCAACTGTGAAAAAAAAGCTGTCTTCTACCATTTGGTCTAATGATTTATTTTTTTATTTTTTTTTTTTTTTTACAATTTTATGATGAGTCTAAAACAATCAGGCTAAAGATAATTCCAATTTTTTTAGGGGGAAACAATGAATTTTATCATGTTACTGTATTTAAGTTATTAAAATCACTTGGTAAAACAGGTTTGACAGCAAAATCAAAAAATAAAATTTTCACTTGACTAAGATGTTGAGACATAGTGCTAAACTTAATAAATGGTCTTAAAAAATTGTCTGTCTCTATCTTCCTGTCCCTCCCTCTCTGCAGAATGTCTTGCATGATGGATAATTTAATGACAGAGGTAAAGCCCCACTTTTAAAGGAAGTTCTCCTCTCATCTGCACGCAAATCTCTTCTGAGAGTACAGCAGATGTTTCTAGCGTCCAAGTATTACCCGTGTGTGTGAGTGTGTAGGGGAGGCTGGGGAGGTTGCGCTCTGGCTTGTCTCCAGCTTTACAGATTGATAGCACATTAAAGTGAAGGACGCGTCACGCACCTGTGCTTGTGTACCACAGGGGAACAACACACAGGTAGACAGGGTGCTGAAATCAGCAAGGTGCCCCGCACACACACAAACACACGTACGCACACTTGGGAATTTACAGTGTATCTGACTTGTATATTGTATATTTTTCAAAGGGACCGAACACATGCCAAATCCTGACACAAAGAACACATGTATGTGCTGTAGGTCCCGAGTCAACATCTATATGTGTGCTTTTGAAAGCTCACACCATGCCCAGAGGGGGTTGATACAGTATAGATCACAGCTCTGTGTGCACCATGTCCCCTTTTATCATCGCTGTGTGTGTGTGTATGTGTGCGTACAGTCACTGTGAGTAAGTGCAAATGCAACTGCAAATGTAAACTGCATGCCTGTCTGTGTAATTTGCCACATTTCCCTTCAAAAACAAGAGAAACTGTTGGTGTCTGCATTTGTTTAAACAGACTGTGTGCATGTACATTATGTGAATGCCTGAATTGTTATATCTGTTCTGTCTCTATTCACTAACATAATGGATTATATGGTGGGAACTCTCGCCTCTGCTGTCTGTCTATAGATGCACGCAATTTACATTATTCAGTGTTATTCATGTTCTGGCTTGGTAACAGCACTTTAAGTACAGTAAATGCAGCATGTATGTTTAAGGGCTCCAACAGAGGGCAAGTGGAGGAAAGACAGAGTGGTAGAGAGGTGATGACAAAGATGAGAGACAGACTGATAAAGGAAACTATCCATTAAAAAAAAAAGGTGAGCTGGCACACCATATTTCCATGTTATGTCCAGGTTCTAAGCTAATAATTACCTAAATATGAGGGTATGCAATTTAATTTAAAGGAAAAGTTCACACAAATGAATATATATATATATATATATATATATATATATATATATATATATATATGTATACACACACACACACACACACACACACATACATACACACATATATATATATATATATATATATATATATATGTGTGTAATTTCTCATCTTATATGTTAAGATTTATGGCTCCAACTCAACATTCATTTATGCTGACAGTATAGGAACTATTTACTTTGTACACAGAAACTTTGTAAGAAATAATCCAAATTCCAAATGCATGGAGCAACGTGTGAAAATGTTTCTGACGGTTGTAGTTTTTCTCATTTTTGAGAGCAAAATCACAATTAGCTGAAAAACCACATCTGACTTTGATAAAATACACGAAGTGTATTTCAGTAAGCCACTGAACAAGACTCTGCTGGTTTATTCTCATTAAAACTAACCAGCCATCTACTTTTACAGCTGCCAGCAGCTAATGATCCTCAATTATTCTACATACTGAAGGCGAAAGAATTTGCATACTACTGGAGCTGGGGAGACTTGAAATGTTGTGAGTTCCTGAATTTCAGACATCACTGCTGTTTTTGTTTTTTAAAAATCTTTGTCAATAACTATTTTATAAGTAAAATAATATCGATTTAACATTTTAAAGTTCATGTGATAAATATTGTTGCAGGGTAAAATAAGACACATTTGATCATTTCAGTACCAAATGTGAGGACCGAGGCCCTGCTGCAGTGCGCTGAGCGGCTGGTCCAGAACACCTGTCAGTAAATCCTACACCACCCCACAGTCTCTGTGATCAAAGTACATTAACACGTAATCAGATACAGACGCAAGCAGGAAAGCATGCGCACACAGGCTTCTCCCATAAGGCTGCTTTATTTTCGCGCAGAACTTGACAGCAGGTTTGAAGTTTATAGGGTGATGAGTTTGTGTTTGTGTGTGTGTGAGACGTAAACACACACACACACACACGCACAGAGAGGGGATGGGGGTTGGGATGGGTGGAAAAAAAAGGACATATGATTTAATGAGTTGTCTTCTGGACAGTGTCAGAAACACTGAGAAAGATCAGACTGTCCATGCATGACCAGGACGTGTGTGTGTGTTTGTAAGTCTGTGTGTATCTGTTTGGTGCTGTTGTGAATCTCTCTGAGCCATTGCATGTCTCTATGTCTTGCTCAGGATGTAGCCAGAAGGCTCTCATGCTGTCTGTGTTTTCCCATAGTTGTGTGTCTGTTTATGTGTGTGTGTGTGTGTGTGTGTGTGTGTGTGCTGTATCCCCAAACTGGCATCTCCATGTGACACACGTCCCGCTCAGCTCTGCACACAAACCATGCGACAAATTGATTGCATATAAAATGCTAATGCAGGCTTTACTGTCCTCAGCATGTTAATATTGCGATTTAAACAACAGGCATTGATTAAAGGGACAGTGCACTCTTTCTGAAGGGATTTGTGACATTGAGGAAGCCAAGGTTAGGTTGGTGGTGGGGGGGCGCAAGATGCTGACTCGACGCTCGCCGGTCATTTGTTACTTGGGATCTCAAGACAGTGAATCCCAGCAGAGTGGAAACTGTCTGATGCAAAATAAGATGTTGAGCGCTGGAGGAGATAAAACACATACATGCTGTACATATGAGCATATCTGCATACACGCTTCACTGTGTGCACGTCTGTGTGGTGCAATCTCAGCTGGAGGTCATTTGAAGAGCAAAGTTTCCAGATCTGAAACCCTTCGGCCTCATTGCCCTGCTCTTGTTACACTTTGGTGTTCTCAGTGCCGTGCTGTGCCAAGCCGTGCCAAGAATGTGCCATACTGAGTCCAAGCAGTTCACCTCATTCCTACCAGGGCACTGCAGCCCCCATAAACCCAACACCAACTCTCACACACAGTTCAGAGACTTACTTTGCGGACCACACACACACACACACACACAAGCAAAGTTTTAGCTCAGGACTGAAATACAACAGAAAACACACACAGTCACACATACACATACAGATGCACTTCCACCAGAAATATTTTACTTTGTCTGATAATGATGATTGATGCCCATCCAAAAAAGCTCTGCAGCAAAACAAATGGTGGTCGGTTCCATAAATCAATTGGTTGGGAGGGGCGGCACTGAAAGCGCGCATTGATCATCACGCAGGCCAAATGTTAGCATCTCTAAATCATTTATTCCGGGCACCATTTCATACACAACATCTGCCGCACTGGCAGAGACAGAGGGCAGAACCTATTACAAAACAACAGAGGCCATCAGCTGCTGGTAATGCACGTGGCTGTATTTATTTTAGGTGATAGACGCGTCCAATCTACCACTGAAGGTTTGTTGTATCTGTTACCACTTAAAAAGAGAAAGACACTTTCTCCGTAGTGTTAATGTAAACCTGTCTGTGGATGCTACAGAAGAGCTGACACTAAGGGGCCAGTGCAGGGTCAGAGTCAGAGCAGAGCAGAAGTGTAACAAGATATAAAATGTGAGACTTTATGTGTAATCTGGGCGACTTCCACAGTAAAAATCCATTCATGAGCATCCTTTTGGAAACAAGGATGTAATGAAGCAATTTTAAATACCCACTGGCTTGTAGCAGGTTAATTTACTGTGTTTTACTGTACAGCTGTTCATTGCTGCATCTCCACTGCACTGTTACAAAAGGAGGGAACATCTTTTAACTCTTTGATCCTGGGGCTGTTTCTGCTTGCCTTTCATTCCTTTTATCTTAAAGCTTATGGTACAGTCACTAGATTATTCCTCAGCTAGGCGTGCCATACATGTTCACTAGTTTTAACTTAAAAAATAAATGTACATCAAGGGATAGAAGAGAGAGTCAGTGCAGATGGCTAAAAGATGCAGAAAATATGGAATATGGTCTGCATTAAAGTTCAGTTTCGTCTCTATCACAGCTTACAACAAAAGTCACTATGACATGTAAAATTCCAATAATATTAAAACAAGCTCACTACAGCTTATAACACATCTTTTGACGGCAGCCATGTGGAAAATGGACCGCGGAACAGCTCAAACTGAAAGACGCCGACCAAAATTTCTGATGTGTTAAAAATCCACTCAATCATCAGAGAGCCAGATCGTTGATCAGCTAATCATCGAGACCGCCCACAAACTGCATGTCAAAGGGCCCGGTTTCTAAAATTAGTCAGGGAGGCAACCAATCTGGGGTCAAAAAATCAGTGTCTGCACAGAGTCTGCCCAGCTGGATGAGAGTGAATGTTTCTAAAGTCTGTTTTTTTTTTTTATTTAACTGCGTTTCGATGTTCAGAGGAACAGGCGCAAATTCTACTTTATATGCTAGTAAAAAGATGCTGGAAATGAGCATCAATTAAAAGATGAGGCAGCAAAGTTGCAAATATAATGCATTAATCTATCATTAACCATCAGGACCTTTAATTTACAAAACATTTCATTTTTTGTTTGATTAAGAAAAACAGAAATAAAACAATTTTATCATGTGTTATTTGTTAATAACATTTGCATAGATCCAAAACTACGCCCTCAATCCCTCCATAGAAATATGAAGCTGGAGAACAACAGTAAACAAACTGAGCGATTAGAGTTCCATACATTAGATGAGCATCACACCAGCTCCTGAGCCATTAACAATAGAACAGCGGTTACGTAACGTGGCAGCACAATACCTACAGTATCTCTGCCACTGTCGCATCCAGTGACTAAGTGACTGGCCCTAAGACAAGATGATTAGACACAGGGGGGAAATACAGCATTTGAAGAGAGACAGACACCGATTGTAGAGAGAGACAGTTCTAAGAAAGCCAGATGTCCTTGAGAAGATAAGTGTGTGGTGTGGCAATGGGACAGGGCGATCAAAGCTGTGGGAGAAAGGGAGGTGAGGTAGAGAGGGGAGGAGAACACTGGAGAGAATGGACTGAGAGGAAGGAGGAGAAAGAGAGGAAGCTGATGAGGAGGAGAAAAAGAGAGAGAGAGAGAGAAATATAGTCCTCCCTGGTGTGGCCTGTCCAGAGTGTCCGGTCTATGAGGCAGTAAATCGCCCCAGTTCAATGTGTGCTCTCCAAACGCTGCCGCACATTATTGATAAATCAGTGTGTGTTAATGAGAGGAGCTGATGTGGCCTGATGAATCACAGCACAACAATGACTGTCACACACACACACACACATAATCTCAGAGTCTGGCCGAGGTGCATGCGCCGACTACTGTCACGCTGTCATTTGTCGTTTGTCTCAGACACAAACGTGCACATATTTTCTCCCTCTCCTGCGCTCTCTCTCTCTCACACACACACACACAAACCAATTTGCAGTAGCTGGATGAACACTTGGCCCCCTTGCTGCAGTAACAACTCCGAGTGTTATTCTATCCTGTTAACAGAAGAGAGGAGGGCTTCCACAGCAGCTCCAGCAGGCAGTCAGAGGACAACACAAGCTATTTTGGTTTCACTTTGATATCCAATAGGCGGCTTAACATCCTCATTAGATCATATCAGCCCCGCGCACACACACACACACTCATCACACACAAACAAGCAAAGCTGGGGCAAAATTATCTCTCTCCCACACTCCCTACCTAAATTATCATGAAATCTCATCATTTGTTTGTGTGTTTTGTGCGTTACTGTGAATGTGCGTGGGTGTGTTTTTCTGTTTGTATTTGTGCAAGAGTGTGTGCTCCTAATTACACATATAGGTACTTGTGTATATCTGCACTTGAAAGTGTGTGTCAGCTCAGGTTGGTTTGCTTGTGAGTGTGTGTGTGTTTGTGCAGGGCAAGCTGACCTTGTTATAAGCTGAGTGGGCTGTAGTGCCGGGGCATCATTAGTATGGGTTAGGTGAGGGTTAGAGGGTGTGTTTATGAGTGAGAGTGTGTGTGTGTGTGTGTGGTTGTGGAGGTGAGGGGGTGACAGAGTGGGGAGAGATGGGGGATGACAGCGTAAGCGAGGACGTGAGAGGGAAAGGTATGTGGGTCAGCCGGGGACACACAAACACACGTTACACCCCCCGTCATTTGGAAGCAGGTAGGCAGAGAATGTTTAAGGACACACACACACACACACACACACACACACACACACACACACACACGCACACACGCTTAAGTACAACTCCTCCTTGGCTACAATAGCCTCAAACGGCCTTCAACAGTACAAAGGGAACCTGAACTATCGGGTCACAATGCACTGACGCACAAGCAGACACTGTAAGATGCATGATAACGTCTACACACACATATACTCACATACACACAAACACTGTGTGTTTGAGGTGCCATTAGTTTATTTGTGGAAACTGTCACAACATGCTGGTCTGCAAATAGAGATTGACAGATTTTTCGTGTGAGCTGACACAGATATATTTCAAGGCATGACAAGATCACATACTTAAATGAAGCCTGGTAAGTCTGAGACGCTCAGGTATTTATTGTCTCTTCAAACCAAATATCAAGTCAATCCAAGCTACGCAGACCCCTGGCCTCCTCACTGTTATTATATTTCACTCAGTGGGCTTTCTAGAGGAGTAGGAGTAGAGGAGAGGAGTGTGTAAAAAAAACTGGTAATGCTGGATGGAAACATCCCCAATCCTTAGGTTATTTCTAAATGGGCTTGTAGAGGCCAAAACATGCAAACAGATACCAGTGGAGAGCCACAACATTCAATAGAGACAAGTAGAAGCTTCTACTGATGTTGAAAAAAAATATAAGAGTAGAGGTGGTATAGGATGACAGATGTGACATGCTCAGCCACACTGACAAAGCTACCTGCTCCTGACTGAAATTTTAATGCACAACAGAAAAAACAGGGAAACCACGAGTGAGGTTATATTACCACTGGTACTTGTCTGGTGTTACACCGCTGACCCAGAAAGCTGCCTATTCACTATTGGCTTTCTGGGAAAACTTTCCATGAGTGCGACCATATTGCTTTGTTGCTATTGAGTGTTTCTCTGCCTGCTAAGAACAGTGGCAAACATACTGACCCGGATGTACCTGCACATGTTGCCATAGATCATTTGACATTTAAGCTAGATGCAAACATAGTAAAGATCAATAATGGTTGCATCTGTAATACTGACATGCTGTCTCTGTGAAGCATCATGGTACCAATGTGGTGTTTATCTTGCATTATAAGTCATAAGTCTGTACAAGCAATGATGCTGTTATCACTTCTCTATATTGGAATCTGGGTGGAATTTTAATTTGAAAGCCTCGGATGGTTCCTGAAATCTGAAATCATTCCTGTTTTAATTTCAAGAGAAAATTTGAGGCAAAAGTCAACAGAGGGTAACCAGAGCAAATGGAAGCCAATGGAAGCCATTGGAAAACAATGGGAACAATCCAAAATACAAGACAGTGTAAGAGACTGTAAGCTACAGGATGCAGAATAAGCCAATAGAAGCCAAATGATGCCAATAGAAACAATGGAGGCCAGCTGGAGGCAAAGTGAAGGCAAGCTGTAAGCAGGCCACTCTGAAGTCCTGCCAGGAGGAAGAAGAGGAGGAGGAGGAGGAAGAAGAAGAAGAAGAGGAGGAGGTGGTGGTGGCTCAGGAATATTCTAGTTGTTTATTCCTGGCCAGGGGTCAACTGTGGCCTCGGGCTGAAGCTCAGAGAAGGAGGGAGGAACTCACACATGATGAGAATACACACTTGCACGCACCAGCTATAGCGCTTACACTCGTGGCCAGGGGACAGCAGTGTCCTCTGTATGCTGAATACACACATCCACACACAGAGAGAATGATGAAGACGCACACTGCCACACACAGAACTTAACACAGACCCCTGTAAATCACAGCCTGAAATGGTGAAGCTGGTAATGCGTCTCTAACCACAGATTCCATACCTTGTTCCCACAATTACCATAATAAATCCATAAGAGCGGGAAGCACTGAAGCCATTAGGATGAAAATGGTTTCAAACAACGGGCATGGCGCACATGTGGCCTTTTCCCAAAGAGCTGGCACTGCCTCGACCTGTCCAACATATTTTACAACCATAATTACAATATAGAGAGCAGCCTCCGCGACGGCAGATGCTGCTTTCCACGTTAGAGGTTCCCCACATAATTATCATGATGAACTTGGCACATCAAGGTGATAAATATCACAGAACACACACACACACAAACACACACTTGCACGGGGGGGGGGGAGGACACACACAGACTGTACTGTATGTGGAAGTGCAGAAAGGCAGAGAAAGGAGTACACACACATGTATGCACAGTGGTGAGGTAAGGACAAGCTCATTCTGGGGACACATAAATGAAGATACACACACATGCTGTTGTACAGATTGACCCAAGATACCCTATAGATTAGCAGAGATGAACAGACAACATGACTAAAGGGTTGGGGAAGAATATATGTCTTCTACCAAAAAAAAAAAGCAGCACAGGATAAGAAAGCCAAATTGATTGTAAGAACTCCTGGAAAAAAAAGCCTTTTTTATCTCAAAAACAAAATCAAAAGCCGACTATACACTTTTATTTAATGTTTTCCAAGAAACCTTGGTACCAAAGTATTCTGTCCCGGACCTTTGGCCAACTCCACTAGGTGTGTGTGTGTGTGTGTGTTTTACAGCTCACTCCTGCCTGTCCATATCTAAATATAGCTACACATTTCAAAACTGATGCAATAGGTTTCATTAGGTCCACAGAACAACCATGTTATTGTACGGCACCAACATAGACAATTGTTAAAATAGAGAGGATTAAAAATTCAACTCATCTTTGCCTCATAATGTCAAAAACTATCACCATATGCAGCACAGACACACTCACCACACAAATAAAGTGTCATTGTCTCGTTTAGCTTCAATGAATAATTTGGCAATTACATTTAACATGCAAACACACAAGATGAATTAGGCCGCATTGTGTTTCACTCGCCTTGAGGGAAGCACATGGAAAGTAATGGCTCCCAGAATCGCAAATGAGGAGCCTCTTGACATTTTTTATATCACAGTAAATCACTGTATGTATGAGCCAAGTTCGTAGTGTGCTTACAGGTTACCGGTGTGTGTGTGTGTGTGTGTGTGTGTGTGTGTGTGTTGACATGCACCTCAACAAAGTCATCACCACAGTCACAGCACAGGATAAGGTCATGCCTCTGGTCTGTGGTTCAGATCTGTGTGTATTAAGCTGGAATTTACTCTGTCCATTTCCTGTTCTACTGTAAATACAGGACATGCTGTGTACAGCTACCAGGAAGATGGACTGGGATGTTTCCCAGATTCAGATTAAGTCCTGAACTACAAATTACAAGCTGTGGATGTTCTGTATTGAGGCTTTACAGTTGAGGATTAATCTGTAGTCTGGCAAGTCAACCGTCAAAATCCAGTTATCCAGTGCAGGCAGAAAATGGAGCAAAGAAGAGAAGATGAACAGGGTGCAGGGAGGAGGGGAGAAGCTGGAAAACATGAGATGTTAACAGGAGGGCCTGTGGGAACTCACCTGGTCTTTTTTCCATTTTTCTCCCTCGACTGCCACATAGTCGAACCTTGGATATTAATATGAGTATTTGCTTCTGGCAAAGCGACTTGTTGCTCTTCGGGCAGGGCTTGCGCTTGCTGGCGATCTGCCGGTTTGCCTGCGGGTCCTTGACCTCTCTGCGCTGGCGAATGAGGGAGCTGGCGAGGGCGGCCATCTTCCCAGCGCTGACCCTGCCGCCGCCTCACCAGCCTCTGGCGGCTCGGTGGCGCCCAGGTGTCGGGGGGTACCGTGGGCCACCCCCCTGCCCGCTCACCCAGGGCGACGGAGCACCGCTGAGGGAGGGGTGCAGAGCGGAGGAGGGGGCTTCTGAGGATGGACCGGAGCAGCGGGGGAGAGAGGCAGAAAAAGAGGGGGGAGGAGGGGGAAGAAGAGGAGGAGGTGGAGGAAAGAAGGGTGGATCCCTCAAAGGCCCACCCAAAAACAGGCAACTCTCACTCGTTGAGGTTTGGATTTATGAGCGTTTGTCTTTAAATGTCCTTCTGCTTGTTTGTTTTCTGGTTGGGGAGTCAGGTTTAGGTGAAGCCTTGATACGTCACTGTTCCTCTGTTGGGACAAGTCATGTTGTTATCCACCCATAAAGCACACTGACCAGTGTCCCCCGATGCCTCTGTCCCAGTCCGAGTATACCCTTAACCTCCTCCTGGATGTAGTGGGAAGTTTGACTCAATCCCGTCTGATGGGGATCAGCAACAGAACTATTCACCGCATTGTGACACCAGACCGAAACAAAAATCAAATTTAGTCCTGCCGATCAGAAGCCTGATCTGATTCGATGGGATGAAAAACGTCCGAATACCAACTCTCCAAAAAAAAAACAGGAGTGACACTGGCGGGACACACTGCAGCTCCTTTTCTTTCTGTTCCTCACCTGTAAAATCTCTCCATCCAAAACAATGTCAGAGCAAGAGAAGTAGAAGAAGAAGTGGGGACCGTCCGACCTGAGGTATCAGCTCCGCAAGCTGGAACGAGGATGAGGGGATGCGGATGGACGCTGCTGGACGGAGTGCGGCTTGTTTCCTTGCTGTCTCTCAAGCTCTCCTGGCATCACCCTTGTGTTCACCCACACCCTGAGAGAAAAAGGGAAACAGACAGAGGCTTGATAAATCCAGCATTTCCCAGAGATAGAGGTGACATTCATGAACGAGAGAGCGCGGGGATAGAGAGACAGGGACACTGAAAGAAAGAAAGAGAAGAGAGAGAGAGAGAGAGGGAGGGAGAGAGTGCAGTGAGTCTATCTATCCCCCCTGTCGGATCGGGCTCTCCAACTCTCTCAGCGGCGCGCTACACCACAGCAGAGCGCAGCGCTGTGTCCTTCAGCCACGCATGCCGCCTCGCAGTTGAGGGAACGAGGGATGAATGAATGGAGGGAGACAAAGAGGGAGGGGAGGGAGGGAGGGAGAGGAGATGAGGTGAAGGGGGAGAGGGAAGGGGAAAGGGGGGTGTGCTGGCAGGTAGCTGTGCCTTACGGTAGATGCTGTCCTGCCGGCGCTCATGTGAGAGTCTCCACCGGTGGGTGACAGTAGTCCGATCTGGTTCTGTTGAGTCCAGCTGCACAGTATGAGTCCATGTGTGTGTGAAAAGTGTGTGTGCCCCCCTGTGCCAGAACAACGCACCTCTCAGCCTCAGCACGCACGTGCCAAGGAGTATGTGCGTGTGTGTGTGTGTGTGAAGGAGCAGCAGTGTGAAGGTGTACGGGTGTGAGGGTGTGTGACAGAGGCAGCATGTATGTGTGTGAATGTGTGTGTGCGACTCTTGCTTGTCCCTGTTCACAGTGCATTACCGAGCGAACACTGGCAGCGTGTTTCACATGCTCGCTCTCTCGCTCTCTCTCTCACTCACTCTCTCCCTCCGTCTCTCTCTCAAGTCTATTTCCCTAAACCCTCCCCTTTGCTCTTTTTTCTCCCTCCCTTCTCTCCTCCCTCTCCGTCACTCAAATCCCTCTTTCAACGTCTGTGAGTCCAAGTCCCCTCCTCCCCAGTCTCCCCCTTTCTCCTCATCACCCCTCTGCCGTACAGGGCCAGGCTGAGTTGGGCCGGGTTGGGGTGCCACCCCCCACCCCCACACCCTCCCACTCCTCCATCTTACCCCACCATCCCCACAGTGATGTTGTCTTAAAGAGACAAACTAAGCAAGGTTGTCAGTGCTGTTCTCTTGGCTATGACAAGGATGTATAGATGCCGTGACACAGTCTGAGTCAGTCGGGACCTTGTGTCACTGCCGTCACATCACCCATACATTTGTTAGCACATCAGTCACTCGCACAAACACACTCTATCGCATACACTGCACATACAGTACACAGTCAAGTCCGATGGAGCTAGAAACTAGCAGTCACGTCACAGTTTGGTCAGATTTGGAGGTAAAACCATAATGTGGATAATAATCTGTAACTGCACAGCAAAACTGTGTGCTCTCCTTATCTCACAAACATGAACACACATCTTGCCCTGCACCTGAGCTTGTTAAACGAACAACATTCACCTAGGGGAAAGTACACTTCTAACATCAGGTTGCAGGCTAGATAACTAATTTGCTGCTCAGCTGCGGCACGTTAAACAGCATGTAAATTTAACTTTAAAATGTCACTGCAGACCTTTTGGATGCTGGAGCATTTCTGATATTTCTCCAAAGACATTTTGCTTCCTTTAATAATACAAAACTTAGCAGTACTTTTAAAAACATGCTGACGTTATGTGATGTGAAGTGTGATTTCAGTTGGACTTTAAAACCTGTCTGTTTTGGTTGTACTTCTTTCCTTTAAGTAATCTCCCCACATTCCCAGATGTCAGAATTTAACTTGTTTTCTTTTAGGCACGCTAACAGCTCAACTCTAGGGATAGTAAGCCCGTTGTCTGTTGTTGGTCCACCACTAGACTGAAACATCTCAATATTTAATGGGTTGCCAAGAAAATTTGCACACACTCTCACAGACCTCAAAGAATTAATCCTACTGACTTTCCCGTAAGCACCACCAGCAGGTCAAAGTGAAATATCTCAGCATCTACTGGAAGGAATTGGCACAAAATGCGATCCTTTAACTTTTCCAAACAGATGGCATTTCCATCAGCCTCAGCTCTACTCACATTTAGTGCTATTGAGCAAATGGTTGCATGCTAACAGGCTAAACTATGAAAGTTAACATGGTACACATCTCCTTAACATCAGCATGTTAGCACTATCAGTGTGAGCATGTTTGCATATTGACACTAGCATTTAGCTCACAGCACCATGGTGCCTAAGCAAAGCCTCACAGTGCAGCTAGAATGGCTCTTGGTCTTGTACAATTTCAATCTCCAGAGACCATCTTGGTTAAATTAAAGCCAAAATAAAAACGTAAAAACAAATAAAACACTACAGGGCTTGAGCCAGCTATTGCAAGAGGCAATACCAGCATCAAATTTAGCCTGCAATTTAATCTTCTGAGAGTGCTGGTACTGCCTCTGACTTCAGTTGACATCTCCATACCTTCTCTATTGGCCTCCGTTCAAACTCTGGTCCATGAGGGCGAATTTATTAATGCCCGGGCTGAATAACGCTGGTGATAAGCTGGCAGCACGGCAAGATTTTCATCACTCCGTGGACAGAGATGTAGAGATATGGTGAAACTACAGCACTGACTCACATCAAGCCAAAAGTATCTGTCTTGTAAAGCCCTTCCATCCTTCTCATTGATTAGACAATAGCACATTATAGTATTTTCATCCTTCCAAAAAACAAGTTTAAATAACTTCAGTTATATTTTTACAGTGTAAGTACAAAAAAAACTATGTTCTCCAATTTTTGATTATGGGGTATTCTTCAAGAAAAAAAAATACTGGAACATTATCTGAAAGGATAAACAAATTATAGCACTAAAATCAATCTGTTTCTCCTCATAAATAATCAATTATTTCTGTACACTGATCACACTAGTCACCTGATTTTATCCTGATTTTGTTTTGTTGGTGGAATTAAGCATGGGGATGTCATCTTCCTGTGCCAGCACCAGATAAACTGCAACAATGTAAGGCAACAAAAATGACGGAAAAGACGAAAATGGCTACCATGGGAACAATGTCAGACTGAAAAATGACATGTAAACAAAATGGCAGTTGAGTCTAATTATCAGGCTAGTTACAACATTTCAAGTCTAATCTTATATTAGTTTTCGTCTTGATTAATCATCACAATAATTTTCTGTTAGAGCAGTAGTAGCTAGTTTGGAAAAACAAGTGATTCCTAAATTGTACTTCCTCCCCTGTTTGTGATTCAAGGTTTACATTAAACTCTGATGACAGCAAAGCAACAGTGCTTCACCCCCGGAGCAGTCAGCATTCCCCTGAGAAGGCAAATGTAAAATGATAGTGGGATTCTGTGATTGTAGGCAGACCTGCTCCTGGTCTCCCCCTCTCCGTTTCTGCTGGCCTAGCAGGGAAGGAGAGGAGAAAACCCTGCAGGATTTCCCCTACGCACACATTCTCTCACACACATAACCACACACACACACACACACTCAGTCACCTATCACTACCGTATTGCAGTTTCCTGAGCTGTTAAATAACGTAATTATCTTCTCTCTCCCTGTCCTGTCCTCTTACTGCACCATGGCTATCTTTCCCAAACCCCACCCAAGGGCATCCCTCACTTCCCTCTACAGAACCAAACACCCCCACCTATTTTAGAGGTTACCCCCACAATCCTCCACCTCTTAAATCAAACACTGGTCCAGTGCCGAGGCAGCCAGTCCACTAGACTGGGGGAAAAGCCTTGCAGCTCACGTATGTACTTGCACCGAGGCTAGTTTTGGTTTATAGCGGTGTAAAGAAATAGACGCTGGTGGATTGCAATGAAGACATCACTCGGCACAGACGAGCCAAGACACGGTACAGAGAGTGCTAAGGGGGAGAACATAGCTGCCAAGGAGACAGACAAGAACACTGGCCAAGACAGAGAGAGACAATGAAACAAAGAGGGACAGAGAGGACAAGAGATGCAAAAATACTGTATGTACTGAGTCAGTTTGTGCAACATTTGTGTGTGCAAGCTTGCCTGTGTGTAAGTGTGTGTGTCTACTTATATGAGCGCCTGCATCAGTGTGACGTGATCATGGCTCTGAGTTCAGTTCAAATCAAAAGGTTCTTGATTGGTACAGTAGGGAGATCTTTAACACTACACAAACTAACACAGGGAACATTTAGAAAGAAAGATTCTGCGATACCTTCACATTTGGGAATTTTGGGTTTTCAGCCACACCAGCAGTCTATACAGAGGCTGTGATGCTTACTACATACCAGGAAACAAATTTGTTGCATCAGTGATGATGCTGACGGATGCTATTTTTAGGTCCTTGCCATTAGAGGGGCAGAAATCCTAGTAACAACTGCATTTAAAACATCCAGATATCACAGTGTCAGTTAAATACTACAGAATCACCATGATGAAACTATGTGCTCTTATTATCATCTTATTGTTAGCAAGTTAGTCAGCTAACAAGCTTGCTAACTCACAGCTTGTAAACTCACAGTTAGCAAGCTTGTTAGCTTAGACAGGTCTTTGTTGCTCTCTTCATTGAATGAAGTAATGAACAACCCTGAGAACAAAATGTCAGAAGGGCACAGACGGCCCATTAGAGAGAAAATAGAGAGAAGTTCAGAGAGTTTTTCTGACTGTTCCTGATTTGTTAGGGTGTTCCTGACTCACACCAGTTACAGTAGTTCACCAGCTCGTTCCTGTGAGGCACACACTGATTAACTCTCTGGTATGACTGGAACTCAACAGTGGTGCCGGATGAGAGACCACACTTGAACCAAAATGCTCTCTATAGAGGATGTAGAACTTTTATAATGTATATATATATTTTCCAACCTTAGGTCAGTCTTTAAGGTCAGCTGTGTTTCGTGGATGATGTAACTGTGAGACATTTACATTTTAAGTTATTAATCTTTAACATGGAACATTTTGCCTGTTTGCATAATGAATGTGCATTAAGAATATAATTTTCCATGTTAAAGCATATGAAACTATGTGACATTCATTTAAAATGTGTGCTATACAGCACTAGCTTGCTCTAATGACTAAAATATAATTCACTTGTCTTCTTCCTCTTTGTGGCTCTTGGCACCTTTATCTTCCACCTCTCCACATGTAACACTTCTTAGTCTCTCCAGCTCCTCCTCTGTTACTCATCTCATCTTCTCTTCCCCTCCCACTATCTCTCCCTGTGTAACCCTCTTTATTTCTCTCTCTGACACTGTGGAGGTGACTGGTCCTGTTTTGCCTCTCCTGAGTCTAATCTCAGGCTCATTATGTAAAGACGTGTTGGCTCATTTGTTATTTCTGGCTCCAATAACCCTGATTAAGGTTGTTTTTTTCCCCCCTTCTTTCTCTCCACCTCCTTCCACCACCCTGTTATCAGTCAGTGTTAATGATAGCAACACTGCCCCGATTTGAAAAGGGCTCCTCCCTTCTGTTCTGAGGTAACATCTAGGTTTTGATTTTGAAATGAGATGAGTGACTCAAACATTATCCTGCAAGCATAAATAATTATCAGCTATCTTTCACAGAAAAATGGTGGCAAGTGTTTTATTGTAATTTACATTTATATAATTCAAATACTGAGGAGTAAACATCAGGCATGAGTTGTTTTTTGTTTGTTCCATTTTCCCTAAAACAGATGGAAATAATTTAGTTTAAAAAAAAAACATAACAATAACCTCACTTTGGGGTTTGCATGAGTACACGGTGAGTGTTTCGCTGTGGGCAGCTCACTGATATTCAGATTTCAGTGGCACACAGAGGTCTGCAAAATGCCACAAGAGCAGTGGGGAAGGGAAGGAGTAAAAATTTAGTCTGTTTAATGCAAATAAAGCGCTGGAGGTCAGTTACTGTTACTGTAGTGTTACCAGTTATTTCTATTTTGTGTACGGGTTACCTTTCGTGATTAAATTTTAGCTGTAGTGGCATATCTAGAAGGTGCATTCAGGAATGCTCTGACATATGGGAGTTAAAGGTTATGGAGCTACTGTGTTATTTGCCATTTGGGAAGCAACTCTGAACGCACCAACAAGGAGACTTTGCAGCAGTCCCTTCTAGCAACTAATTTTCAAATGAGAATGTGAAAACAATGTGACAGTGTGAAAGGGGTCACTCATGGTGATCACGACACAGAATTATCAGCTCGATCTGCTTGGGGACAAAAGCAAAGAAAGAAAACTGGGAAAAATGTGAAAAGGACAGGGTTCTCTTTATCACATCCAAGCACAGTGTATGGAGAAAAAAAACGTGCTTGCACAGTACAGACAGAGCTATATAACATATAGCTCAGGATTTGTCATCTCGACATCAGCAACTGCGTGGAGGGAGCTAAGGGCACTAATACATTATGACTTCATATTTCAGCCTACGTCCTGCCGAGACTTGGTGTCACAGATAAATATACTCAATAAAGATAGAAAACACACACAGTGCATCTATAAAACCACAAATGGAGCTATGTCAAAGCTGATACAAGAGGTTGAAAAGTGCATGTTTATCATTTGCGTGTTTTATGAACTGTGTTGAACTGAGTTTGTGTCAGTCAGTTGGTTTGTGTGTGTATGTGTGTGTTGCTCCATCTGTGTGTTACCCCCTGCTCACCTCTAAATCCCCCGATACAGCTGTGGATTAGACACTGGTAAATTATGCCTCAGCGGTGCTGTGCTGCCTCAAATAATGCAATAATGCACCATCCCTCTGTGTCAGTCAGCGCCCGTTAACCGGCACCAGCCTGAGACAAATGGGACCCAAATTGGGATTGATATGGAGGGCTTTACTGTGGAGGGACTTTAATGAACACATAATGCAGGTATCCGCCGCTTCAGCCTCCCTAGATGCTGCAAATAAACCTCTTGGTGACAGCAAGTGAGGCTGGGACAGGATGCTAATGTCTGGTTAGCATGTTTTACTGGACGTTCATCATCATCATCCTTCACAGATGTTGACAATTACATTTACGGGACATCACATTGTACAACTATGACCCTCAGCCTGGCGAGAGGTGGAGAAGTTCATCTAATTTTAAATAAAACTGAAACGTTTGCAGTCAGTTGCCCCTGGGATTGCAGCACTTTCACAGACTTTATTTTTCTACAAACCAAAACTAATGCGATTAGAAAGGTTTAGAAAGATGCAAAAACCGCATAAATTTTATACACAAAAGCTACTTAAAAGTTATAATCCTTCAGATTTTCATGAAATCAAACTCCATTTTGATTCAGTAGCCACTGAATGATTTTACATTTTATAATTAACTCTATAGGTTTTTGGAAGTGGAAGAGTCTGACATTCCTGCACTGGATTCAGTTTGTCTACCAAGGTACGAGGGCTTTACAGGGAAACAATGCAGCATATAATTTTATCTCCAGTGTCCATCAGTCACACAGCACAGCTGAGCAATCTGTGACTCCTCCACAACAGCTGAGCTAAAGAACAAGACATGAAAAGTTCAGGTACGATGTAAACCAATGGCTGTTTTTCTTCTCCTGGAACAGCAGTCACACTACTGGAGACAATGGTAAAACAGCGATACTGATATCATCTTTTGAAAGTCAGGTAGACAAGCTCAACCTCTGTGATTAACTCTCACCATTCAGTCAGCCAGTGGTTCTGACACAAACCAACCATCCAAAACCCAGCCATACAGGGAGTGAAACTACCTGCCCTCCAAAACCCCACCAGCAGGGCCAGGCAGAACCAGATCCAGCAGGACCAGCAGAGCCTGACTGTAATCTCACCCAAAACCAAACTTGCCAGCTTCACAGTGCCACCAGCACAATAACACCACATTAATCAAGGGTGCAGAGTAGAATGCACACAAGACGTGGACATTATTGCTCATTGTTACAAAGTGAAAAAACATTTTTCATTTTTGTCACAGGTTTTGTACCATTCATCCAGTCCCCCTTACTTTCTTTAATTCGAATTTGTAGCTGTGCAAGGACAGGAAGCGTTGTTCTCTGCACGCAAAATGATAATGTGAGTGCAGTAAAGCATTCCTCTCTTTATTTCTGTGTCTGCAGTACAAGACAAGTAACAAGACAGAAGCCAATAAAAATACATTAATGATTCAATGAACAAACTCACACTGTGCTGTACACAGCTCAGGGCCAAAGACTGGAACCAAAATGACAATTAATTTGACTGTAGGTGTTGTTAGCTTCAGTTAAAGAGAAAGGAGCAAAGTGTGACATGTTATATATCAAGTAAAGTTTTGCTTGAATATTATGATTTTTGTCATTAGTCTTCCTTTATGAATAAAGCGGCATTTTCCTTTTCACTGTAAAAATACAAGCACTTATGAGTAATTATTAATATTTTAGATATTCTAGCCATCTACAAAACAGTTTCATCAATAACACACTGTGACACTGTTAAATAAAATGTATTTGTACTTGTAGAGACACACAATGCAGCTCTTTAGCCTCAAGTCAACATTGTGTACTATTAAGAGGTTCATTAGGTTCGAGGTTTGGCAGAACTTGTCATTTTCTTGTCATAAATATTACACTACCCGCTGTCATTGTTCATTATAGCAAAGCCAGACCTTGGATTGTTTCTCTGACATTGTGTATTTACTGAGAGCTGAAGGTGTAATCACGCCTGGTCAAGGTTGTTTTTCCTTGCCTGTGGCAAGTAGTTACCTGACTAGCCAATCAGCTACCAGGATTGTGAAAGAGACGATACGATGATGCAATGTGACGTGATTTAAGATAATTTTTTTAAGTACCAAATGTCGGCGTTGTATGTTTACCAATGTGATTTGGCCATTCAGACAGCAGACAGAAATGAATGAATGAAGGACAAAAAGGACAAAGAAGAGGACACAAGAGCCATTTAATGGCAGAGGACCTTACAGAGGACAAGACACTAAATTAAACAGGAAATGACTAAACATGAGCTGACCCTCTCACAGAGATGTCACAGTCAAATATTACAGCACAACAGTAACATCCTCCTGCTATTCTTAACCCATAAAATTTGGGGAAATTGGAAGAAATAATGTAAGCCGCAACACAGTAAGTGTGTAACACAAACTGAATCCACACAGTGCTGCAGGCTCAGTTCAAGAAATAAAAAATCTCATATTTCAAAGTGCCCCTCCAATGCCTGTTGTGTTGTTAGATCACCACAAGGAAGTAGTGGCTATAGTTACATTTACCAACTTCAGCTGACAGGTTGTTGCCCCCCCAAAATATCTACTGGCCCATAACAGTGTTAAGCTTTGTTGAGAAATCCCTGAAGTTGAGAAATCCTTTAAAATGAGTTTCCAGCCAAAATTTGAGAAGCATTAATACCCATGCTGCCCTATAAAGCCAAAATGCACGCAACTGAAGCCATAATGTGACTTTTAAGAATTTCAACAAATGGAGCTAAAGCAACTACAGTAACTACACTCCAAATGTATTGCTAGTATTTTATCTGAACAGACAGGGAGACAGACAAACCAGATAGCTAAGCTAAAGAGCTTATGTCACAGGAGCTGTTGAACTGTGTAGCATTACACAGAGAGGTGTCTCTGTAGCCTACCTTCACTGATGTGAATGGGATGGACACCGCGAACTTCTCCAGTCAGCTCTGCCTCCAGCTTCTCTGCTGCGTCCTTCTCCGTGTAAAATATAACCAGTCCACTGGGTCTCGCAGGTCTCAGTACACTCCTCCATGTTGTCAAACACTGAGCTAAATGAGCTCTGCAGTCACAACATAACGGAAACAGCACACACGTGGTGCAAACTTACTGGCGGTAGAGGTAAACGTAGAAGTCAAAACTCAAAAACTGTTAGCATTTTTAGCATTTTGCGTTTGGCCAGACCTAGCATATACCTGGTTATCACGGTACACAGCAGGTGTATTTGATTAGGGACACTCTCAGCTGCCGCTGCTGATTGGCTCTTTTGTCAGAACTTCATCACGTGACTTTTGTTTTACTTTAACAATGTAGCGAAATAAAACAGTTGACTTCTGAAAATATTGCGTATTTTATATTTTGTATAATATATATATATATATATATATATATATATATATATATATATATATATATATATATATATATATATATTTATATTATATTATTTATTTTTTGTATTATAATTTCTTAGCATTCAAAAAGTAGGCTACAATTACACAGAAAATAGCTTTGTGACAGTGATGATAGTAAATGTAACTCTACTTCCGGCCCTGCATGTCATGAAGGACTGAAGTTAGTGATGGAAAGATTAGTTTAAAAACACTTCACCTCATTTGAGAGCTTAAGATGGTTGACATTAAATCAGTTATAGCTAGCAAGCATTAGCCACAGCTTAGCTAAAGCTCAATGCGTTTAAAGTCAGTTGTGCGATGGTTCAAAATGCTTGTGCATTGTCAGTATTAATTACCTTTAACAGGGACCCAGGCTGATGTGAGGCTGATGTTTGTCCCCTTTCTTCTCAGATGTAGAGGAGCTTTCCAGTTTCCAAACGAACAGTACTTATAAGTGGTAAACTGGCACCTGAATACTGGCAACTCTGACATGTTCATGACAATAGGCTAGCCACAGTCTTTTAGTTTTTTGTCAATACAGCAAGTTTTCCACCTCAGCCAAGTGTGTTTTTTTTGTTTTTTTGTTTTTTTTAATTTTGGGGATCTTTTTTTTAATATGATGATAGAAAATGTGCACAAAACCAGATGAATGGAAACACCCTTACTGTGTCAGTAAATACAGCTCTTTGTCTTTGTAGAGCAGAATAAAAAAAATACACCAAAATGCTTCACTTTGTATCTTTGCTCCCTTGTGGATCTGCCCAACACACACTTAAGAACAAAGGGGCTGAGATACCTAATGAAATCAAGCCAATTAAAGCAGGATCCCACCATCCACTTTCCACAACAGAATTCCCCTTTACAGCAAAATGAAAGTGACTCAGTTCAGAAGCTCTCTCTCTGAAACAATACATGGATCAAGAGCAGCCCTTTCCTCTCATCTACAGTGCTGTGTGAGTGTGTGTGTCCGCTGCTGAGTATACTGTATGTCCAATGCAATGGTGTTCATCTGAACAGCAGCTGTTCCATCTGTGAACCAGTCACTCTCTCACAGTCACACTTGCAGTCTGTACATGTGTGTTTTGCAGACACAACCATGAATATTCATGTGTGTGGACACACAGACAGGAAGTCTAGACTACTATGCAGAGGTTAAAAACAGGAACGGTTCATTGAAGTTTTATTGAGGAGACAGGACAGAACAGGACGTGACAGGACAGGACAACAAAGAAGCAACACACATTTGAAATAAATTAAAAAAAAAAAAAAAAGAACGTAAAAGCAAGGAGACACGAGGGTACACTGACATTATGCCCAGAGACAGAAATGTGCTGATGAAGGGAAGAGGACATGAGAGGAAATGAAAGAGGATGAAAAAAAAAAAAACAGAAAGACGAAGGGAGGAAGCTGACAAGGGACGGAGCATTAGACCCACTCAATCCGACAGAGGAGAGGAGAGGAAGAAAAGCCTAGCAGCTCTAAATACTTAAAGAGCCACAGCGGACTGAGGAAGACGGAGAGAGAAGCAGAGAACTGACCCGTTGTCTTGCGGAGATACAACACCCAGTCGAGCAAAGCGGACAATCTCTCTGCAGCACAGCACAGGACTCAGCTCTGCGGCCTTCACCAGCTCCACAGCCTTCACTCTGTTCATTAGAAGTTTCTTTACTTCCTCTGAGAGTTGTGGGGGAAGTGGGGCGCACGCTACACTGCTAGTAAAAGTTTGTTTTTTCACATCATTTTCAGTGCACTGTTGCGTGCCCATGTCCTTGCAAATGAGCTGTATTTCTTAATTTTTAATGAAAGCGTTTGATGACTCGTTACATAATGTTGGCAGTGGGTGCATAGTTTGGTGAGGTTTTTTTCTCCGGGGTGATTGTGGGGGATGCACAGTGTGGTGATGCTGTCAATACACAGTGATATGTGGGGTGTTTTCATAAACAGACAGCTGGGTAGATGGATGCACTACAGATTAAATACAGGGGGAAATGAGGACAGTTTCATTGGCAAAGGCAAACTCAGTGTGACAGTGCATTTCCCTGTGGGAAAAACTGGACCACTGTCATCCTCAGTTGCTGGTAAAGCCTCAAATGAGGGATGATTCAGGTTTATTACAGCTTGGGTATTATTGAGATCTAGGAGCACAGCAACAAACCTGATGGGGCAAGAAACAAGTTCACTACATTTATGGCAGTAAGGCCAAAAATGTCTGATTGTTGGTAATAATATCTCATTGCCCATGAAAAGAGTGTGCATGCAAGTAGCCTATATTAGGTCAAACTCGAACCAGGAATTTGGTAAGTCCATCTAACTCGAGGGTTTGTTTGAAACTGCTTGTGCTCCATCTCATGTGTCACAAATACCAATAGCAACAATGTCCAAAACCATATGAAAATAAGCCTGTAGTATGAACAAACTGGAATCATTATGTGTAGACAGTGTAACAAGAGTAAAAGAGTCTACAGCCATGCTAACGGTTCTGTGGGGCTGTATAGGTGTGCTTGATGCTAGCACTGCAGCATGCTCACAAAGACAGTGCTAACATGGTGATGGTTAGCAGGCATGTTTACCAAGTTCACCATCTAAATGTTACCATTACTAACATTTGCTAATTAATTTTCAAAATAATTAAAGAAAGTAATGTGTATAGTATAGATGCACTCTACAACTGAGAGCAGGTTTTCCTCTGATAAGCGGTAGATCTTCAAATGAATGTACAGTGACTTTCTCAGGGGCAGCCCAGGAGCACTTTTATGTGAGAGAAGAGGCTGTTTCTTGTTTATTACTCCACTGAGTCTCTTACCAGCCAGTCTCTGGCAGTTCAACTCCGAAATATTATCTTTTCTATCTCTTCCTGATACTGGCCATGTTCCCTGAGTCTAGAGTAATTTCCTCTTTACAAGACACAATACAATCAAAGGTGAAAAAAATGAAGACAACAAAAGGATGACATGCAATATAACATAATGTTTTATAGTCTGGAGGATCTAAGATCAGTGGTTTCCAAATACATCTGCGGTACAGAAAATTATGTGATTTTTTTTTTCAAGTAGATAAAGCGTTGTTCCAAGAGGTCACAAGCCAAAAAGCTTTAGGTTATGTATTATGTATGCAAAGTTTTAGAAATATTAAAGAAGTTGCAGATTCTTGGTGCAGTTGTGAAACTGGCTTTAATATAATGAGCTTATCATAATGATGTGATCTTGTTCTGATTATCATTAAAAATCTGTAATCTTTTCCTTTCCAGTGGCTCAGTGTAATTAACAGTCAGCAATGGTCAACAGTAATAAAAAAGGGTGCAATAAAATAGAAAGAAATTAAGGTGTGCACAACTGGGAAATCCATCTGAGGCAGTTTTACAGACAGTGCTCACACTTCTAGTAACAGACAGCTTGGATAGAGAACACATACACACATTCACACACTGTAACATCTAATTAAAAAGGTTTAAGCAATTGTTCACAGAGGAGCTCCCATCAAGCCCCGCTCTACTGGTGATGTATTAACTGGAGCTGCTAAAAGTGAAACTGCCTCTAAAAGCTGGTGGAATTTCGAAAATGTACCAAGATCAAATGAAACCCATCAAGCCAAATCAATTTCTGCCTGCGTCTTCATTACTGACGCTTGATCACATTTAGCGTTGGTAAATTTGCCTTCCTGCTAGAGGCCTGCTTAAAAACCTTCATGTGTGCTTGTTTTCTTAATTGCTCTCACTGTCATCAGGAAGCAGAGCGTGACACCTCAGTGTAAGATGCACTTGAGAGAAAACAAAATGTGTAGGAAATGACAGAACACTCTGGAGGAAGACGGCAGCATAACAATCAGCACAATGGCCCGGGACGCACTGTTGCAGCAGCAGAGCCGAGCATTTGGATGCAGCTGTCGGAAAACCCCACTAAACCGTGGAGTGTGTGTAGCAGCCAGAGCTGCGAGCCGGTTTGCCGGCTGGCAGACGAACGAGAGCTGGCGCTGGGGCAGGCGAGCCTGATAGGCTGGCACCGCTGCAGCTATAGAGCTGTTGTGTGATATCACAGCGAAACAGATTGAGATTAGCCTGCCATGATCCACAGAGGAGAAAAGAGGGATGGGAGTGGAAGCGAGGGATGGAGAGGGAAACGGAGATAGAGCTGTAGAGCGGCTTTCATAATTTGGGAGTATCCTCTAAAGTAGACATGGAGAGAAAGATCTTTTCTTTTCCTTCTCTTTTACATTCTCTACACACACAATTGTACTTTTGTTGCAGGCCAGTATTGCCAATATCACAATGATTGGATGATATCCACTGTATCACTGCAACACACAGTCATAATTCTATCTCTCTCGACTCTTTCTCCAACATGTCCTCTTCTCTTTATCTCCCGTCCTTTGTCTTCCTCTCGAGTTTTGCTTCAGGCTCTGCGTACGTGTAATCTCACCACTGCGTTACCTTCACAAGGCAAATACGCCTCCCAGTCGGCCCTCTGGGTAAATTAGCCCTCATTACAAATATGGAAGTGTCTCCCTGCTGCTCAGCGCCTCTTCATTTCCCAACAATTATGACATCTCCCGGTGTGAAACCTCCTCTTCTACTCCTTCTCCTTCTCTTCGCTCTCTGCTCCCGTCATGTCCTATAGGAGGTGGTTCAGTGTTTTCCAGCCTGCCTGGCACATGAAGAGAGACAGCAGAGTGGCCTTTGATGGTATTAACTATGCGATACACGGGTGTGTGTTAGGCAGGGAGAGTTTTCCACACAGCGTGATATCCTGTGTGTATTCTATATTTATGTTCCATACTGTATGAAGCACTGTATGGTTGAGTTTTTGACAGCGGGGATTTGTTAAATTGGATTAGCCATTATCACTGAGGATTACAAATCTGATGGCAGTAGCCAGGGGACACTCCTCCATATAGCATGACTGACAGCTGATCAGCTCTGGCATATAAGACCCACGCACTGAGTGGGTGGTGTCCTGAGGCAGCTAGCAGTTGATTGGCTGGTGTGTGTGGTGATCATTCAGTTCAAGATCATGATACGGAGCTTTTGTCTCCTTGTTTGTTGAATTTGTTTGCTTGTTTGCTTGATTTTATAGAGTTGATTTAATACTCCCCTTTGTTTATTTTAATCGGGAGAGACCATTAAGATAAATTACTCAGTTCATCAATTTTGAAGCCCAAGCACTGGCTGTTATATTTTGAATATTGTTAAATAAATGTATGATGGTACAGATGAGTATTTATGGTGGAGAGATAATGGACCTGGTGACAGCTCTGTATTAGTTACTTAAGCGTGACAACTACCATTATGTTTTCAATGTGAAAAAGAGATTTTCGGAGATTTTCACATCAACTTGAGCTGGTGTGTTATGGTCACAATTGCAAAGTTTTGTCACACGTGAAAAGTAAACATTATTTAGATTTTTATTTTAACACCGTCACACACCCTGTAAAGTCGGTTTTGAGATTTTGCTTTGATTAAATGATTCATTTTAATCTTGGAAGCTGTGTACAAGAGAAACACCATGTTGAACATGTTTGTGCCACTGCCATCAGATCCTCTCCAGACCCCTTCTCACTGACTACAGAGCAAGTGTATTTTCATCAGTCTGTGTCAGCAGGGAAAAATCAAATGAACATAATTTAAGTCCCAGGATAAAAAGAGCCCTTCAGGTCTAATATAATGAATACAAAAGCAGTCGCTGTTAAATAAAAGCTGTTACATCACGCAGCTGTGGTGAGTCACAGTGTGTTGCCCGGCCTGGTGGGACATTACAGGGAGCTGGGGGAGGGGCTGGGAGCTCTCTGGTGGTTAAAGGGGGTAATAAAGGGATAATAAAGGATAGAAGATGCAGCGTGGCTGTGACCCCTGTCAATCTGCTGCTTGTTAGAGACAGATGATTACTGGGCGGGGTCACGCTGTCAACCTCACTCGACTTCAGTGAACCCTGAGTTATTTATTCTGATGCGGGTGTGTGACTGGATCTGTAGCAATGCATGTGTCTGCATCATGCAACAGGCTATAAGGATGTGTACATCATTTTATGTGTGTTTGCAAGCAGTTGTGGGCATGCTGGAGAAGAGATGGAGGAGAGGATGACCAGAGTCCTAAATCATGTAGCCCTCTGTTGTCATGGAATAGTGTGTGTGTGTGTGTGTGTGTGTGTGTGTGTGTGTGTGTATGCACTTGCTCTCTTGCCAGTGGAATAAATAGCACTAATGTTTTCCATGCACATGTCACCTTCATTTGCACAGTCAGCACTCTCACTTTGTGGCTCACACACACACACACACACACACAAATATAAAAACACATGTACACATATTCTTTAACCTTTACTGAGAGGTATAACAGCAGGATGAAGACAAGACTGGGTCACTGTAATAAATCACAATCATCAAAGTCTATTTAAAGTCAACAGAGTTTTTTTTAACATAAACTCCACACAAATATAATAATAATCCAATCAAATGGATCCAGCTCTGCTATTTCTGCCAGTCAACAACTAGAAATAATCATTTTAGTAACAATTTCCCCATCACAGTAGAGCAGAAAGTTCATTTAACTACATTTCTGTTGGATGTGCGGTGCTGCAGAAAACTGACTAGTGGCAATTCAAAACTGTATTGCTTCCTGCAATACAGGTCAAATCCATCTTCAGCTTGTTGTAGTGGACATGATGAACAATCCCTCATGCTGTAACACACTGCTGTTGTTTAAAAAAAAACTCCCACATTTCAACTAAAACACAAAGGGATATATCCGTAAAAATCTATAAACATACTTTGTGTATAACATACAGCAAAATAAGAATTGTAGAGATTGATTTTCCACCCATTATAATTAAAGAAACACAAAGGATCATTCTTTACAGGAGCAGTGTAAGTAAGATTTGCTATTGCTACATAGCCAATGTTAGCATTAACACCTGTTTACTAATTAGTGGAAAGCAACACCACACTTGTTTTGCATCAAGTTCTGTGATTCCTTCTTTTCTTCTACTGAAGTTAACATGCTAACCAGCTAGCCCCTGGCCTGTCTCATCACTTTCCGATCACAGTGGTGTCCAGTCTGCCCTGAAGAAGTAACTCCATTCAAAGGGCTTATTCAAACCTCTTGTATTATTAACGCAATCATGGCTGAAGCTCTCGACAAGCAACCATCACCACCATCCACTTTCGGCAGGCAGCAGAGAAAACTTACATATAGCCCCTTTAAAACTTTGGCACGAACAACTCTACATATCACCAGGAACTTTAAAGAATCATGTTTCTATCATGTTCTGCCCACATTTATTCTCATTTAATGAGCATTTTTGTTGGTGACAGGCAGTAATAATCAGTTTTAAATGACTTGAGTGAATCCTGATTGCTGTGCAGTCCCTTTACAAGAGCTCTGAACATATGCCATAAAGAGTAAATGACTGAGTTTGATAAAATAATAGTGATTACGCTTGTTCGTAGTAGTTTATTTGTTTGCTAAAATAAAAGATAAAATAGCTCATGTGTGATCTTGATGAAAAATCATCATAACAAAATTTTACATTGGGAAGAATGTGAACAAATGTCATCTCTCTGGAAAGGACAGTCTGGTTTTGGTACTTTTCTAGCAAGTGTCAGTACACAGTGATACAATTACAGCATGGGACAGTTATTCTCTTGGAATCGGCTCTGATGGCACAAAACTACACCAGCAGACCTACACACACCCCCATCTATCAACCAGGCATACTGACTGACTCAAACATACTCTGTTTCATTCCTTGAACATCCTTCAGCTCACCAAAACTAATCCATTTATAACAGTGTTCAGGGAGAGAAAAGATAAAATGTGTGAGCCTTGAGGTTTTAACTCTCATAAAATATTGATTGACTTTTTTCATCTGGTCTTTCCCTGTCTTTCGTACAGCCCGCATGTCCTCACGGAGAGGAGGGAGGAAACCTCAGTTCAGAGGCCGAGGGACCACTCACGAGACAAAACCACAAAACGCACACAAACACACACACACACACATTCTGACCAGCTGGTACATTTTCTTTCTTGATAAAAATGCACACATAAAATCTATAGCTGGTGAACACACAGAATCCAACTGCGGATAAATGGACCATTCAATGAAATATCATGGATATTATGCATACAGGCACACACACACATGCACAAATAAGCAGGCTGTATAGGCAGATGCCCCACAGTCGAGAGACCAGCATCATAAATATTCATACATTCCCATGATTGCAGAAATGTAAATAAGTCAACAGTCGTGAAATTGCCAGCATCTGGTCACTCGGGGGGGGAGAGGAGGAGAGAGAAGCGAAGGAGAGCGGACAGACGAGTGAAAGGGGAGGGCAGAAGGTGGAGGATGAAGTAGAGGGGGATGAAAGGGGAAGGAGAAAAAGGAGCTGGTGATGAGAGAAAAGAAAGAGGAAGGCTGAGGGAGGGGGAAGCCAAATCACCCAGATTATTTTCCACTTTCAGCATAATGACTCTCGCTTGGATTCGTGCGCAATTACTTAATGATAAATATCCTGGAGAGCCTATCCATTTTGTATTCTTCGGGTGGAGCGCAGCAGCTGTAGCGAGCGCTGAGGAATGGGGAACATCTGTTTTACATGAAGAGAGCTAATGTCTCTCTGGGCGCTGGGAGATCACAGGTTGGGAGCTGTGAAGCCAAAAAGCAATGACCAGCCTCACAAATGAACCTGACCCTAGATTATGGAGTAAAGTTCACTTTAATATTTACCATAGAAAATCAGGTTATATTTTCTGATCTGCCTCATCTCCATCTCTCAGACATTTTCTTGTTGATCACTTATTTTCCATTCCCCACATAATCAGTTTTTTCTTTTTCATTTATATTCTACTTACTTTACTATATCAAGTCATCAGCAGTTCATTGCTACAGCCTGTGACCTTAGTATAAAATGTGTAAACCATGTGTCCAATCAACTCAGTGCTGGCACTGTGTAAAAGTAGCAAAACCTCACAGTCCTACTGTCAGGAGGTAAAAGTATACAGATATCATTACATAATCTGATCCTGTTATTAATGATGCATTAACATATGAGTGGTATTTTCATGTAGGAAATGCTGCCGAGGCAGTTTATGCTTGTGAAACAACAGCATTGAGGTTCTGATTACTTGTCTGTCAGAGACATGAAGACCTGGCTGCTGACAGAAAGAAGCTTCCTACAGGAGTGAGTTATACACTGAAGGAAAATTGACATATTACATTAGAGCTGCTTTACAAATATGTTTTAAAAAAAAGTTGTAGAATATGAATAACGCTTTCTTTTTTATTTTGCAGGTTTCAGGGAGCAATAACAAGAACAGGAAGTAATCTGTTTATGGCTGAACTGGTAAGTGGTCATGTAAAATGAGGGACGTTGACAGGCCTGGACACAGCGAGGCTTCTGTCTAAACAAGAGGAGAATTGAATCAAAAGAAGAGCAGCTTTTACTGCTGATAAACAGGAAGGTCGCACTGAAGCTCGAACACTGCCTCCGTGGATAACAGAAGAGGTGGACACTCTTCTGAAGTTCTTCCTGGAGAGACCAGAGCATGACTGAAGCTGCAGGTGCTGAGATTGGCAAACTACTGACTAACACAGCAGCTCCCTCCGTGTCTCAGTTTGGTTCAGTCTCTATGACCCCTCTGCTCAGTGTGGTGGGAGGCTTCTCCACATGTCTATGCAATACAGGAGCTGCAAGAACAGCTGCTGGAGAAGATGGAGGCTTCTCCAGGGGACTCTCTAGATAAGAGGGCAGTATTATAGCAACATGCTGTGATGAAGGACACATCCTTGGCCAGACTGGAAACCAACATGATTGTCTACATGAATGAAGAGCTTGAAGTACTGCAGCAGGCATCAGGAGCATCTGGGACAGGAGGAATCCCTGGTTCAGGACTATGATGAAGAAGAAGAAGAGAGTGTGTGCCTTCATCTGTGGGTTTATGGAAGAGGATGACATACTGTGTCTGTGTTTCCACTGAGGACTGAATTACAGACATATGTCTCATTCTTCAGTGCTTTAAATAAATACTGTTCATTTTGGCTCATTAATCATTTCTCTTCGTTGAGCAGTAGCATTAAAGAAAGTCATTCAGCATGCCTTGTTAGTGTATCTAAACACTGAAAACAAGTTACAGTTACACAAATTGACACTGGCGTCATCCTAATCCATCATTTCTATGATTAATTCCAAAGACCTCAGGATCTATAAACAGTTGGTATGTTAGACAGCAAAGTGAGGAGGCTTTTTGAATCAGGTAGCATTGTTATGAAATACAGGACATATAAATCTTTCAAAATAATATTCTGCTTGACACTGAACATTTAATTTCTACGCTTAAGCTGTATATGGGAATAATATTTCAGCTGACTGTACTGGACAGTAGCTGCATTCATGTTTAATATTTTCATATTTTTTAATACATTTTGGCTCAGCTAAACACTTCTCTGGTTCAAAACAGTCCACATTGCCCAGAGGTTTGGATTCATAAGACAGTGTTTGTGTGTCTGTTAGGATGGGGGATTTTAATATTTTAAGAAAAAAAAAAAATTAAAATATAAATTACCGTAAGAGTATTTGCTGTTATCACTAGAAGATGGCTTTTGCTTCCGCTAAGCTGAGCCAAACTCATCTGTGCAGCCCTGACCAGGCTATGCATGCATAAGTAACCACACTGCTGATACTGTGCTGGGAGGCACAATGAGGACTCATACAATCTAGGCCAGAGCACTTATCATCTGTTTGGTTTGCTCTTCTAGTTACTATGTAAAGTTTTAAAACTGTACATCCTTTCTTTACCTTTTGATTTATTTTCTTGAAGGTTTTGTAACAACTTTTGTTAAAAAGTCAGTTATTAATAATAAACACCTATGGGGGGATTTGTTGCATGTGGTCTTCCTTTCACGCATGTTTCACGTCTAGCATCATCCAAAACAGAGACAAAAAAATATTAGACATTTTTATTACGGGTATTTATTTAGTATCTGGGCTGCATTTCAGACCAAGAACCATGTATAAATATCCAAGGGACTGGTGGAGGTGTGTTGCTTCAGGTATTGGTGAGACATGTGATTTATGCATTGAAAGCTTATCACATGCCAAAACACTGCACAGCAGTTTAAAATACTCTGGGAGTACATTTTTGCCAGACAACCCTGTGTTTTGTTTTGTTTTGTTTTTTTACTGGAGCCCTCAGCATTGGCACCCGCGCTGAACCAACAGACTGCTACTATCCAAATGAATGAGGGGTTGCAGCCTTATTGGTTGGTTTGCACTGCTACATTTCATTGCATTTGTTTATTTGGATAAGATTCATTCAATTCAAACAGCACAGCTAAGTCCACTATTTAACATTGTTCATACACTGTTCCTCCTTGAGGCGTTACTATGAAATAAAGAACAGTCTGAAGTCTGGAAATTGTTTGAGTCTGTTGCAGCATTGTTATGCTCTATCACAACATGAAGCAGTGTATCTTTAACTAATCTTTAAGGCATTTAGCAGATGGCATCCGACAAGTGATCTGCACAGATGATCTCACATTTAAACCTGAGTTACTGTGTTGCTGTGTTCAGTTTTTATTTCTTATGTGGCAGCAGATTTCAGTAACATGTTCCACAGCTTATTAACCTAAACAAGAGAACAGGGAATAACAGTAGTTAAAGTGAGATTACATAACACTTCTTCTAGCTCACAGAAAGATTAATTTGCATATTTCCCTAAATGTTTAATTACTCCTTTAACAAGCGTAGCTCATGTGATCTTTCCAATCCTCCTTCACTCTTCACATAAAAGACACTTATTCTTTACAGTAGTAGCAATACCTACTGAAAAGATGATAAGCTATCTTGTCCTTGTCTTTTGAAATATGTTGGGTGAGAGAGGTTGGAGAGGTTAGGGTGACTGATGAGGATGTCAAAAACAACCTTGATCTCTATATCAAATGGTATGACATTTTCCCCTACAATACCATGGCAAATTTACCTAATACATGGGCATTATACTGTAGGTAAACTAGATTTACTTCCAAACTATCCTCTTGAAATAGTAGGAATGTATCTGACATGATGAAAGAGCACAGTGTTTACCCATGAAAGGGGTGGCCATGGCTGTCCTTATAGCATGCTATAGTCCTATAGTGTTAAGGTAGAGGTGTGCATTCGTGTGTCCAAGGACTGTGGTGATTGATGTTCCTTCAGAGGCCTCTGGGCTTTGGGGACCACAGACATGACCTCTGCAGAGGTGAGTGGATCAGCAGCTCCGCTAGATGCCTCCTGTGACCTTCTCCTGCATGAAACACATGGGACACATTTTGTACATGGAGGTGAACCATGCATGTGTGTGTGTGTGTGTGTGCGCGTGTTCCCCCGAGACACACGTGTCCTTATGTATTGACAATTACACACCAGTGCATGCACAACCCAAAACATCTAGTGGACGTCTTTTATCTTCCCGGATGGGTAATGGACTGATAACCAAAATGTACCGCACGCCCTCCTCTGAAACTAACCAATCACAGCAGGGCATTTCCCCAGTGATATAATACTAACCCAATCACTTTGATACATCTTGGTCTCTGCTCCTGAGACACACACACACACACAGACACACACACTCAGAGATGAATAGAGTTTTTATAGATGCCAATAACACACTCAGCGATATGCTACGAATGAGCCAAATAAACAATTTAATCACTAAAATAAACAGCCTCACACTTTCATTCATATGCAAGGTGACACACACACCATGAGCATGTACGGATGTGTAACATCAGAGGCTAAGAGGCAAAGGGCACACATGACAGCTTCCCCAAGGTCAGTTGTGCAAGTGTGTGTGTGTGTGTGTGTGTGTGTGTGACGTTAGATAACTTTGTAAGTTGTGAGTGTGACATCTCCCTTCCCCCGTGTGAGCATCCATTACACTGGTTGGGGATGACAGACAAAAACAGACACAGTAAAGCAAGTGTTAACAGCCAGCGAAAGGAGACACACACTCACACACACACATACCTAGGGTGGAGGTCCTAAATCTTCATCAGCAGTGCCAGCTCGCCCGAGGATCAGAGCAGAAAAACTCTCTGATGAATGGCTCTATATTAGAGAGAGTGTGTGAAGAAGAGGCAGAGGAGTGTGTTTGTATGTGTGTGAGCATTCATCTGTATGAGGATGTATGTTAGTGCTAATGTTCCCGCAGGGATTAGCCCCAAACCAGTCAGGACAGCGTGGTGTGATTAACACCAGTGTGACTCAACAAACTAGCACATCCGCAAGGTGCACACACACCTTAGGGTCAGTCAGTAAGACGGTGCAATATTCTTCGAGGTACGGCTGTTCACAGGTTTCAAAGCACCATAGCCTATTCCCATAATTCATCATGCCTCAAAAGATGTGTCAAGTCTGAATCTGCAGTGACTATATTTACGTTTATTTTATATTATTTCAACATCTCTAAGCTGGTAGTAAAGGTGTGTTTTAGCTGGTGGTTTAACTGGTGGTGTCTGAGATGCGAGTCCCACGCAACAACAAAAACACTGAGTGTGCAGATCTTTAAGGAACCTTTATCTCCAAAGTTATTATCCTGTAGGTCCAACTTCAAAGGAATCAAATCCATAGATCTCAATAGCTTCAAGTTGTTGACCCAACCACTGGCTCAGCAATAGATTTCAATTCTACCTATTGATCTTCTGTGTGTTGTTTGTGGTTTTGTCTTTGTCCACCTCAACAAATGCTACCATTGGCATTTTGATATTGACAGCTTTGCTTTGATTTATCTGAATGCATAATAGCACCACAGTATTCCTTTGACTTTCCTTTGCTCTTTCTCCCTAACTCATGTTGTTCTTTGGCAGCCTCCCCCTTGGCTCTGGATGAGAGGTGGTGAGCTGTGACAAATGACTTTACAAGTGATTGGTTAAAATAATTGATTGATGGGTTGACTGACCCAGTCATTGACCTCTAATTACATCTGGTGCACACCCAGTGGCTAAATGTCTTGAGATAAGGAAATACACCAGTGATTTTTACTGAAATCCAGTGAGGACATAAACCTACTAGTCAGTGCAACCTCATGCATACTGCAGGGATGTCCTGACTGTAAGTCTAGAAAGCTTTTTCTCTTCACCTCTCTCGTTCTAATCAGCTTGACTTCTTATTTGACCTCACCAGTGAAACACAATGCAAAGTCATCAAAATACCAAAAATATTGGAGGGAAGTAGATGATGCAAAGCTATTATGTGAGCAAAACTCAGCCTTCGCTGTTACATACAAATGCCTGGGGACAGTATTGGAGTAACGATTACCTTTGGGAGGTGACACAAAAGGCAAAAGGAAGCAGTTTTAAATGTTTTTGGAGGAAGTGCAGCTACTTTCATTATAGAAGTATTTTTTGTGCCTGGGCAAATGTATTTTTCTGTAGACACAATGGACTAACAGTGTTAAAGCACATCCACATACTAACAAAGTGCACTGATATTGTTTTGTTGGCATTAAATGGCTGCCACTTTTGGAGGCTCAGGTCCCCATAAGTAATGTTACAAATCATTTAATCCATGTTCCAGACTAAAACACACCACAGGATAATTAGGCAGATTCTAGGTCTGATTCACAGTCATAATCTTACACTTTCTGACTGGATTGGAGTCTAGCCAATTTTGAATCGTTAATAGTGTGAAAGTAACAGTGATAATTGGAATATTGAGCAGAAACCCGCCATAGCCAGAGAGTGCAAGCTAACCAGGAGGCACCACCAACCAGATGTTGCATGTTCATGTAGAGCAGAAACATGGCTGCCAACCAGCATGACAAGAACAGGAGTTTTGTCTCCCAAGCCGGGACGGACAGTTGAAAAGAAAGACAAGTTTGTGGATTTATGGCAGCAGTATGAATTTTTGTTTAATGTCTTGTGCAAGACGTGCCACAACAGAACAGACAGAGGCAGAAACTGCCTTGGCTTTGGATGTCACAGGTGAGCTAAATTGCCAATGCTAACATAATCCTGCAGTGTGCATTGAGCCTAAGGCAGTGAGCAGCTGATAGATACAAAATATCAGCACATCATGGGTTAGGTTTATTCAGCACTGTTAAGCTGTAACCTGTAGGCAGCATTACACCTCAGTACATTTAACATGATGACAGAATGACAAAGCTGAATATTGAGGACAATTTAAGAAAATATTTTGTGTTTTTAAGTTGGCAATTTACCTGTATTAAGTCTAATCTGGCTAGTTGAATCACATTACTGTATAATTAAGTGTGTGTTTCTTTCAGCACATCTTGCTCAGTACTTTAAACCTTAAGTGACTTCATGGCCACAAGCTGTCAACTCAACACTCTTATAAAACCAATAAAGGAAACTGGTTAGCAAACAAATGCTTATCTAGACACAAAAACAATGAGCTGAAAGAAGCTAAAACACATATTAGAGCTGAGGGTAACTGTAGAGTCAAGTTATAATCATCACCAAGTGACCCCTTTTCACATGACACAAAGTCACAGTTTCCATTGTAAATATAAAAATATTGTCGAGTGCACCTTTAAGTCCATTGCAACAGGCAACTGTGCAGGACTGCATCATCACATGAATGCACTTCAATAACTCCTGCAGATTCTGTTCTCTGGACCCTCCTTCCTGTCTGTGACTGGCACTTCTCCTCCCTCCCACTTTCATTGACAGAATGTGAGGTAGACGCCATGTGATATGTTTTTTTTTTTTTTTTTCCCTCAGTGAGTGTGTAATGTTCTCTGGCGCCCTTTCACACACTCTCCAGCCCCTCTCTGCAGGTGTCCCTCCCCATTCTGTTTCATTCACAGCGCAGTGCTGAGCAAGATGACTCATCCTACGGTGTGAAAGACGTGAATTGCTCTCTGTGTTCATCCCAGCTCTTGGTTTTCTTCCAGTCTCCCTCACTCTCACTGTCCTTCCCTGGCTCTCCCCTCCTCTCCCCCCACCTCCCACCTCTCCCTATGAGTCTATGAGGCACCGATCCGTGGTTCGGCTCTGTCACATGCAGACGTTGATGGACAAGAGGAGTAAGTGGCTGCGACAAAGGAGCACATGTTGTATATGCAGATAGAGCTGTCTGACAGTCACCTCATGTCAACTCGCTGCAGCTGACTGTTACCATGCACACACCATGCCTCAATATCAGAGACTGGACACCAGAGTCAGAGTACTGTTACTTTCACAGTTCACTTGCGCTAAAATTTGACAGAGAATAAATTCCACACTTAGACAGACTGGTGCCACAACAGAAAATTCCCAAAGATAGGGAAGATGACATTGTCTAAAATATCACTTCATATCATTACCTTCTGTTGGGCTATGAGTCTGAGTGGTTAAGGGTACTGGAACAGAGAGGAAATTAAACATGTTGCTAGGAGCTAGCTTTACGTTTGCTTCTGTAAATCCTGTGGGGGATCAAAAAAGGACATGTTCACACCCCATGGAACAGTCTATTATTTTCCAGGCGAGTGTAGCTTAGCTTTGTTGACAACCAGCTACATTACAAATACAGCCTGAGAGCTGGTAGCTGGGAATTTAGCTCTGTTTAGAGATGGCAAGCTAACGAGCTAACAAACAAACAAACAGGTTTTTAAAGGAGCTGATAAAGGAAAGAAAGCAGTTAGGATGCATCTGTCAAATAAGTGCAGTTAATATAATGAATGTAATGCAAAACCACGTTTCAGCTTACACGTTCCACTGAGAAACTTTAAGCTGTAAGCCATTAGCAAGTTAACAACATGCCATGCTAATCTTATTGCAAACCAACTGTTCTCTGACTGTGTCTCTGTCACTTCTTTCATATGAACTGAAAAATTCAGGATCCCGGTGAATTACACTGAAATACTACACTACTGTCCAAAATACGAAATATATGAGGAAACCTAGCCTTATGCATTTGCTGTTTTTTTCTCATTGTACCAAACTCGTACCAAACCGTTATGTCCAAACCATGGTGTACCTTTGCCCCAGAGGCCATTGATGTTATGTTACTTATGGAGTAAAGCTGGTGCCATCTTCAAGTTCAAAAACCCAGCTGTTGCTTCACCTCTGTCCATGTTATTGTTGGACCAAGGGTTATTATTATTTAACAACAACAAAAAATAAATAAGTTAAAAAAATATATGAGAAACACTTTACTTTTTGCGAATTCTATCATTTCTAAATGTGATTGAGAGATGTAATCTCAGTTTTACTGACTTTAACCCTTTGCAGCAAACTCAGATGTCTTAGGTGTATTTTTATTTTTTTTATACACCCAAATTTGTTATTTATAAGTACAAAGTAAGTGAAAAAAAAACCCACACATTTAATTTACATATCTCAATGTATATCAGGGACAAAACAATTTCTCACAATTTCCTTGTACCCTACTGTACAATGACAATAAAGCCTATTCTAAAAAAGAAGTATTCTTGGATTTAGAAAAAGAACAAAACCTGTTAACCACATGTGTGTAAACTTAGGTAGACTGCACATAAATATTATTCAGCATCACTTGTCTAATAGGTTTCAAAGAGTATGTGCCCTCAAATATTCATTCATATTCAATGTGTGGGAAACATGTTCCTTTCTATTTAGAGGATATGAATTTCTTCTGCATGAAAGCTTCATCTCTGCTTTGATACGTTCATGTTTGGTTAACTGAGCCGCATAATGCATCATGCTTGACTACTTGAGCACTGACAAAGCCCCTGCAGAAAGATCTATTCCTGAATTTAAAGGCATGCAAAAGTTTGATCAACAAAGTCTGGTAGACAAACTTGTGAGTCAGAAGAGGACTTTTTCCTGTCTTCATTTTTCAATTTAAACTTTAAGACAAAAGTGACAATTTCAGTTATCAATTAAATTTCAGATTCAGTGGGTTTCTGTTTACAGCAATTTTTTAAAATGCAAAATGTGTGATAAATATTACATGAGCTTCAAACAGCAGTGTTTAAAAACATTCTGCCTATTTAAGATTGCGGACAGAGGCTTTTAATTTGCCTGCAGACTGTAAGAGAATTACTATGGTGGGAAAGGGGTCAGAAATTAGTTATATTTTCTCCTTTTTGCTGAAGGGAGGGTAGTTTTACTTTTCTGGAAGACCAGGGGAGGACCTTTTAATTATTTCAGTTGCCCCTTACAGATTAATTTGAAAAAAGAAAAAAAACAACATTGAAATGAAAATTTCAGAGCTTTTTTGAAGTTTTGCTATTGCTACATTGCCACAGTTAGCATTAACAGCTAACTGCAATGGAGAATAACAGCAATGTTTTGCTCCTGGTTCCATCACTCCCTGTGTTCTATGAAAGTTAGCATGCTAACCAGATAGCCCCGGCCTGGCCCGCCTGTCTCATCACTTTTCGATTGGAACTCGCTGTAGTATGCAGACTGCCCTGGGGAATTGGTGCTGTTCAGAGGGCATGTATGGTATTATAAACACAATGATGACTTAAGATGACCACTGCAAGTTTAAGGTGCCCCCCGTTACCCACTGTACATGTAAATGTAAGAGTGTTTCTGTCACACGTTCATGTATGTGTGTTATCCCAAGAACATATCGGTACAAAGCAGTGGGTGTGAACAGCATTCTGCACTTAGGACGCCTGAAATCTGCTGCACTATAACAGTGTGCCTGCGTGTGTGTGTGTGTGTCCATATGTGTGTGACAGAGTGAATTTCTAATAACAGTTCAGTTGTGGATCTTTGTGTACTGTAATTTCTGTCTGTTTGTGTTGCGGGAATGCTTTCTATTGCAAGTACAGATTCTAAAATGATAGATTACCTACAAACAAAAAACACACATGGTGATAAGTGTGCACACACACACGCACACACATGTACTATCTCACTCTCCTTGCTGCTGTGCTGTTTTAATAAGTTCACACCAGTGCCCTTACATAAAAAGTAATATTAGATTCAGAGTATTATTCCATTTCATACCTCCGTATTTTTTCTCCTTCTTCGTTCCCTTCATCTGTTTCCATTATCTCTCCCTGGAGTACTCTACCTCACCTCCGATCAGCCTGTTTTCACCTCGTTTCCTCCTTCACTCCACCCTCCCATCCTCTACACCCCACCCCACACACACACACACAGCCAAAAAACCTGTGTGCAAAAATGGATTACCTGGTTTTTTAAATTATTTCTGAAACATATTTCTTTCAGCCCAAATAGAAGCTCTGCAGGAAAGCTTATAATAGAACAGTGTGCGTGTTTGTGTGTGTCTGCAAATATAGGCTCATATACACAAGGACAGACAGAACACATGTAGTTTTTTTGGGTATAAATACATACAATTTTGCAAGAGCACACTGACGTATACACACACAGAGAATTCCAGCTCCATTCATTTCTATCTCCTTTTGTCTCTCCCTTAACTCAATGTCAATAAAAGCTGGGGCAATACCACACACACACATTGACCAAGTCCTGCATTACTCAATTTTCTCTCTCTCTCTCTCTCTCTCTCACACACACACGTGCACACACACATTGCCTGAGAGTGGAGGGACCAGGCATCACATTAGAAATCCATTTAACTTCACCACGTGTCTTACTTCATTCACATTCCTTGTGTGTGGTTGTGTGTGTGTGTAGATCTTTAATGTTTACACACTGTGTTTGAACGTGTGTGTGTGTGTGGCTTCAGGTACACGTGTCTCTGTGCAAATGTATAATTGATTTGTGTGTATGTGTGTATATCCGTCTCTATCAACATCCATTTTACATGTGCAACCATGCAACATGCCCTTTTGTGTTTTGTAGTGTTTGTGTTTGTGTTTGTGTGTGTGTGTGTGTGTGTGTGTGTGTGTGTGTGTAGTTGTGGGGTACATTTCTATTCAAACCAGTGAGCTCCCACGTGTGTGGAGAGGAGGGATGGTAGAGGAGAAAGGGATGGATGGAGGAGAGATTTCACAACGATTTCCCAACATGTGTGTGTGCACAAACACACACACGCACACAGGTATTATTTACTGTTTCCTATTAAACTAAGTGCAATAATAAATACAATTGCGTTGCAGAATTATTCATGTCTTCTGTCCTCCCCTGGCCTGAGTGGTCCATGTAGGAGGAGAAAAGGGCAGAGGGAGGATAATCACAGAATGAAGAAAAGATGATGGCAGGTTAGCCCGCAGGCAAAGAGGATGACTGACAGCTCAAAGGTTATTAGTTCAGTCTGAGACCTCTGTGAGATGGAGGATGGCTGGACTGAAACAAAAAGGATGATAAGAAATTACACAGTTTCTATTTTAAACAGCACTATACCACCACAGGACACTAAAACTTTCCACTAAAACTCTGCACCTTACTTCAGCAGCTAGCAGGGTGAGCCTTCACACCTGGCCAGCATTACTGTATGTGATAATCTATTATATATTTACCCATAAAGTACATTTACAGAGATGTTTTTGTGCAACTAAGAGTGTAAATAACATTTGCACACTCTTTAAATGTAGAAGTGGTCAGGGATGATCCATCCAATACCTCATTAGCTAGTATTGAATCACTGTTATCAGTTCTCAACAATATACAAACATATGAAACATACATTTCTTATATCTAATCAGATTTATTGTTTGAATTATTCTTCAGACATTGCTTTAGTGATACATAATAAGCTGTAACACACTGACATGATCTTATGAGTGATAGCTAATGTGCTAGCTAACACTTATGTACACATCAGAGTTGTGTTTGTGTCACGTAGCATTGCACTTATATTCAGTCTTTTAGCTTGTTTTTCTGCTAACTCTGAGGTGATATGCTCTAATGCTCTAGCTAGTTGCTAATTTCATCTGTTTGCTTTTTGGTGCTGTGTGGACAGGGTACAGTGGGTTTATCCAAGATTCTTTGCTGAAAAAAGGTGCCTGTTGCTTCTGCAAACAACACAAAACAATGAGTGTGAAACAAAACATTAAAATTAGGCTGTAATCTTTTGATAATTCTCTCTGGGTTTATCAGTGACCCCTTTCAAGTCACACACATAATTATGTGATCCATTGCTAACATAAAAATATCCATAAAAGCACCTTTAACAAGTTAATTAGTCCAATTCAATGTGGAATATTTAATAGCTTTGGTGTAACTCACTAGACACCAGTGAACAACAACATGGCTTCACATAGATGCTTTCCAGTCCCTGTAGCAGCTGATGAATAATTGCAAGCTGTTTTCATAAATAAACTATAAAAGATGCTAAGGGGAAACATTTGTTGTAAGGTCATGAAATGAGGACAAGCAGCCTTGATATGCTACCACAGAGACAGATCATCACTCAGTCTTTATTGATCCCTGTGGGGGCAAATCCTTTTTTTTTTTCTTCTTTTTTTTGAATCAGCCCTTCGTCTCAATTCCTACACTCTCGTGTCCTCAGTGTGGGTTCAGATGACAACAGGTGTGAACTCAGGATGGCTCAGTTAAAATCTGACATTTTTGACATTAAGATTTAAGCCACCAGCCTTTCTCTGCATGTCCTTACAATATAGCATCTTTATATTCTGGTAGTAAACTTTGCTCAAGTAATTTCACTTCAAAGATACCAAGGCTGTGACCAATTTTCCTTGCTTGCCTCAGATTCCCCTCTCAACGACAGTGATTACACACAGATTTAATTAATGTGGGAACAGCAAGGGAGGAACAGGAGGGTCTTTGAACTTTATGCTTAGAGTAGACGGAGAAAAAGATTGGGGAAAAAGCGAATGAGTGGGAGATTAGTGAGGGAAGGGAGAATGAGTTATTTTAGATCACGAATGTGTGCCAGAGCTAATAACCTCTAGTGGATCTGTAATATGTCAGTCTTTCTTATGTGGGCTCTGTTATCCATCTGTCCCTTCTGTCTAATCTTTTCCTTGTTGGAAGTTTAACGTGTCCCGTTCGACTCTCCATCACACATGCCTTTGCTAGCCCGCTGTTCCTCTTTCTACGAGGCCCCTCTGAGACGGTAGCTTCCCTCCCTCTCCTCCTGCTGCTTCCTCCCTTGTTTCCTTTTCTCCTGGGCTGCAGAATCGAGGGGAGGGAGGGAAAAAAAATTTAAAAGCAGACGGCACAAGACAACTTCTCAGCGCTGCGTCAGCACCGGCTGCCCCTAGAGAATAATACAACGGCGGGATAATTCAGCACTGACGAAGGGCTAATGAGGGATGGAGGGGATCGAGGGAGAGAGAGAAGGGGTGGGTGGTTGCAGGTGGTCTGTCATTCAGGTGAGACCACAAAATGAAAAAAAAATATTGCTGAAAGAGTACAAGAGTTCATCATTTGCATAAAGTTTATGAAGAGGAGCTGTTGACTTAAAGAAAGCTTTCAGGTGCATCATATTCCCTCTGGCAGCCATACTATGCTTGTTGTTTTTTAGCACTTATCTTTTTTTGCTTTGCCATACTTTCTTTAATTTGTCCTGAAGTTTTAGTTTAGATATTAAGGGGTGCTTAATGAAAAAGTGGGAACGTACCATCTGTTAGAGGATATCAGGCAGGTGAACTTAGTATCTTTTTTGAGACCTCTTCTTCTAAAACTAAGTTCATGGAGAGTCACTATTGTTTCAGTTATTTGAGCTTGTTTTATGTTTTGGACTTTATTTTTTGTTTCACTATCGCACTAGTAGCTTTTTTCCCCCACTCAGTGGGAAAATATGAATGCCATTCTAGTTATGAAGCCAATTGAAAATCTTGACAGCTCCACTGATGTATTAATTTTCAGCATTTTACTAAATATAGTTTGACATTATTATATATAATCTATTTTTGGCATGTGGTTTTTGCAACTTTAGACCTGTTTTTCTTTCTATGGAAGACCATTTCTGCCAATGTGATGAAAAAAACTCCTTTAAGTCATTATTCTCAAAGTAATGACATAGTCTCTCAAAATAAGAAACCGTATTTTAAGATACTAAATCATTATTTCAAGCCCCTTTGCAGATGTGAACATGGACAGCTGCAGACACCACAGTTGCATGGTTACTTTTATTATACTCCCTCTAGTCTGCTTGATGTCCGCTTGGAGGATGCATGTGCAGTTGATGTATGTGGAAAAGTCTGCGGGAACACAATACATTGGTGGGTACACAGACATCCATGCACAGCCTCGCATACATCCTAACATGACAAAACTACGTCCTGGGGACCCTCACATATTTGCAGATGCAGAAAGTATTACACTGGTTTGAGTCATTATTTTTGACATAGACATTATTTCTTGTTTATTTTCATCACATTGGGTGGAAATGGGCTTCCATAGCTGACAATATTTAAAAATTACAAAGGCTACAGCTTGTGATTACAGCATATAGCACCCTTTTGAGCAGCACAAGCAGTGCACTGTTCCTTTCATTCATCCATTGATACAAGGGGAAAGGGGAAAGGAACAGGTGCTGGCCTGGCCCCTGGGAAAGCTCAAGGATTCCTCAGCTTATGGCCTCCAACCCTGCCACAGTCACCATAATAAATAAATCACCTTAAAGTCATAATGCAGTAAAAGGGGGAAGCAATCATATGGCTAATAAGTGAAGACTTTTAAACACACTGGAGGTCACATCAAAAGCTGGTGCATGGCTGAAGAAAAGTGAGACACACAAAAGCCAGCAAGAAGTTCCCTATAATATAATAAAACATTTCCTGTAGTCTCACACAACAAGTGATGCTCCAACTTTATCTCCTTTTCTCTATCTCTCTCTCTCTCACACACACACACACACACAACCACACGCTACATCTGATGCCAACAGCAACGTCTGCAAAGTAAGAAAGGAGAGTGAATGAGGGGAGGAGGCAGAGATGCTGATCAATAAAAGTAATTGCGTCCAATGACGGACATGACTACCAGCATTACAATCAACAGTGACGTCATCAAGCACCCCGTCACACACACACACACACACACACACACACACACACATATGAATACATACAGAACGAGGCAGAGATTAATTCGCTTTTCACTCCAACCAGCATTCTCACACATACACACACTCTCACACACAGATGCAGTGGATCCTCCAATCCCAGCAAATTTGATGACAGGCCCAAACTAATGACAACCCCAACAGAAAAAGTGCTTATGTCAAGAACAGCAGGGGAAAGACTCCGTGTGTGTGTGTGTGTGTGTGTGTGTGTGTGTGGTGTGTGTTTTCTTTCCTCCTGAGCCTGGAGATGAGAAAACTTGAGGCTGGAGGCTTCACATTATCTGGCCAAGCCACAAAGTCAACTGTATCGACTACAGTGTCAAAAATCAATGAGCGCAAAAATCATTTTGGCATCTCTGCTTCAGCTTAGAGCCAAACATATGGGGTCTCATTTGTATAAGGCATTCACACCTTACACAATGAAGGAGATTAGTTTTAGCTTAACACACACAATTGGTAAAAATGTGACCCACTGATATTTCACAGCAGTAAATCAGAGCTGCTGCTCAGATGTGCCACAACATTGGCTGAGGCCCCAGGTGTCCCAGGAATTTAAAGCAGAGCTGACCTTTGATGGAACCTGGAGCTGTAGCTTCCTGGCAGTGATTCTGTCCAAATGTTGTTGATCATCTGAATCAGCGGTTCCCTTTGTGAACTGCTCTTTGTGTAGGAGACAGGGAATAGCCTTTCACACCATTGCAATTATTGCTTATTAAACTGATCTCAAAATCAAACTTTTAGTACATAAAAAAATGCAAAGATATCATGACTGAGTTGAGTATATCACACTCAGATTCAGGTTTGAATTTGGATAGGCACATTCCTTTCAAAACATATATGACCATTAAAAATGATTCAGACTGTTTTCTGATTTGCCCCATCTGTGGTCAAGGTTGTGCTACATTCTGCAGTGCTATGAAATTACAACGCATCCACCCCCTGCTTCCCTAAACAGTCATTATCCACAAGGCCACAAGAGGTCAGTGGTCAGCAAGAGGTAAACATCTTGTCTTCTGATGAGGTAAGGCGACATGTCATAAACTAGTCTGTTTCAAACATACTACTGTCTTAAAGTGACAACAGGCAACTTCTCAACTTCTTCCTCCTCTAGTGTTCCCAAGTGGTGTTACTGTTGGTGCTGCTGTCGCAAAGACTGGACCATCCAAAGCAAGAAACAACCACTGGAATCCCAATTTGAACTAGAAATTTAGTTATTAGTTTAGTAGAATGCAAACTTATTAATGCAAACTGACTGTTGGTTTTGGTTTTCTCTCCATCAACTGAATGCCCATCCAAGGTTCACTGTTGTTTTCCCTTGATTTCTATCACTCTCCGTCCTCCACTCCTTTGCCTTTTCCAGCAAAGGCGCTATTTTACTCTTGCAGAGTTTCCACAGTTACAAAGGTTGTTCCAGCATCTGCCATTTCCACTACCTTGGGACAGCTAATGATAGCTACCAGGAAATACAAAAGTGCTATCCTCTTCCTACTTTGCTTGCACCAAATTTGGAAGTTGAAGACTCCCTCAACCTTCTTGTTCGTCGTTCTCGTTTGTGCTGTGGCTGCTGCTGGATTTACTTATGCGCAATGGCAGACATACTTCATATGTGTCATAAATTGAACCTTCCTTTTTGCTGGGAGCTTTTGTACAGGGTGGCAGACAGAATTGCAGTAAGCGAGGCTCATAGGGAACCAATCTAAACGCAGATGGTCTCATTATTCTAAAGCCATTACATTGTGCAATCAACGTTTACTTCATAATGATAAGCAAAAAAACTTGCCTATTGCCACTTAAAAGGCTAAATTGAACTGGTGCTATTTAACAAGTTAGCAAATCTAGTGGAACCTAGGGGAGGACCATTAGCATTAGCTGGGGATAATGGTGTTTTGGGCCATTAAAGGTATTTTCTTTTAAATATACAGGATGATAACATCCTGGAGGAAGCACTGCATTTCTCTCTGCCTGGTTAGTCAGCAGGTAACTTGTGGATATATCATGATAGTACATTATATCTTTGCTCAGCCTGGAGCTAAGCTAGCAGCTGGCACTATATAGTATGTAGCAGACCTCAGTAAATAGCTTTTTGCTCAGAAGACCTACAGTGGCATACAAAATTGATGTTTCCCTTGGAAAGTAAAACTTTCACACTCAGCAGAGGCAGTGCTTTTCCTTTGCGAGGTCCCAGCAAATGAAGCTAAGCTCAAGTTCAAGCAGGAACAGTTAACAGTTATGCAGTGGCAAACCTGATACCTGCAGGGAGGAAGTATAATAGCAACAGAACAGTAGCTAGACAAGCAGTTACATGGTCAAAAGAGTGCATTAATCAGGAATTTTACAGCAGCTTCACTGTGCGTCAGTCAGTCAGAACTGAGAACTATCAGCTTAATGATGTGAGATTTACAATCTGCTATGACGAGGGGGCCGTAATGAGGAGTTGTTGTTTTGCAGCTCAGCTGGAGAGGACCAGCTCAAACTGTACAGCACAAGGGTAAAAGGTGGGGAGACACCCACTACGTGTGATCTGCATAAAAATCATGCAGAGACACATGCAGGGCTCTCTCCTGGCTTGTCCTCTTTTCCCCCCCACAAACTCTTAATACACGTGATTTGGTAATGGAGATTGATGCACACTGGCATGGGAACAAGTTCAACACACACACACATAGACATACACAGGATGTGATGGTGAGAAAAGCAGAGAGACTGTGGACATAAAAACAATAGAGTATGTGGAGGGGTGTCCTGAGTGGAGGACAGAGATGTAAGATTCATGACGGACTTGGAAACAGGAAAATGCTGCACTGACCAGTCACCAGAAACTAACAGGGATTACACTACTGTGGAATTCTGGGTGTCACACACACATGCACACACACCTAAAAAATTGTGTGTGAAGTCTGTCAGGTAAGTGAGGTGATAAAGAGGTTGCAACATCCAGCTTGTCTGCCTAAATGCTTCTAGGTCAAGGTTATGGATTTATGATAGCTCCACTGAGCACTGTGGGATTTTTTTTCTTACACTGTCAATACATTTGGGGCACGGACACATACACACACACACACACACACACACACACACACACAGTTGAAGACAGACACCAACACACACAAAACCTCTTCATTTATGCAGGATGTAGCTAGGATGACAGGATGAGTTTACAATGGCTCACTGGCACTTAATACTGCCACTGGTGTGTGTGTGTGTGTGAGACAGGTGAACACATGTCCCCATTCAGCCCCCCTTTCTCAGTGACAGACAGCCCACTGCGATGGAGTTACAACCTGGCCTCGTTCACACCAGCACATACAACCTTACAGCTACAAACGCACACAAACTGGCTGCCTGGGGGGCTGAGGTTACAGTGGCCTATTTAGAAGGGAGATTAGGTCACAATTACTGGCAAGAAATCATGGTGAGGACACACTAAACATGCAGGTAGAGGACAGGGACACGAGTGCGAAGGAGGAACCATGCTAATTTTTAGCAGGTATAATGTGTAGCATGTTCACCATCTTAATTTAGCGTGTTGGCATTCTAACATTAATCTAAAGCTGATGGGAATATCATTTGTTTTTGGTTTTTTTTTGGTCACATGGGGGCAGCAGAGTTATGAGCACAAGTTGTTTATTTGTACAAGGTGTGATCAAAAAGTTCTGAGACTGTACCTGTTGTGAACGAACAGAGCACAGTGATGCCCTTGCAGCAGGTTCGAGCGCTAACTTTAGTCAGTCGGTATTTCGCATTACGGTCAACATTACACACGGTCAACGCCGTGACCACATTTTTGTGACCACTTGCAGGTGCACATTAGCGATTTCACCATGGATCAGAAGCAGCGCCAAGTCAAAGTCTGCAAGGATCTCCGTCACCATGAGCCAACCTTTGTGTAATCACCGGTGACGAGAGGTGGGTCCATGGCTACGACCCAGAGACCAAACATCAGTCTTTGCATTGGAGGAGCCTACGGTCTCCAAGAGCAAAGAAGGCATGTCAGGTCAGCAGTGCAACCAAGACCTTCATGGGGGTGTACACCATGAATTCATCCTCAAGGTCAGGCTGTCAAACTTGAGTTATATTGCACAGGGTGGACATTTGACATAAAATATATTTAATGTTTGTTATTTAAAAACAAATACACCTGAAAATGATCTAAGTTTGACCTAACTGCATCAGTATCTATCAGAAAATGTAAATGAAAGAGAGAAAGAAAGAAATTAAGATTAAAAAAAAAAACCCTTGAACAAAGACCTAGAATAAGATGCACTAGTAGAGAAACTAGAAAAGAAAGGCAGTTTTAAGTTTAAACCCAGCCTGACATGAGGCTGGACTCCCGTGAAATGATAGTTATTTAATAGTCTGACTCACTCATGAGGTCGAAGCGTGGACAGTCACATCTGTAAATCACACAATCCGGCGAATTCCTCGCTTCATAATTTGCTTAATAGACACCAACAGATTGCTGCTGTCAGTGTGTGCCTGTGCTTCGGATTAATGGAAAACGATATGACGTGTATTTGCAGCAAAAACATCTGTGCCATCATCACATAACTAATGACAGACAGTGGCTAAATATTTCTAAATGTCAGGGATCGCCTGAGGACACAGCAAAATGATTCAGAGTTGTTCTTGTTTTGTAGCGAGGGAAACTGTGTCCTCTGCATCTGCACAGCGTTTCATAAACAACCTCCGACAAAGAAATACATGATGGCTGCTTGAAGAAGCTTCATTCAAAAGAATTCAGAAATAATAAAGCAACCTGGTGCAGATTTCCTTGAGGATGTCAAAGATAGAAACACCATGCCCCTGCTTTAAATACACTGGGAAACAATGTAAAACAGAAGAAAGGCTGGACCTGTCTCAACTGTACATGGGTAATTCATATGATGGTGTTTTTGTTGGCTTCTATATCAATGTTAGTAGCAAGTAAGTAGCAATTTTCAAGTGATTCATTACCCGTCGAGATGATACTGGCTGCTACAATAACATGCCAACAATGGACTGTGTCCTTTAAGGTACTTTTTATATTTTGTATGTAGAGACAAGTAATAGAGAGCACTGTCAGCAAGACTCCCAATGTCCTTAAGCGAAGATTGTGAATCCTGACCTTGACCTATGACCTTTATGTGGGCAGGAGAAGAGACAAAGACTAACAAGGTATCACATTATAGTTACACACATTGGTGTTTTCATTAAGACACACTATAGAGTGACCTTGTCAGTTGTTTTCTGAGCAGACACTGAAGCACAGAAACACATTTGCTACCTACAGTCGGTGTAATTATTCATGTCGGTATAACCTTAACTAACTAATAGTAAAAGCAATTGCAGCAGTGACAGTCACCTAAGTGTGTATTTTGATACTGACTGCATATGTTTCTGTGTATAACATCAGCCTGGAGCATCCTCTTCCTCTTCTAACGGTGTCTCAGTGCAGAGTCTCAAGTGAGGCATTTGGAAGTACAAACACTGTCCTGGAGCGCCCTCTGTTGGCTGAAACGCGTCTAACAACTCACATTAAAAATCCAACCCGTCGGCCACCGTGAAACCGAGTAAGATTTACAGAGAGGAAGAGCTTTTATTCTTTAAATCATCCAATTTGCTGACATTTTAGGAGACTGATGACTGAATTAATAATGAAAGTATTCCCTCAGAATATGATTTGAAATGTAGTGATTTATTTCATGCTAAAGCTTGATCAATATAAACCCCCAGAAAATAACAGTAATAAATACAGCAAATCAGTCATGATACAGAGAAAATAATTTGCACTTATTTAGAAAAAAAAAGAACTCAAGTAATAAAAAGAGATATGAAATTCAATTTCTCAGACCGTGGAGTGATTCAGTGCAGATGTTTATCGCAGCACTTGAGAACATCTGCTGAGATAAGAATGAAAAGTTAGAGTTGACTGTGTTCTGTAGTCAGGAGCAGATTACAGAGATAAAGTGGATACATTCATTGTATTTAGTCCGTTATTTATCCACAGCAGCTGAATGAATCTTAAATAGAAGCATCAGAAGTTTCAGCACAAAAAAAAGCAGTAATAATTATAAACAGTAGCACAGGGTGAAGATTGAAGTTAGGGAGTGTCATCTGTGTTTCATGCAATCCCTGGACAGCAGATAGTGATCCCCCCCATTCCACAACTACAGTAAATCTACACTGAAGTACAATTAGAATAGGCGTTTGTAAATGACAGGCCTTTCCACACGGGATTTGATTGCATATCTATAAACTGACACCATTGTAAAATACAGGATTTGATACTCTCCACAAAGATTTCATGTGTACAATTCAGGAAAAAACATTGATTGTTTCCAGTGTCTAGTAATCTCTAACTAGGCCCATTAAGGTACAAAGTGTGACACACACCTGACACGTTTTACACTCCACTCTCAGTCAAACATCAAAGAGGGAAATGTGAAAAGTACCTTTACATTAACTATTCTTTCCAATAAATAAATGCTGTTATCTATATGACTTTTTAAAAACTTGTACAGGTTGGGGTTAACGACAGTCGGGGCCCGTCCTGGACAAAGTGCTGAAAAACACCAATCAATCCTCTGACACCCGGCGTGCTGAATACACACACCCTGCTTAGACATTCTGTTCCACCTCCACATCACGCTTTGGTTTTTCCTCAGATTCGTTTCTCACACTCACACACACACACACACACACACACACACACACACACACACACAACATCAGCAGTACAGACAAGACGCTATAAAAAATTCATTCAGTAGTAAGAGCATGAAATTTGTAGACCCAGACTCTGAGAGCTGACAGCGTAACACAAGACTCAGAAATATTCATACACCTGTCTGAAGGAAAAACATTCCACCAGTAGCTTAAAAATCAACTCAATTAACCCCGTCACCTTTATATTTATGTAAACTTCACTGTAACCCATCGTGTGCTTGTAGCATTTTGTACCCTGCCTGTGCACCAACATTGGAAGCAGCGTTTCAGTGCTCGGTAAACCCAATTTAATCAGAGTTTACCCATCAGTTTGTTTGCAGATAGTGTTCAGACAACTTTACGTCTCAAATTCATTAAGGTAAAACAAGTGAAAATAATGTAAGTAGAAGGGAGTAAATTACTGCTTGTCTGGTTACACTTGTTGCCACCACACCGTTTACTGCCTCTGCACAGCTCCTAATCAAATCAGCTGAATGGCACTGCAGCAGCGTGGTTGCTAACAGTGTAAACATAAGGTTGGAGTAGAACCAAGTTTTAGGAGCTTTTTGTGGCTCTGGACCGTCAGTACTAAAAGACAGAAAAACAGCAAACCTCTGAGGGGAAGTGTAGATGGGATGAAGTGAAAAAGAGCTATGAGAAAATGAGAGAAAGAAGCCAGCAGAGAAACAGGCAGAGAGAAACTGCAACAGTCCCAAAGAGAGGCAGCTGTCCAGGCCCCGCAAGGCCCATCTTCCCACTTCAAATCTCTTCAAAAGGACCGTAGAAGGGCCCATCTCCCTCTATCCATCCATCCTCCATGCATCCCTCCATCCCCCTGTGGGTAGCTCCCGTCTGCTGAGGAACGATAGGGCCCAGCGACTAACACACACCCACTGAGGGGATAATTCAATGGGCAGCATCTGGGCGGCTGTCTGCGTCCTGCTGCTTGGTTTGTCTCTCGGTGAGTGCTCACACACCAACACATGCGCGTATATCTACACACACACACACACACACACACACATACACAGCTCATTAAAAAAGACCAACCAAGCAGAGGAGACAGGGGACAATTATGAGAATCAGTCAAGTCAGAACTAGTCTACAAGAAAATCAAACGACGCACACGAAACTGTAACTTTTCCTCAACAGAAAGTTAATACACACGCTCACACGATGTGGAACAAGATGTTCAACACACCCTGATCCTTTGTGGGACATTTTGAAGGTAAAGTACCTTGACTTAGTTGCAACTATGTTGGATAAATAGACCAAAAAATCCTGATTCAACAGCTACTCTGTACCTGTCTTTTTGCTCAGATGTTTTTTTTTAACTTGAAAATACACTGCTGCTACTTGATTCCTCATATCTCCATACACAGGGTTTGAAATGTTCTAAATCCCTTATAAAGGACCTACCATAACACAAGCTGCAATTACATCTTTCTCTTAAAAATAACCAGTGCAATTCATTTACTTCCCCATCAGGCCTGTTTCCAAGGCCTGGGCACGTCCAGAAAGTGGCACAGTGAAATTAGCCTGTATGTGAATATATATGTGGTTCTGGAGGCAGTGATTTGGGTTGCAACTAACGATCATTTTCATCTTTGACATTTTGTCTGTAAAATGATGTGAAAACTGTGAAAATGCTCATGTTAATGTCCCCGAGCCATTCAGTATACTCGTTTAATGAGTATTCATTTTACTGCCATATGTGACAAAATAAAAGCCCTGTGGCATCATGGTGTGATAGTGGAATCAGAAATTATTAAAACATTTTCCCTGAAAAGGTTTGGGTTTTTTGGTAGCGACTGCTCGCACGGCTAGTTGGTGAACTACTGCACTAAGACAGGCTAGTGTTCTGAGCTCTGTACTGGTCTGTTAACTCCCCCTGGTATTTTGTTCTCAAGATTGTACATCATGTCAGCACAGAGGAGGACACACAGGGAGGAAAAAAAGCTTGCTAAGTGCTTGATAACTGTCAGTTAGAAGCTCATTAACTCAATTGCTAAGAGGCAGGAAGTTCACACACAGTTTTCAAGAGACACATTTGTAACATTTGTAACTGTGAACCATCTCTTTGTGGCGCAGTTACTCCATCAAAGGAGATTAAATACAATTGGATGGTGCAACACAGCTAATAAGCTACAACAGCTCCCTCCATTTTCAACGTCGGCTCTGTTGAGACAGCTTGCAATCGGTCAAGTTCACCGAAAGCTGAAGTTGATGTGATGGGTTTGAGCTTCTCTACTTCGCCTAATGAGCGAATCCACTTATCACTTTCACATTCTGCCACTAAATTTCACTCCTTCACACGCTGGTGTGACTGGGCCCTTTGAAGGAGAAAAGGCGAATTAACATTCTGACCATGATTCAGTAGCGTCTTCAAAATAAGATATTTAGGGATGTGTAAGCATGTTTCTCTCTGCAGAACTGCTCGAACATAGCTCTTTGGTACATTCAATTACCCAATGAAATATAAGCGGCATTGAAATATAGTTAAAGACCTTAAAATGGAATTACAGACATAAAAAATGATAAGTATTATGAATACCTGAGAAAGACTAAAAAAAAAAGTGAAGAGATCCTTTAAATTGAGGCGTGGGGGTCAGAAAAACGAGCTAAACTGTAGTTGAAAGGGAGAAGAGACTCTTTGTTCAAAGACTCGGCGGTTCTCCTCACAATATTACATTCAGTTACATCAGCCACACCTTGTTTTTCCATTGTAATTCAGCCGTCGCCCACTCTGATCTAAAATAAAAGGGGGAGAAATGCAGCAATCAAGGAGCTTTTCTCCCTCTGTCTTTACAAATGTACACACACACACGCGCACGCGCACACACACACACACACACACACACACACACACACACACTCTGTGTTGATCTCTGTCAGACTGGATTTCACATGACTAAAGCCGGCCCTTGTCCTTTTTAGCACCAGCTGATAAGTCTCGTTAAGGCCAGCTCGTTAGGAGAGGGCCGTCTCCGTGGCAACAGCTCGGTGACATCATGTCTATTGTGCGACGTCCCCTAAACTGGACGTCATCTGTCAGTAGTGGGACATGTGTGTTTTTGGTTTAAAGAGTCAGTCAAGCAGCAAGGCTCTGCTGAGCCTCAGGGTGGTGAAGAGGAGGAGGAGTGTGCTCAGTTTCAGGCCAGCTGTGTTTTGAAGAAAAACACCTGCCTGATTTTCAGTCTCCGTCCCCTCTGATGTGACGTCTCAGAGCTTTTTCAGAGTGTGTTTCGAAGCTTAACACACACATTTCCACGTGTTTTCTCTGCAGCATGTCTGCCTCAGTAGAACTTGTCGTCGATGCGGAAGTGCGGCCTGGTGACATCATCGGGGTTCAGGAAGACGGATATGGATTTCCCGGGGTTCTCTGTGACCAGCTGCTGCAGTCGCTGCGCCAGCTTGTCCTCCGAGGGCGAAATGATGCCATTGGCTGGGTGGTGCCCGGGGGAGCCGTGGCCGTTGGTGCTGGCCGTGAGCTCCTTCTTCAGCTGGCCCGCCTGCTGGGCTTGGTCCAGAGCCGCCCGGAGGTGCTCGCTGGGATCTGAGCGCACGTGGGCCAGTTTGCGGGCGACCAGCAGCGCCTGGCTGTCAGTCAGGTGCTCCAACATGTTGCACTGCGGCAGGAAGTAGTTTGGGCAGTTTTTACCCAGGATGCAATGAGCCAGGTCATCCAGGAGGCCGAGGAGGAGGCGACCTGGGGTGTCGGCGTCGGAGCAGGACAGGTAGGCGGCAGGAAGTCGGTCACAGGCCCAGAAGAGAAGGGTGCGCAGGTGGTAGAGGCTGAGGCCTGTACGAGGACGAGCCAGGATACGAGAGAGAACCGCCTTAGCTGCTTGGAAAGCCTGAGCCATGGGGAAAGGGATGCACTTCTTCAACTGAACCTGGTAATTACAGCAAGAGACGACTAATGAGTTGAGTAGAAGGAGGATTAAAGACTTAATGGGAAAATCAAGGGACAGGAACGGAATGGGATGAAAAGAGAGAAAAATGGCAAAGGAACACAGAGAGAAAACCAGATGGAAACACTGTACTGATGCTTTTTAAACCTATTTCACGGCGGCACCAGAACCAAACAATAAGCTGCATTCACAATCCCTTCACCTCGCTGCGTGAGAATGCCAGCCTCCACTCCCTGTCGGGCCGGCCACCCAGCGGGGAGCAACAGGGCAGCAGATAGAAGCCAGATATGGCCTCCTCCTCTGTGATTTTACCATCCCAGAAGTGGTTGGCAGTCAGCCAGCCTTGGGCCACGGCAGGCCAGCCCCGGAATGACACCACAGGCAGCAGGTCGTACAGCACCCGGCTAGAACCCGCCTGCAGGGACGAGACGGTGGGAGAATATCACTGACTGGGTGCTGAAATTCTGTTCCTCTTACAAACACTGTTGCAGGGTCATTTCTTGAAAATTATTAGAACGTTTGACTACAATCTGCTCCAATATTGTTTTCTCTCCACAGGCACACACGTCCTCTTTCAATGAGTAATTTTAGATATGCTTAGCAGCCTGACATCTCTCATGAATTCAGACATGAGTCCGGCTGTCTTTGTTTTGTCATTATTTCACTGTGGGAGCAAGTGTTGCCTACTCTGTACCTGGAGGATGATGGTAGTGAGGGGACCGTTCCTCTCCAGTCTTTCTGGGGTGGGGATGCCTCTCTGGGGGCTACGCCTCAGCTCCTCTACAGCCTCACTCACCACTCCCCAGAACCAGTCTGTCACCAGGGTGGGAGAGAAGTAGCATCCATCCAGAGACTGAGGAGAGCCCAGGGAAGGGATGGAGCCTTTACCTGTCAGGGATGGGGTGGGGTAAGAGATGTTTAGTGTGAGGAGCAGTGTGTAGTGTATTATAGCTGTATGCTAATTTAGCTCTTTTCTATGATGTATGATCAGAATTTCTAGAGATTCCTAAATGTACATGTCATAGTTTTTCATGAAATGGTAAGGGGCTGATTTGAAACCAGCCTCATTATTCAGTGTGTGTTACTATGTCAGTGCTCCAGTAACATCTCTCAGCCACGGTCAGCATTCCCAGCCAGTTAAAAAATCTTTTATTGTTGTTCAAATTGTGTTTGGTATTTGGTCAAACTTGCTGTAGCTGTAACTTAGCCAGGACGGACAGAATGTCCCATAGCTGCATTATAAATGCTGGCCTGTAGTCAGAGCCCATCACAGTCAACTTGGTGAAATCATGGGTGTATTGTGAAATGCAGCACAGCCACTGGCACACATTCATGTATGCTGCAAACTCAGTTCTTGGTGTGATTGTACAAACAGTCTCTGGATGATTTTTAAGCATCTGGCAACACTGGTGCAGACTGAACATACTTGGGTTTTAGGACTGGTGAAGATGTCACCTTGAAAAAAAAATGCAAAAATGAATCATTCATAAAACAATAGCTGAAGAGAGATGCCAATGCTGGGCTGTAAAGAGTAAAAAAAATATTTGACACAACTCCTCTGCCCCTTGTCTAACCCCAGTTTTGGTGTGATACATGCACATGCTGTCACCATAAACACACTTAACATAAAATCCTGTGGGAAATGTTATGACAGAGCCAGAAAATGTGGGAAACATATATTCCCAGCTGCTGAAAATTAAAGAGATTCATATCAATAAACGTCATTACTTTTTCCTCATCTCAGGAGTTTCACACTCTTGAGCGTATGGCAGATTGATGTCGTGCAGTAATCTGGAAGCTGCCGTGTAATCTTGAACTTTCGATTGTTAAGTTACACTCATAAATGTTTCAGCCTTCATTTCCTGGGGAGGTTTTTCTCGTTTCACCTATCTGAGGGAGTTATAGGAGCGAGCCTCCGCCGGAGCTCGCCGGGCAAAATTGCATCACAACATCATGCATCAAATTACAAAATTCAATCAGCTCCCCTTCTCCCCACCCTGCACTGCTGCAGTATCTTCACAGTTACCTATTCCACTCCTTTTTCCTCTCTTCACTTATCTCTTCCTCTCTTTCTACTTTACATTCTTGCTTACCCATCCTGTTTCCCCATCTTTGTGACCAATTTCTCCTTCATTGCTCTTCCTCTGTCCTTGCAACAACTATGCTACTTTTTCTTCTTACCCATCTCCCCCTCTTCCTCCTCATCTTCCTCAGTAGGTAGTCCATTCTCCTCCTGACAGCAGATGCTCCAGCGGGACAGGATGTTGGAGTCGCAGAGGCGGAGGCTGAGCCATGAGTGGCACGGCGGGGAGTGTCTCATGTCCAGCGTGACGGGCTGGTTGCGATCGTGGAGCTTCAGGGCGGGCACCAGCAGGGTGAAGTCCAGGTCAAAATCGGCCCCTTTTGCGTAGTCCCCCAGGTCCTCAGGGTTGAGGTCCAGGACCCCCTCCCGGGCCCCTCCTGACAGCAGCAGGTACTCGTTGGCCACCGGGAGGCGCTGGTCCACCTTCTGGACTAAGCCTGGAAGGATTAGGGGGTAGAGGAGGAGACACACACACACACACACAAAAAAAAAAAAAAAAAATCAATCACACTCAGCAAAATTTATATTCAGATCCATTTGTGTGTGTGGAAATGCGTTTCCGCCATGCGAGGAGCAATGAGTGGAAAGTGTTCTCTCTTGCTCACGGATGCATACACACATTAAAATACATTTCATATTCAGATGCACAGATAAGCTCAAGAGTATGCACACAAGCTCTGGCACACGCCCAGGGACAGAAAACAGCAGGTCGGCGAGTGAGCGAGCCTGGAACATGTCCGGCTTGGTTTGTTTAGGGAGGTACTGCATATATTTATGAGTCTGAGCTGCAGTGATATTGATACAAGGAGTGTGAAATTAACAGCCCCCTCAGTGACCACTGGGCTAGACGCTAATGATAATTTCAGTGGCTCGCCTACATGTGTGCTCAGCCAAGTCTTCGTTTCAGCTTCCATATGCTGCGGAGTCTCTACAAACACAATGCAACTGCACCATGATTGGCAGAGAAATGAATCCTGTTATAGATCAAAAGGAAAGAGACTTTAAGAGAAACATAGCAATATCACTAAAAGGAAGTCCGATGGGGTAAGAAATACGACCGATCAGACAATCATCTTATTATATTTTTATTATATTTTAGGCCCGGCTGCACCATCATTTTCCCAAGTGCTAAAAAGCCTTCCTCGCGCTCCTCTCTGAACAGTTTTTATGAGAGAAACCTGCCTCCAAATCCCTTTATGGCTACTTAGCTGTGTTGTAAACTTCCCAAGCTCTGGGCCCATGGGAGCCGCAGTGCTAGAGTCAAGTAAATTATGTTTTGCCAGCTTAAAAGAGCAACTGAGAAAGGCTTGATCTCAAAGCCAAACCTGTGCTGGTCAAGAGCTAACGGCTACCTACTATAGGTCAAAGGTAAAAGCACTGGCACTTCAAAAACCCTTCGCAGGGAAGAAGATTGTGAGAGAACTCGAGTGTTTATTCCCTCCAGGGCAGTTAAGTGGCTGCAGAAAGCTGGAACGGGGGCATCAGACCAAGCCGACGGGCCATGGCTGGGGGTTCAAAGCTCCTAACATGATTCCTCTCATCCAATTACATGGGGACACAACCTTGGTAGTGGGAAGCCATGTGGTGTTTTTATGTTGAAGCATGTGCGAGTGCCTAAACGTTTTTTTTTTTTAAGACGTGAAAAATTGTGAGGATGAGTCATGAGCAAAAACCCAATGATACAAAGTGGTACAAATAGAAACCCATTCTATTCTTAACTCACTTTTGGAAATTTAAAGTGATAAAAGCTAGTGAGTTTAAGTTGGTTGATTTGGCTTGTTTACTACTACTACTACTTGTTTACTATACTTCATCCTTATGAATAGTGCTTAAAGTATCCATGTTAATAAATTATGAGCAGCCTGTCATGCTCTGAGGAACACATTCCCTCATGAGAACAGCATCCCTCCAAAATACCACACAATGGTTTGTTGCTTTACGTCAAAAAGCAGTTGGAATGGAACATAAAAACATTGGTGGGAAATAGGAGGGAAAACATCTCGAGAATGAGAACGAACAAGCGACTAAAGCGGGAGACAAAGTCAAGCGTGCTGACGAAGGATCTCTGCGGTGCTCTGCTTTGAAAAGGAGAAAAATGAAAAAGTGCCTCATCTGACGCCACCATAGGGGGAGCAGTCAATAAGAAGATAAAATAAAAAGTGTGTGTCAGAGCATCTTTGAATCTCAGCATTTCTCAGCAGAATCAGCTCGTCTCCCTCTACAAGCTCCATTCATCTCCTGACTAGAGCAACTCCCACCACACTGTATCAGGAGTGCTGCAGGTCCTCAGGACCTCCAGCCTGTGAACCCTCCCATGACATTTGGAGAGCTCCTGGTAAGTACAACAGGTTTCATGTAATGGTCCCCTCTCGAACTCTTGGGCGACACTATAGGTTACTACAAAATAACTAAAAAAGAACAGAGTAAGGTTGGGGACAAATACCTGATTCATCAGAAATAGTGAGGAGGTGACAAAAAACATCACTGATCAATAAGCCAAGCTGTGATCAATATACTTTTTAGGTTTTAATATTTTTCTCTCAGTTTCTGCTCCATCAGCTTTCAAGACTTTCAGTGTGGTGTAAATAATTAACTAGTGAAGGCAACTTCGGTAGTTGCAAAAAGTGCATCATATTTAGCTCATCTCTCCTCTGTCTGAGGTGAGTGTTTGTGCATGCAACGTGCGAAACAAATTATGACCAATCGAACATCAGAAGCTGAAATCTGTTAGGCTGGAAAAGAGGGAGTAAGAGGGGAGAAACGCTTGATGGGCAGATCAAAGGGAAGAAGAGAGGGAAGAAGACAGTGTCAGAGGGAGGAACGGATCAGATGCCAGCCAAAGGGCAGCGAGTTTGAAGCTGCGACTCCTCTGATTTGTTTGGTTCTTATCTGCCACTGATAAATTAGGTCAAATAGGCAAGGAGGAGGAAAAGTGTGATGAAAAAAGAGAATAAAGAGCATCTTATCTCTCCAGCAGGGGCTTCAGTTGGAGAGAGGAGGGCAGAGGAAAAACTGTATCAATTAGCGAGGCTTCTCCAATCTGTACGCCGGCTGCAGGAAGTTTGAGGTTGTTCCAAGGAACACAATCTACTTTTTAATCCAAACTCTCAAATCGACAGTCGCACGCTGCTTTACTGGGCATCTGCCAGCCAGCGAGCGCACACACCACACACACACACACACGCATGGATGCGCACGTGAACTCACTCCAATGCATATGCCTGTAGACACACACAGTCTGAGAATAGAGCTGGAATGGAGACAGTTTAGGCTGGTTTCACAGCCACGGATTAAACCTAATCCTATAAGAAATGTCTTTTAATGTAGATTTCCATTAGAGGGAAGTTTTTCGTTAAGAGCTATTTTCAGACTAGGCCCAATTCCACGTCTCTGAAAGGACTATATGATAGCTACTGGTTACTCCATCAGTGTTAGTGCATGCTAAGAGGAAAGCCTACCTACACACCCACCTGCATGGCATCCACTGTTTCCAATAAAACACATAAATGCTGCAGATGTGGGAGCAGTTTTCTGTCACCCATTCATCACTTAATGAAGGTTGTGATACAATAAAATCGGTTGGAATGTTGGAAAAGTAATTCAGAAAAAGAGGGTTTATACTTGAACATTTAGCCTGAAGCAAACTTTCAAGGTGAAAAATCGTGTGTGCTGCAATGTTGCAATGTTGCAAGAGGAGCCTTTGAAATGACCTGTTCCAGGAGATGAGTCTGGAAGGAAACTCAATATCTGAATTTATCATCAATAAATCATCACAACCTTAATCCTGGGAGATAACTATGCTTACCGTTAGCAAACACCAGGACGATCTGCTGCTGACCTCTACACTATGCTATATCTTACTTTAAAGGTATAAAATGTAACTTTGCTGCATTAAAATGTCTGACAATGATTAACCCTGTGTTATATATGTGTACTTACAGTATCCCAAATGTTTCCAGCATTTTTCAAACCTAGAGAAATCCATCATTTTAATCAAGGTTTCATTTGGTCGACTGTCAATGTCATATCAACTTTGTGCATGTGTCAGCGTTGTGGCTGTCTGTCAAAGTGTGTCAAAACTTTTTATCCAGCTTAAAGACACATTTTACAACAAACTTTAAAATCTTGGTTGTTTTTAACTCTATATTTTCAGCAGATGAAGGATTTTAGTCATCAGACGTCTGGATCTATAAGTTATCAGAGACACAAGCTGAGCAACCTATTGGGCAATTTTTTAATGTGGAACTGCATTATTCAGTGTTTTTACTGGATTTAAGAATCCTAAGAAGAGAAGCTGACTGCAATGATGTCAAAGGTGGAGAAGACTACTCCCATCATCCAACGTCACTTCATTTCGTCACCAAATCTTATGTTATTGTTTTGACTGAGACTCCTAGCAACAGCAAATTACATATTGTGTGTTCAAGAAATGGATGGGAATTTTGCTTGAAAACTTCTGATTAAAGACTATAAAATTTAATTCCAGTTTTCACTATTCTAGCTACTGAGTATTCTGCTAATGTGTATAGTTACTGTTGACAAGGGTTGCTACCAAATCATATGTAGACTAAAAGGAAAAAAGTAAAGGTGGACAAGAAACAGCCCTCTTTTCAACTTAGATGAAAAAATGATGGGAAATGTGGTCCAAACATTGAGGAACAGATGTGGGGCTTTCCTTTAATACATTCAGAGGGACAGGCCACCCCTACACTCTCTCCCCTGTGTGATAAATATGAAAAAAAAAAAAAAAACATGCAATGAAAAAGTCATTTTTAAAAAACTAATTTACTATGATTTCAAAATCAATAGATAATTTATTTGCACAACAGCTCCATTTTGTCATCTGTCTTGGGAGTTAGTTAACAGTTCAATACATCACTGTGATATTACAGGCTGATGTATTGAATTGCATCAGTGGACTCACATATTAAACAGGCCATTTGGCTGTAAGGTCCCCGGTGTTTGATTTGAACTGGTGCTTCAATTTTAGTTTAGAGTGTATTAGAATAGCATATTCCCATTTCCCTGAAAATGAAGCAATTCTGCAGACATTTTAACACACACACATACTGAATACACATAGTATAGTATAGACTCATGGGTGCCTTCAGACATGCCTGCTTTCTAAATGAAGCTACAAAGTGACACTGTTGAGAAATCCCCTAGAGCAGAGCAGCAGCAGCATCATGGGAAAGACGTCTTCTCTCATCACAGTCGCAGCAGAGTGAGAATATTCCACCACACACACCCTTGGTTTGATATACTCCGAAAATAGCTCGGTAAATCTCACTGGAAAATGGGATTCCACTAAATAAGCCGATGACTTCTATGTGTTGCTGTTGCAAGAGAGGACTGAGAGTGTCTGAAACTATGACTCTGTTCTAAGAACTAGGCTGCACTAACAACTACGATGTCGGTAAAGCTAGTAATCACATTCTGCATGCATTTATTTTAACATGTATTGTATCATAAAGAAAGCTGACTGTCTCACATTCACAGTTTCACACCCTCACACATCGGAGCTGTGACTATGACTGGTGTAGCGCAAGGCTGAGTGAGCATGAGCCCACAGAGGAGCTGACCATCCCACATGCATTAATGCACCTCGCGGCTTTATGCACTTCCACAAGCCTGTAAACAGCAGTACTTTATAATCTTGTTGAAAGGCAGACAGACTAAATTATGGCTGACATTTCACTACTAACTTTCACTGCTGCTCCACCTGCAGAGTTACAACTACAATTGTCATGCACTGCTAGTACATTACAGATACATTAGCCTCTCATATTTCTGGTCACTATCTCAAAAATTATCAAAAAATTCCATCCAACTATTTTTATGCTAAATATTAGGCTACAGCCAGCAGCCACTTAGTTTAGCTTAGCATAAAGACTGGGAACAGTGGGAAACAGCTAGCCTGGCTCTGCTTAAAGGTAAAAAAAAAATCTGCCCACCATTACCTCTAGTGCTCACTAATTAACACAATATATCTTGCTTATTTGATATATAAAAACCAAAAGTGACAAGTTGGCAGTTTTTTTTTTACATGCTGTAAAAACCTCATGCCAAAATTCATTGCAAGAGTCTAAAAGTAAAATATACTTCACTTGTTTTGAATCAGATGGACAGTCACAAAAGCAGGGTGAATGTTAAATGGTTTCAAATCACATTCAAGTTCAGTTTCAGAGTTCTAACTGTGTAAAATCTAAGCTAAATGTTATGTTTCTATCTGCCCCCTGACTGGTTTCACCCAGTTCAGTTCTCTAAGCTGCTCCCACAGCACAATCATGGTTCAAAAGTTCTCTACTGTCAAGATTCTTGATGGAGTAGTGGTGACAGAATCATCATTTCAAATACAGAATGCTTTGCACAGATTAACTAGTGAGGATCTCCGCTGGAACAGTCATGAGTTCCTGATTCAGGGCACCTTGGAAGGAGGACATGTTGCTATTTCACATCCCCTACCTCTGTGTGACCTTTCTGCTATTCTGGGCAATAAAACTCTAATGCAGCAGCAGAGCATGCCATAACAATAATCTTAAAAGCAGCCTCATCCCAAAAGGAGCAAATCAGTCTGTTACAAATGACTCCTGACTAATATAGTCTCAACTGGATGTTATCAGTGCTTTTCAACTGGTGCTTCTCTCAGCCTCACCTCGCACGCTAATAGCAGGATTAATCCCAGACAACCTAGCTGCTGATAGGTGAGCCACTGCACAAGCTCGCTGTTTATGAATTCATATGAAGGCAGGAGATTAGCTCCAAAATAGGCTTTTTAGAAGAAGAGGAATGGAGAAGTTCCAATTTAATCTGATTGTAAAGGGCTAGGTGTGTGTATGTGTGTATGACTGTGTGAATGTGTTTAATACCAGAAAAAAGGGCTGAGAGTGATGACAGACATTTGGTGTCTGAACCACCTGCAGAGAGAGAGGATGCAGGAAGCTGTCAGTGTCTTCCAGCTCCTCACTGCTGCTTTGATGCCAGCTACACTGTGATAGCATGTCCCGCTAAATGACAGGCAATTATCACTTAAAGAAAAAAGTGTCACCACAGTTTTGCTTTCACATTTTCCGGTTTTGGGCTGCAGGGCCTAGCCTAGTCTTTCAAAAAGCCATGTGAAACTGAACCCGACCTTTGATGTTCTTATTAAGGAGGAGCAAAAAAAAAACTGAAATTTAAATTTAGACTAGTCGTCTAGAAGTGAGAAAACACTCGGGAAAGAGTCAGAATGGAGCACAATTTTGGGCAGTCACTGCCATGACGAGCTGCGTGTAACATTAACGAGCATTGGGCACTAATACAACACAAATAATTAGTTTAGCCAACTAGTATTTCTGGTGCCGACTGGCAGTTGTAGGAACTTTTAATTGTTTAGTCAACTAATTGCATACATCCCTAAATGCTGTTAGAAGTAATTAGGAAGCAAAGCAGCTAGAGAAGCTGCAGATCAGAGTATCAGAGTATTACTATTACTATTTTTTCAATTATACTGAAGGTAAAGGTCAAAACGAAGCTACAAGAGTTTGATTCCACCTATTAACACATCTTCTACTCTTAAAAACAGAAAGGGAACGGAGCACAAAATCATGTGTTCCTATTTTGTGTTTCACCTCCACTGTTTGGATCAGATCCACAGTCTGGTCACTCTGCACGCTCGGTGAGCAAGTACAGACTGAATAATTTCATTATACTGCTCAATCTCACACTCACTGATGCAGGAATCCTACCTGAATGTTATATTAATGCTCAGTCACTCTCTGTTATAACCAACGTTTGCAAAATAAAATAAAGAAAACAAATTAGTCAAAACAGTAATTAGGGAATAATGTGAAGAGCAAGTTTTCAAAAACTTTGCTTAGATAGCAAAGTTTAAATGAAGGAGGCAATATATGTCAGTTTGTGCACTCCAACATTCCCCGACACATTATGAAAAACTTTTTAAAGGATTACTGAAAAGTGTCATCCTGTGAGTGAGGTGTGTGTGACAAACATACAGTTTTTAAAGATTTTTTTTTTCAGCAACTCAAGACAGCTACAGCCTGCACATAAGATACTGTTATCAGTTGACAGCTACTACCCAAATGATTCCTCCCTCTTCGCCTCAGGAATACTTAAAGAGTGATTATGAAAGAGCAAAAATCACAGTGTCAGCCTCGGTTATTAAAATGAGCAGGAAGGCAGATAACATGTCATGCAGTGTCAAAACACTTCTTACTGAACAGGCCAAATTCACTAAGTCATATTTAATTAGATACAATGAAAGACACTTCATGAATGATGTGGTGTGATGTCAGATTGTGGCTGTGTTCAGTCACAGGACACTTTGCTGGGTTTAAATCACAGACAGTTGCTGGTTCATTTGTTACAGAGCTTCATCTAAGAGAGGTTGTGAACTCAGCTAAATTACCAACAACTGAATTGTGTCAGCTTTCCAACAATTAAGATTTAATGCTGCTAAATGCCAAAAAAGGTGTCAGTAAACAACAATGACCATCATTTACAGCAGGCAAGATGCTGCTCATCTGTGCTGCTTGGCACTGGCTCGTCTGTACTGATTAAAACTGAAGACAAACAAAGCCTAAATCATTAAATATTTCACTCATCTACTGTTGCAGTGCCATGAGTCTGGCCTGGCTGCCAGATGAAGACAGACTCTAAAATCCAAACTGGCATTAACAAAGAATTAGTCAGCCAGAGCAACCATGTTGGCCCCGAATCCAAGCCTCCACTAAAAAAAAAAGAAACTACAACTCAACTCTGAGCATCAGAGCGGGGCCTTCCAATGAGGCGGGAAGTCACAGCAGAAGAAACAGCATCCAGCTGTGACTCAGTCACACATATGTCCACCAGCGTTAATGGGCTGGAGTGAGAGACCTGGCCAGACACTGTGTCGATGCATCAGGCCTGATTAAGTGAGCTGCCTTCTCAAGGGGGATAAAGTAGCCACTCTGGTGGTTAAAATTTAACCAAGAGGGTTCCCCCCACCCCCCAAAAAAATAAAATATGCATCATATCATACGACAGACTGTGCAGCCTCAGAAAGGTTAGAAAGTTTGGGAGGAGTAATTTAGTGCCAGATAAATGCAAAGTCTACAGTGCACCGAGAAAACTTTAGATGCTCTGCACCGACATGACTTGAAGTAGCTGCGTGACTGTGAAAAGCAAAAGAAAACCTACAGAAAATAAATGAGTTTCTGCAGGAATTCTGTGCACTTTCAAATGCTACGGCCTGCTATTTTGTCAATACTACAGTGAAAAATGGTCAAATCTAAATTTTCTTGATCACTACAGCAGCTTCAGAGATTTTTCAATACCACTTACACCAAGGCGGCTAAATCTTTCATATCTCTGGTTTACCCTTGCTGCAAATATAATGATTATCAGTGAGTTCTTTACATTTTCACAATGTTTTACCTACTTACTAACAAAAGCATTTGAAGACTGCATCTCCATTTTTTGGCAGTTAAAAATAACTGTGAAGTCAGCCTTTCTGAGCCACAAAAAAATCACAGACAAATCAGAGATTCTAGTGAGACTGATAAATATGCAGGCCCTCATGAGATGTCGCTCACGCACACACAAACACAGGGTTTGTTTTGGTTCTTCACTGCTTTGTTTTTCATTTTTCATTACAGCTCAAGGTGAACTTTTGACTCACGCCTCTCCTGACTTGGAAGAAACCAACTCAGGTGGCGCTCATCACCCTTTTCTCTCTCTCTCTCTCTCTCTCTCTCTCTAAACGCCTCCACTTGTCATTGTTCAAGCCCAAATGTGCATACCATTAAGTGGCCTAAGTGTGAAGAATAGTGGAAAACAAAGGGGCTGAGCCAAACAAGAGGGCACGAAGAGGAGGTCACTCTAGGACAAACTGAAGATATGGAGTACTGCATGAGGGAGTATTCATTATGTTTTCACTGATCTGCATCTGATAACTGAATAAAATACTTAACTCTGTGAACTGTTTTTTCCCCCTCACATAAAAATGTCAAAATGTGGGCTGAGACAGAACAGCGTCATGATTCTTTAAACTTGAATCAAAAGTATCCATTTTGACTGGCATCAGAGGAACTCTGACCTGAACTCTCACGAGCTGGCTAACAAACTTTGAGATCTGAGAAGTTGGGGCGAGGCTATGTCTGGGCTTAGCACCAGATCTTCTGCTTCAACCGGCAGTGCATTTCTGCCTTCATCAGACTTTTGTTTTTCAAAAGATATATACAGTAGTCCCCACCACGTTTGCCTCGAGGCAAACCACAGTGTTTACTCAGACGCAGGGTAAATAAGAGCCTCTTCTTGGATCTGTCAGCGTGTGAAAAAATTCACTGGATGCACTTGTGTGTGCAAGTGTGTGAGAGTTTAATCTCTTTTCTCTTTCCTTTTTCCCTGACAGTGTGCAAAGCCCAGTGGGGATCCCTCTGCAGCTCAAACTTTATAAAAGCCTGGCAAAAACAGCCACAGCCACTCGTGTTCAGCATCCACGCACGCACACACATACACACACACCAACACCTGCAGCAGTGGTGCGGCTCCTCCGGCAGGTCTGCATGCTGTAACAAAGCCCCTCTATCAGGAGAATGATATTTGCTTTTCAGCGTTGCCTTTCATCCTCCGCAGGGCCTTGAGAGGCATAGAGCCGCTAATGCAGCTACCACCGCGTACTTAACTTTATATTCCTAGAATCCAACACAAACCGCCTCTCCTCTGTTGAAAGTGCCAAACTTTCCTTCTTTTTTTTTTCTTTTCACGCAGTCAGAGCTGTCACAGCAGGCGGCGAGGCACAGGGTATGAAAATACCAGCAAGGAAACCATTGGTGATTATGCCAGCAGAAGCAGCCTCAAAAACTGAAAAAGTTACCATGAGATGATTCTGAACCAAAAGAGAGTGGGAGCAGACAAAGAGGAAAGCAGAGGGCTTTGCACCGGGAATAATGAAAAATGAAATCCCGACAAAAGAAAAGGCAGAAAAACAGCTAAAAAAAGTTAAGACAGAAAAAGAAATTGCGTGTGGTGATTCAATAAAATGGGAAAAAAAAAAAAAGAAAAACAGGCCTGGATACCATTTTGATTTCTCCCTCGGGGGGAAGGAGGCTTGTTTGACAAAGCTATTTCAGTTTGGTGAGAAGACTGAAGCAGAGGAGAGGCATGAGCTGTCTGTCAACCAATGCAAGACTACTAATCTGACAGGAGTAGTAAAACTGAGTGACAAAAGGAGACAGAAAGAGGACTTGCAAAATATGTGGAATTGGGAAGTAAAACCACAGCAAGAACAGAGTTGAGAGGAAAGCTGAAACAGAAATACACCAAACTTTCAGGACGCTGACCAAACACGCTTTGTTTTCAGCTTTCCAGGGACAGAGTGACGGGGACATGAGAGAGCAGGGATGACAGAGGACAGCAGGGAGGGGGCAGAGTGCCACCTATTGGACAAACAAACACACTTCACTTTTTACTCACAGCTGACAGATAAAAACAATCAGCTTGAGACAGCCTTGTGACTCTCCATTCTCTGTATTTCAGATTACTCATATAAATCAGATGTAGAGCCATGCAGAATGAATATATGAATAATATAACGGATGTGCTTCACTTCCAACTTTTAGAATCTATTTTGCATTTGAAAGACTTCAAGTGTGCAAGTTACACATTGTTACATCCACACCACAAAGAAAAAACCTGTGATAATATGTCTACTAGAGGATTAAATTGAACATATTGTACCTGGTCTATCATTTCAATGCAGACTAGGTCTAGTGTTAATCATGTTTGTCACACATGCTGTCTCACAACCTGAGTCATAAATGAGTCTGTTAAAGAGAGCTGCGTCCCATTGTCTCATTTAAATGAGATCTTGCAGCCTTGTCCTTTTGGGGTGCACGTATGTCTCTCCCTCAGATGCCACAGCCTGAGTAGAATACAGCCTCAGAAAAGAGCAAACAATGTCTATTGTCTATTACTGAGATAATAAAGACTTGTTTTCATGAAGCAGTGGAGCTTTTGTTTGTGTTAGCTCAGTGCTGTTGGTTGTTGATCATTTATCCAACTCAGTGCATGTTCAGACCTGCCCAGTAGCCACAGTGGTGGTTGCACTGGGCAGCTTCCAGGTGAGAACATGTGGAACATAGTGAGGGTGGAGCAGGGTGTTACTGGAAAACATTGTTCACTGCTCTCAGTGAAACTGCCCTGAGTAAATAAATGTACATTCACATTTGCTCGCAGCAACAGAATCAAAAAAAAAAGCACAGAGAAGAAATCGCAAGACACAAACAAAATAAAAGCTTCTTCATCACTAGTTAATTTTATCTATGTTGAGGCACCGCATTGCAAATGGCACAAACACATGGATACACACAAAGCATCAGCTGTGCAGTGGGATACGCTCTTTACTTCCACCATGCAACTCTGCCCTCCCAGCCACTGTCAAGTGTATTAATACTTAATTGATAGTAACTTTAACTCCAGGCAATAAATAATTACTGTCCCACAGGCCTGTACCGCATTAAAATAACATCCTATTAAAATAGTGATGGAACATATTAGATACTGTAACATGCTGTTAACTTCCACTATCAAAAATACGCCGTGACTTATTGGCACATTTATCTTGCTCGGTTACTAGAGTGAATTTGATTTTAACGCCTGTATAACATGTGGTCTCAGTGGTGAGGTCTGAGGGCATGCAGACAGTCCAAAGTAAAATAAATATTAGATTTAATTTCACCATTATTTAATGTCAAAGACAAAAGGTCCAGTGAGAGAATAAACCTTTCAAAGGACAATTCTGATCATAGGCTTCACTGCATTTCCTGTGGTTAACAACCCACCCACATCATATCACATTCACAACAGCTTTAACACCAAGGGCTTAAAAGATGGGGGTCTGTGGTATTGATAAAATCGGGGGAGAACATCTAAAGGAACATCAGATACAGGGGGTATTATCCCTGTGATTTGTTTGCAGACATACCTAGCATGTTGAAGATAAAGTCCTTGGCTGTGTGGACCTCTAAGGCGGTCTGGTCCCCAAACTCCCCCTGCTCCAGTAGTACCAGCTCAGACACCTGTGCCGACAGCTGCTCCAAGGTGGCCCCCGACCGGAAGTCCACCTCTGACAGCTTCTTGGCGGGGGCTGGAGAGCGCGGTGCCACCGCAACTCATCAGGGACTCCATTCTCTACAAGCCTGTAGGGTGAGGTCGAGGAAAGAGATATCGTTTGAGGATTGTTAGCCTACATGTCTGGCCTTATTTTCACGGCTAAGGCGGTCAAAACGTGTCCCCTGAGGGACAAATCATGCTGTCACAGTGCCAACAATAACTGCTGGTTGTGGGAGTTACACTAAAACAAATTCTGGCTTTACATTTGAACTGTCTGCTGAATGTGAGTTACAGCCTGTGTTTAGACTGATTAAGTGTTGCTGAGCCTTCATGTTTTCATAGCTGTATAATGCTTCCCTTGTTTTCAACAGGCTTGTGTGAATCATGAGACTTTGGGGGGCACTTGCAGAGGAACATATGACACCAGGGAACAACTAACATTAACATTTGATAGCAGACAATGTGACGCTGATGTTGCAGCAATTCGACTTGATTGGTGAGTATTTTGGATAGGACTACCTAAAGCCCCAAAATATGATGAGCATGTATGTATTATGCCACTAATCTCAGTTACTGAATCCTAACCTAATATGAGTCCATTTAAAACATATAACATACATCCCAACCCAATAAAAAATACTTGTTTGTTCACATAACTTGTAATTCATGATCATTAAAAGTGCAGCCTAAGGGGTGTGGATAGGAGGCAGGAAGTCTCAGTTTGTACCTCAATAATGTGAGATGTCTTTTACATTTAAGACAGTAGCATTGATGCCTGTATTTGAATCACAGCTACAAAACAAACAAAATGTAGGGTGTTTTTGACATTAACAAAATCCTTCAACGCTTCTTTTCTGCTTTGTATCCTAGTATGTTTAAAAAGGACTTGAGTTAGTTGAGTCGTAGTATTTAAAGGTGGTCAAAATGTACTTTACAGAATATTTTGCATACCCAGACCAGAGTATCACAGCATTTACCGTCAAGTAGAGTTAGTTACCGAAGTAGTGGGGTGCACTGTTAAGTAAACAAATTATATAAAGTAGCCACTTGCTTACAATGTTAAATAACTATATACTATAGTGTGCCTTAACTATGACAAACCAAAAAGTTGTAATGTAAACAAAGTCGAGCGGAATGACAACATGGCCTCTGCCCCACCAAACTAGGTCAATTAGCGTGCGAGCTCCCCTGCTTTTAGCTGCTAAGCTAATAGCCGAGCAAATTAGCCAGCCTGCCGTCTGTCAGATAACATTAGCTAATTAGATAATGCGCAAAATACAAAAAAATAGTCTGGGCTGCATTACACAGAGTCACAGAACTGCTGTGCCCAGGTATAGGCAGACCATTTGACTTGCAGTGATAAGGTCGGTGAGGTGCCTCGCCCACAGTCAGCTAATTTCTTTTATTAGCTAATATTAGCCAACAAGCGTTATCAAATTAGCATGCTAGCTCACATGACAGGTGGGGACAGTGAAGACAAGTGCAGCGACACACACCCGTACACATTCACGCAGATACTAAAATCTATAGATACACACACTCATACGCACACATGCATTCAGCCACATGCACTCAGCTCCGGGTGTCGTTAGCTTGCGAGTAGCGCATCAAATCATTAGCTCTCAGGCTAAAGCTGTCAAATATCGCACACAGACACACACCCTTTACACAGTGATGCGAGAGAGTTTCTTCGCTATCTTCTACGTTTACTGTTATTGTGATCCCTGTGTTTCAATCCGCTTTCTTCAGCTGTCATTTCCAACAGGTCCCAGGCGCCACCTTCCCCCTGGCAACACCGTCCCAGAAATCATGGTCCTACTCAGAGGATCCAAGGATTAGTAGTATGTGTGGCACGCACGCCCCACATGACAATACTACGGCCGGTTTTCTGAGGTCAGGTTTATGATTAAAATTGTGCCCGTGTCCTCGCAAAGAAGATAAGGCAGAGCTCTGATTTTTCTAGCAGCAGGGCAGGGCGGTTTCACGACTGCACAGCCAGTGTTTTGATGCACGAGCATGTAAGCAGTCCTTTGTAATTCCAGTAGCAGTGGTGTCCTTGCACCAGAGGGGCAGGCTGCTGCACTGGAAGTGGATACTCATTCTGTTCCCTCCCCTTATTCATCCGTTAATAATACCTGTGGGTATTGTAGATGTACTTTTCCATCTACAGTGATCCTTTCTTTAATTAAACGTGGTATTAAATTGTTGAATGTGTTAAGTTTGGAATTGAGAATGCCAAGTTTGGTAATGTAATGTCTGGGAACTTTCATTATCCAGCTGGCAGGGTGCAGATGGTTGTAGTGGTTTGGAGCTGCTGCATAATCTAAATGATATCACCCAAACTTTTCATAATTATATTGTGAAGATTTACAGCTAGATATAAAAATTAAGGGTCCTGAACAACCCTTTCTCCTGTGGCTGTAACATTTTATTTCTCACTCATCAAGGCTATTGTAAGTCTTTTTCTTTTTTTCTTTTTTTGGTAACACACACTCATCAAAAGTCCATCAAAATCAAACATAATGCACAGCGGGTGTGGTACATAAGGTTTTTATTTAGGGGGCTGTACTATCAAATGCAAAACTACAATAATCACAATACAACAACAATCTATGTCTGTTAACATTTATGGACAACTCTAGGTAAATTTGCAGTTGACTTCATACATATTCGTCACTCAAAAAATAAACTTATAATAATGATAATGAAAGACTTTAATCCAGTGAATCATTTAACCCCGTCCATGTGTGCCTATTTAGAAATCCCAGGTATCTTCTTTTAAGGGCCTATCACAGCATTCAATTATTACATTTTCATAAAGTTACAGACTTACAAGAGAAAGGTTTTGTAAAATCAAAATCTGCAGCAGAGGCTGAGACATTCTGACTTTTCGACCCTAGTATGAGTCGAGCTCTAAAAAAAGAGAGAGTTCCTACACTTCCCATAATGCCACTCACCACTAGTTTTGAGCCTAAGTCATATTTCTGACTTTCCTCCAGTCTTTGCATCTTTCTTGTGAAATATCTTTTCATCTCTTTGCGATTTCAGAGACTATTTAAATGAAACAGTCTGAATAAACTAAATCACTTTTGTCCTCAGCTGCTCTTAACATAGAGACCTGTAAGTTGCGATGAGGACATGGACGTGGAGATTCTTATCAAGGGACCTTTTTCTGCTGTGAAACTTTTTGCTGCTCCTCTGGGATGCCCTGGGCTCCCTGGCAGTTATTTCCCACTATATGAGAACCACTTGCTGTTTAATATACGTGCATAAACCACCATGATCACATTCCAAGTTATTCATTTCCTGCATCACTGCTAAACTGCTTTGAAATGATAGTGTCAGGAATAAACTGTCAGACCTCTCTCTTAGCCCGTCAATAGATCATTGCTACCTCACACACTGCAGTCACACTGACTGTGAGGAGAGCTGCCCATATAGCGCAATACAGTGTCTGATTCATCAGCCTATTCTGTGGTATAAGTGGAACATTTATCAAGATAATACTGTACCGAACAGCTCTTAATGAGCAAGATGAGGGAGTGACACTGCCCATCTGCCAAATGAGAGTTAAGAGACAACCCTGGCCTTCAGCAGACAAAGTGAGACGCTTAAACTCATTGCTTTCAACTCTCGCACACTTTCTTTGATCTCTTTTTATCCAGAAGGGGGAGAGATGGAAAAACATTACCCGCTCTCCTGATATCCCTCCATACATCACCCATTTCTAGAGCTGGTGCAGCCATAAAAATTTCCCCCTTTTGCAAGTCAGATCAGGCTGGAATTGGAGCCATGTGGTTTAAATGTTTCAGGTCAAGCAGGTCTGATATCCAAAGATTCAATCTCTGGCACCAAGTCAGTGCTCACTCAGCAAAAACAGTGAAGGAAAAGTGATAGAATGAAGCATTTAGGAGAGAATTAGAATAATGGAGTTAACGATAAGGAATGGAGGATGGCAGAGCTGACGGAGGGAAATATTCTCTAAAAATACAGTTTTTGCCTCACACACAAAAAGGAAGCAGGACAAAGAGATAAAATCTCAGTTCTTATCTCTGACTAATGTTAACAATAAAAGTTAAACATTAAAAATTAACCAAGTCACACAGTCTGCCAGTGTTTATTCTCCAAATGCTTTCAGTTATCCTGCCCTCATCAGGGTTTTATCTGAGGTTGTTTCTAACTTCTCTATATGTTCCATTATGTAGTCACAAATAAATCACTGTAAATACAACATTATAATCATGATTCTGAATCATTTACACAATACAATATTTACTCTGAATCTTTAAAAAAAAGATTCAGGATTTTTAAAAGGAAAATTTTACATTTCCAATCAACAGAAGATTGACAGACTCCTCAAAATGTCAATATACATTTAATCTTACATCTCAACCCATCAATGAGTAAACATTTCAAATTCAAATTTAGTTCCTTATTAAACCCTACTGGGCTTTCAGTGCCCAATTATTTTTGAAGAATATATAAAGAAATCAGACACAGCCTCAGATACCACCCTGATGAGGGAAAGACAGACAACAACCAAAGATGAAACAATTCAATGAATCAATTAGTTGATATTAATTTGTCATTTTTAAGCTAACTGAAAGGAATTCTCTGCTGATTCTTGTCATTATCTCGAGCTTAACGATATGTTGTCATTTTTCACAATTGACTGACATTTACAGTCTGAATGATTCATTGAAAAAAAAAAAAACTGGCACATTAATTTAGAATGAAAATGTACTGTTAGTTGCAGGCCAGGTGAAAATCTCAGGTCAGTAAAGCATGGTATATTGTAGAGGAGTTGTGTAAAGTGTGTGTAAGAAGTATTCAGATCCTGTACATAAGTAAAAGTACCAAAGCAGCAATGTAAAGTATTCAGAAATATCTTGTCAGCAAAAAATACTTACAGTATGTTATTTGAAAATACTGCTTCTGGCTTCTGTGATTGATATGTTACATTATTAGATTGTTTCTACCCATATATTGAGGCATAAATAGCATGTTACTGTTGCAGCTGGTTGAGCTAGTTTTAAAACTACTTACTACTTTCGTGAGTCTCATGCTTTAGTCCAGTAGTTCAGATTTTTCTCTAATCCTTGCTTTTTTGTGAAATACTGGATAATTTGATCTCTTATGGCCTCAGACAGTTATTTAAAAGAAACTACCTGAGGGGAAAATCATTATTTGGTAGAACTTCTAACGACTCGTGGACGTTTGAAATCTGACAAGGGGTCTTAGCTCTCAAATAGGTTAAAAAACCCACTGATTTAATCTTGAGCAATACATTATATTTTATAAACTCATCATGATTTTCTCAAAGTCTCAATCTAAAACTGAATATCTAGTTATGAAATAAATGTAGTGGAGTAACATGCACAGCATTTCCCTTTGACATGTAGAGGAGTAGAATTAAAAAGTAACATAAAATGTAAAGTACAATGACCTCAAAAATCTTTAGAAGTACAGTGCATATGTAAATGTACTTAGTTACTAGACTTACTCACACTAACACTGGTTTGTGCTGTGTGACTGTTCTCAAAGTTAGAAAAACAGTGCACCTTTTGCCAATAAATAGCGATGATGAGAGAGCTCTAAACTGTTGCTGTGTTATGGTCACAGTAGAAAAGGTTATTCATTACTTTCACATTTTATCCTTCATTGTAAACTTTCACAGCCTCATTACAGATAGTTTGTTTAATATCATTTAGAGCACACAGTGTAGCCCCAACCGCTACAACCATCCACCATCTCCCAGCTGACTAATAACAATTCCCAGACATTACATTACTCAGTGAGACGGCGGCTGCTGATAGTGGTTATGGTGATGCGGTAACAATGGCAGCTCCCTGCGGTGTCATCCCCTTAGCTCCTCTGATGCATGGCCGTCATCACTGTGCCGCAGATTGAAGTGAAATGATTGGGTATAAAGCCGTGGAAAAAAGGGGGCTGTAGTGATGGGGTCTCAGTGTCCATTGAAGTGAGGGAATAATCTGTCTGAGGGTGTGATAGCGATGACCATCATTTAAGTGGCTTGAAAAGGTCAGGGGATGTGGGAGTGCTTGGGACGGCCATTACAGTCATTCCGCTTCAGTGTGCGAGCTGCCGCCGCCTGATTGATGCCTCTGAGAGAGGATTTGGCGCTGCTGTGGTGTGTATTATACAGCATGCACTTTAATATATTGCCTGTGTGTGTCTGTGGGTTGATATTTGTGCATCCCCTGGTCCGTGTGAATGAGCGGGAGGAAGCCCTGGGTAATCATGGAAGATGGCCCAGGCAGAGTGTTTCATTCCAGGTCCTCAGGAGAGGATCTGGAGAAGCCTGTCCATCCACAGTCAGCCCATCAGCTCCTGTTTAAGCTCCCTATCACCTTACTCACTCATGACGGATGACTCTCGCACAACCACTCTCTTCATCTTTGACCAAAACAAACTCAGACCAAGAAATCAATGGAACAAGGAGCCGTTCTCCCCACAGAAGAAGCTGATGTAATTAAATCCGTCTGCAGGGTAAGACGAGAAAAAGGGCAAGAGAAGGGAAAGGGGGGAAAAAATTTTGACTAAATAATATATTCTCGAGTGGAGAAATAAAGGAGAGGAAAGCTTATGAAGTGCAGGGGAAGTCCCTGGGGGTATAATTAACAATATCTACTGTTAGTATCTTTGCTTCTTCTTTTTCTGACGCTCACAACATTACAGACTGAGGCAGACACAAAACCCCAGACAGGCTTTCTGCTTGTGGGTTTGCTTCTGTAGACCATTCTGTTTTATGTTCTGTACATTAAACAGCAACATGCAGCGCCAATAAAAAGTGCTCACTCTGCTTAAAGGTTTTCATGTTTTATTGTCTTACAACATTGAGTCCAAGTAGATTTAATGTGACTTTTTGACACCGATCACTCACCAATTTAATAGGACACATCTTAATCACCACTGGTGCATCCAATAGACCTTTATCACAAAGATATTTTAATATGTCAGAACAGGACCTCGGGGTCACAGCAATGTTCATGTTCACTCACTGTCATGCTACTTGGACACATGGAGCTGTTGCTAATGTTCCTAACACCTGGGTTTTTCCCACCATGACAAGTCAAAATGTCTGCTGTGAAAACAATGCCTTCTAGTTTTAGAAGTCACATAATAAGTTAAATGGAGATCAGCCTCAATGATTGTGGTATAAATCCACCTGTATCTAGAAGGTTCAAGGTTTGAGGTTTGAGTTGAGTTGGCATCACTGCACCATGAAGACAAGGAAATACTCTGAGCAACTCAGTGAAAAAGTGATTGGAAAGCACATGTCAGGGAGTGGACAGAGGAGAAATTCCATGTCACTGAACATCCCTTGGAGTACAGTTAAACAGGTCATTTATTTAGTTTGACATTTTGAGAAATATTCTCATTCACTCTCTTGCCAAGAGTTAGATGAGAAAATCAATACCACTATCATATCGATCCATTAAATGTAGGGCTACAGCCAGCAGCCAGTTAGCTTAGCTTAGCATAAGGACTGGAGTTAGGGGAAAATAGCTAACAGACAACTGCTTTTTGGCTCTGAGCAGTTGCCAGGCAATCAGCAGAGACTCCAGAAGGTTACTATGTCTGGCCAAGAAACAGTCCAGCACATGATCTGTTGTAAAATGGTGAATTTTTGTTGAGGTTTAATGAATGAGATTGAGATATGCTGGTAGATGGGTTTTGTTGCCTTTAGAAAAACCCAGGCTATTTGTTTCCTTCTGTCCCCAGTCTTTATGCTAAGCTAACTGGCTGTACAGCTGGCTGTAGCCATAAATGTAATGGATATGAGCACATTATTGATCCTGTTCTCTACCAGAGAGTAAATAAGTATATTTCCCAAAATGTTAAACAATTCCTTAAAGAAATGTACAACATATGGCACAGCTGTAAATCTGCCAAGAGCATCAAAAACTGAGTAACTGTGCAAGAAGGAAATCAGTGAGGAATGCCACCAAGAAACCTGTAATAATTCTGAGGGAGTTCCAAGGTTCAGAGAGTGGATGCTTCACCAGTCAGACCTTTATGAGGAAGTGGCAAAAAGTGTGAAGCATAGTATGCAGCAGGTTTGTGACCAAGGTTGGATTACTCCCTGGACAATATGGGCAACTTAACCCATGGTACCAGACCCCTGCATCCCCAAAAACCCCAGGTTCTCTACATCAAAATCTAGTTTTAAGATGTTTATTATTCTAATCTGACAAAATAATTTCAGCTCAAAGTTCACTTACAAGCCTGTTACCAGGGTTTTTAACTGTATTACAGTGTCCTCATCAGCAAATGAAGTCTGGTTAGTTGCCATTGAGATGGATCTATTGACAGGTCACATCAGTAATTGTTATGATTTCTTAAATGATTTCATAAATCCATTCCCTGATCATGTGATATGATTAAGAGGCACAAGAAAAAGCAAAAAGCTAGTAAGTGGACATTGAGTCGAGATTGTTTTGTCAAACTATATTTTCAAAATCAAGAATTAGTTGATATTGTGCTTATGTGGTGCATATTCCTAAATGAATGGGGTGTGGTGTAGGAAGGGGCCAAGCAATAAATCTTTGCCCCTGACCCCACAATTGATTAATCCAGCCATGCTTGTGAGGGTAGAGGGTAAGTGAATGCAGCAAAATGCTGTCTACAGGAGTGGGGAGGATACTTAAGCAAATGCAAAGTATCTGATCAACTCTCACTTTGAAATCAATGCATCTTTTTCAAAAACACATTAAATCTTCTTTAAAGGCACTGTGAACTGAGTGCTGTGGAAAAATTATGGAAAGAAAAGACTGTTCTTCTATATTGTGAGAGAACTGATTAGCTTTGATTTACCTACAAGGTTATGGTAAAGAGGATAAGAGCCCACCTTCGTCTCACTTCTATTTCCTCATCTCTCATGTGCTCACATATTAAATGTGGTCTGCCAGAGCAGAACCTCGTGATCCAGCTATTGGATTTTCACATGGAGGTGCCTTGCTGACAGCAACAGGATCCACACATCTGAATATCACTTTCTGAGGCAGAAAATAAATAGTCCTAAAATAAGACTCTGGTGTGAAACTGGTCAGAATTTGCGGTTCACATCTTGTCAGAGAATCACGATTTTCCCCTCAAGTATTTAACACATCTCTGAAAATTAGATGACAGTGCTATAAATTTACATCCAGCAGTACAGAACACCCTGTAACTTTCAGTCAGGTGTCTCCCATAAACTTGAAAGTTATGAGTCAGAGGTGTGTGACTGGGTGTTGGAGCTTCCAGTGCTGTGTGATTGCTTAGTCCTGGAATAGCAAAATGCTTCCCAATAGCTACTTAATTCTAATGAGGGTGTTATGAGTCGTGATCAAGAGCTCATTGGCAACGTGTTCAGTCAATAGCTCCTTCTCCTCTGAGCAGAGCCTCGGCTTATGTGCCGACCCCAGCAAATTGACCCAGAGATTTATACAGCTATTTTCTAAAGGTCCCCATTCGTGGGCCTACAGTCAGGAAGGAGAATTAGTGTTTCAATGGATTTCACTTTCAATTTGAATGCTGAGTGGTTGGAACACGGCCCCAGCTAAAGGGAGGCCATGGGTAATGAACTCCTTTGTGTTCTGCCACTTAGAGGATCAAATGCTCAGGGCTGTGAAGACATTCAAAGCTGTAAGAAAGATGATTTCCTTCAGCTGCCATAGGTGGTGAATCCTATGGGTTTCTCCACCCTTTACTGAAAACCACACACGGAGGACCCCTTTTCAAGCAGCACTGACTTTATTCTGTTGTGATTAGATCTACCCAGGATGCACTGATCACAACAAATGCTCCATTATTTAAACTAAAGGTTTAGTAATTGTTGAGATTTCAGTCTGGGTCTCTGTGGTGCACCAGCCTACACTGTGCTCCCCAGTCTACCATGCCTAATGCCAATACTACTCTATCAGAATGGCTGCATTCAGAATGATACTGTATATTACATTGGTGGATTACTGTTGTGGATGCATTAACATGCAAACAGCATTGTAAGATTGTTATTGGTCAGTGGTTTAGCTGCATTATGATAGGCAGTTTAATACAGAAAACATTTTAGAAGCTATCATATATTTTGTTTGAAGACTGCTACAAAGTAGCAAGTAACTGTGAGATAAGTGTAGTGGAGTGAAAAACATTTTCTTCTGCAATGTAGTGCAGTGAAAATACTAAGTAGCATAAAACGGAAACCCTGTATATTGAGTAGCTTTTGCTTTAAAAAGCCAGTCTGATATTTAAGTATACATTTTCAGACTGTCTTTTCATCTTTCTGGTAAGGAGACTTGATCTGACAACTGTCACTATAAAACTGAACAGATCATTAGTTTAGCAAGTGCTTTTCCATAATTTTATTTCCAGTATTTTCAGCCTGGAATCATATTTACTTTCACATAATCCAATGAGAGAAATCCATACTATACAACTCTGAACTAACAGGGGACATCTTACAGTAACATTTAATCTGGTGGATGGCCTTCTTGTAGCAGATTTGACACTAATATGGATGGTCATTGTTGATGGTCACTTGTGGAAGAACTAAGCAACATAACAGAATGTAAGAAAGATTTTTTATTTCACTTTAAATCCTTCATATGCCTTTCATCATTTTACTGCATTTCCCACACCTCTTCTGTATAAATATACAGATATGTATAAAGTGTATTTACTGTAGCAGGAAAATATAGTAAAAGTAAAGAAATAAAAGAAATATTACTGTATCATTCAGTCACCAGCAGCACTGTGAATCATTAGCTCATTAGTGATTTTCTTTTCCAGTACAAAACTGACATCAACAAACTGCTGAGGTGGCAAAATACACAACATACTGTACTCACTGGCTTTTCCATTTTAACTCAAACAAAACACTCAAAGGGCACCAATCAGAAACAGACAGCAATGGGTGAAAAGTGATAATCCTGTCGTGACCTTATCACCTGCTGACACCCACAACCTAACACAGGGGAGTGGTTAGATGGGTGACAGTAATAACTCAGCACTTCAGCACAACTTCTCAGCCAACTCTCACAGAACCCCCAGTTCATCCATTAGCAGTCTGACAGTTTAGTGTCGCATAGCAGTCCCCATGGAGGAGATGTGAGCTTCTGCAGTTCAGAGAACCATGGCGAGCCAGCCCGCGATCATAGCAACGCCCCCCATGGGAGCCACCTTGCGTAGGCCAGGGTCCCCCGTCAAAGCCTGGTGGTACAGAGAGCCACAGAACATCCCCATACCTGCTATCAAGAGCGTACCAGCCTGTATATATGGAGAGAAGGAGGTACATAAGCATTTACTGCACAGTATTTTTCACAATTTTTCAAATGTGGTTCTTCTTTTTTTTTGTTACTATCCCAGCATTCTCTCAGTGAAAGCACACCAAATGTTATCTTGCTTTCAGTATTCACAGCAAATGCACTGCCAATATTACGAATCATAATGTAATAAAACCAACAGACAGATAAAACTGTTAAAATAATTTCAGTGCTCAATTGCTCGTTATAAAGGCACAGTTCGTTCAAGACAGCATCCTCTGTAATTATGGCCTGAAGAATACTGATTTTCTGAGTGGGAAAGACAGGAAATGGCAGAATGACACTATCACACTGGTTCAATTTTAAAGGACACTCGAGTGCATCCAGCCCTGAGAAATGGTATTAGGCTTCCATACTCACCACAGCGGGTTTGCCAGAGTGGGCAGCACCCAGCAGGGCCAGGCTGTGGTAGAAATGGTACTTGTTGGCAGTTTCAAAAAGCTGGAGAGGCACACACACACACACACACAGAGAGAGAGAGAGACAGAGCTTGAGAAAAAAAATCTGTCCTCTCCAATCAGTCTTCATTTTAGTGAATCAAAGATTTTCTGGGACAGTTTGGCGAGGCTGGAGGAATATTTCATGAGTCACTGGTGTAAAAAGGGGATGGGTTATTATCAGTTACCTATTACATCATTTTCATCAATCAGGCCAAGGTATCTAATAATCAGCTAGAAAGGTTTGAGGGAAAAATCTACTACATACTACATACCACTATGCGGTAATCATCAGGGTCAGTGTTTTTGAAACCTAGAATGAGAGATATGGAACAGAACAAATTATGCATGTAGTACATTGCTCGGCATATTATTCTCTTATAACCTGCATATGAAGTTATTATTAAACTGGCAATAAACCTTTATGATCCTATATAGATCCCTTCTCACACTCTATTTCAGTAATAATTTCCTTTTTGAACATGGACCACCTAGTAACTAATGACACCTTGTGTTTCTTTTGGTTTGTGTCAGTGCTTGTGAACCGTGGCACAGTGGTGACATGATAAAACAGTGGTCTTTGGGCATTCTCTGATGTTGACAGCCATTGTGCAATGTAATATCTCAAATTAGATAGTAGGGTTAGTACCCCCATCCTGGTGAACCAGCCCATTGTCTCGTTTATCTATTTTCAAGTTACCATAGAACAGCAAACAGCAACTTGGACATTTAACTGCACGTTTGCCATTGACCCTCTCTTTAAATATACCTTCTTCCACCATGACACTGAAGGGGCGGGTCACCTTGATTACGAAATTGTTTATTTTATTAAAATAACATGCAGCCTGGTGGGTCTTCTCAATGCCGAATTAAGCAGTAGCATATTAAACATTACCTGTATAGATTTATTCCTCTGTTAAAGTAATGCAAATGTCTCGATAAGTAAGCTAACCTTAAATTGAAATGTTTTCGTACGGAAGCTGGACTAAGGACGGTTGCATGACAGTCCTTCCTAGCTCTGTTTACTACTTCAGCTCAATGAAAAGACTCGTGCACGAGTACCGAGTATAAGCTAATGTTGAGTCCCTACCGTGAGCCCCGTATGCTCCAGCTGCCACGGCCGAAGCCCCTGACAGAGCCGCTAGCCTTCGGACAATAACAGAAGCAGTCATGTTTTCTAGCTGCGTGCTTGTATCCCACAGGCGGAAGACTGACGGTTATGTTGCCTTCACTGTCTATTTAAAACTCCTGCTTCTGACTGTGCGGCGTTACGGATTATATCTTTCCCGCGCAAAATAACGAATCGTAACAAAATGTAACAGTAAGTGTATTATAGTTAACATAGGGCCGCATGGTTGAGAACGGAAACGCACGCCAGCGTTTTACAAATGTACTGTCATAATCGCAATGTTTGCATGCATTAATTGTTTATTTAATCCGTGATAAATTAGTCTAAAACATCAAACAAAGCCTACAAAGGATAGTAAACAATAACTAAAATAAAATAATTTTTCCACTCTCAACTGCCTCATATCGCCTGTTGAATATTACACCACTTTTTTTGAGCAATCCCTATTACGACATTCCTATAAGTACTTGAACGCCTCAGCACCGGGATATGAAACTGCGCTCATTCCAGGGCTCTGGGCTGCCACGCTCGCCCGTTATCTATTCAGAAGTTTGAACCAAAATGGCGACTGCCGTGCCACAGTTTCAGCCCGGGAGGCAAATTTCATAACTCTACCAAATAAATCTGACACTGACATGACACTTGAGCAGTCACTGAAGTGCTTTTAGGCTACTTATTTAGATTGTGTATATGTGGGTGTTTTACAGGCCTATGGCGGATTAGTTGTGACTTTCAAAAGCTCTTGTGTAGTATTAAAGAAGGCAACGTACACCCAGGTAAAAGAAGAAGAAAAAGAAAACATTCATTTATTTTTATGTTACTTTAGTCTGCTTTTGTGTTTAATCTGGTGCTATCATGGTAAAGCTTGGAGGACAGTAAAGGATGAAACTCACTGTAATTCACCAATTTGTAAATGAAAAAGACAATCAAACACATTATGTTTCACCTCTGCTTTGTTCACATTTGAAATGCATTATTCATGGCGGGGGCCTGAATTATACGATTGTGCTGCTTTTGTTTGCATAATTAATTTTCTCCACAGATGGGTTTACTTGGCTTTTGAAAGCTGCCCTTTTTTCAGCGTCACCATATGCACCAAATTGCCACATAACACTGAATGATAGGCTCAGCGGTGTGGAGGGTGCATTAGCGTGTAGCACTCTGCAATTTGTCCATCACTGCAATTTGGGAAACACTGGTGGATTTCTCTGCTTTAGTGAATTACTCCTAATGTTTGGTGTGTTTTACTGCCAGCAGATGTGTTGGGGACTAATGCTGATGTTACCCTTTGATGAAAATACACTAATCCCTGCTGAGAGCCCACCAAAAGGGGGTGCTGTATTGCTTTCTCATCTGACAAAGTTTGTCCAGAGAGAGGGTGTATGTGTGTGTGTGTGTGTGTGTGTGGTGCATGGAGGGGGCAGAGGGACTTCTTCCAATTATCATATTGAAATTACACAGGGTCACACTGCATTACTGGAGAGTCGCTAAACCACAGTTTCCGCCAAGCCTCGTCCTTAGCTGACTTTGACACTGCATTAACACAATGCATACAATTAACACATTTTAATGACCATGTAGCTAATTAAAAATAAGCCTTCTGAGTCAAGCCTTCATCATCAACTGTGAACTGAACCTGTGGCCAGTGTGGGTGTGTTTGTGCACAGGCCTCTGTGTGTGTTGTCTCCATCATATGTAGTCATGCACGTGTGGTCTTTTGTCTTAGCATGGTGTGCAGCGCTTCCCTGCATGTGTTCAGTTCACATCTTTATTGTCCCTCAAGGAGAAAACTCATTTGCAGTGGGTCCAAGAAAACATAGATACAACATGACACACAAAGGATATAGAACAGAGGATAAAAAGAATAAAATCTTCTGTGCAAGAGCCGTCATTCGTAAGAATCCACTCACACACACACACACACACACACACACACACACAGGTCATTTTCATTCCAGCCCGTGGCAGATGGGACAGCAAGGACAACAATAAAGTATGGCTTTACATCTTGTTTTCACAGACAAGCAGCAAATTATCTCTAAGTCCCAGCAGCCGTGTGCTGTGAGGTTCCTCCAAGAGCTGACATCCATCTCACTTCAGCCAGTCTGCCTGCCCCCCCCGTGACTTCCTTTACTCTCCGCCAAAAACCTTTGGGCAGAGGCGTGCTCATGTATGTGTCTGATCCCCTCAGATTGCTTTGCGAAAAAACAGCCAGGTGCACGTCTTGGAGAGAGAAAATGCGAGTGAGCACTTCCTGTAGATGGGAACTGGTAGCTTGTCTCCCAGCCTGCACATTTACATGACAGTTGCTGGGCCTGGTGGTCGTCGCAGTGGCGTGGCGTGGCAGCGACAAAGACGGGAGCGTTGCTTCTTTGCCATCCGTTCTTACATTTCAAAACAAGTGAGTGCACACCTGGAATCTCACTTTGTCTTTCGACTTAATGTACTGCCGTGGGTTGTTTTGAAAATCCAATTTCCTATTCTTGTTAGCTGTATTGTTGGGTCTATCTGGTGGCGATGCATCTTTATTCTGCAATGGAATTTTAATGCGCGGTAAATAAAGTGGAAACAGGCGGTCTCACCTACATAAAAACAAAGATTCTGCTTTGTTTTTCTTCAGCAGGTAACAAGACAGATGGAACGACAGCAGCAAGAGCTCAAAGTTGTCATTAATTTAAGAAATAAGTTGCACCGTGAATGATGCTGTCTGAAATGGGAAAGTTGTGCAGTAATACTTTTGGAAATGTCAGAAGTGTCATCCATCTCCTTCCTTCGCTGTCACACTCTCAGTTTCTGGTGTCTAAGGGTGAAAATACAGCAGGGAAAGAGAAAAAAAAAAATCGAAAACAGGACGGCCATTCCTGCAAGTGATGAAATCTCTTTTGTGCGCCAAAAGCTTCTCCTGCTGGGTGGTGCGATCCCTCCCCCCCGAGACTGAGATTTTAAAAAAGAACCCAACATTTCTGAAATTCTCCATTAACCTTGATGTGTTTTGACGGTTGCAGCCCTTCACTGTCTTCGCCTCCTGCTTTTGAGAAGCCTCAGCCGCGGCCAATTATCTATCTGTTGGGGCGCTTTCGTGTCTTTCGAGATGTTTAGTCACAAATGTACGTATTGTGCCCCGGTGTCACAGCTTTTCATGCTCCAGCTCTGTCACTCGTCCATGTCATCACATCCCTTTCAGCAAAGAGGAAAGAAAGAGGGGGAGAGAGAGGGAGGGAGGGAGGGAGGCAGAGAGGGATAGAAGAGACAGGCCTGTCGAGTGACATTTTGTCTGGGCGTCCAGGCTATTGTGTGCTAGGGGAGACAACACCAGTCATTGCCATTACACTGGCTGGCAGAGTGGCACACACACACATACACTGGACCAACAGAGCCTCAGGAACACACACACACACACACACACACCACACACACACATAGTATTTGTCTCCATTCTCATGTCAACACTGAAAAATATTGTTTCCATGGATGTTTCCACCAAAACACTCCCATTTTCTTTCTTTTGTTGATAGCATGGCAGCTTGTTTCTGATACTGAGCTGACTATATATGTGCAGCTCTAAACAATACATTCAAAGCACATTCAAGGCTTATTATTAATCCACTGAGTGGTATTCAAACGAAGTCACTCTCCTTTTAATGTCAGGTTGTTTGTCCCCAGCATTTATGCTCGTAGAGAAACAAACACTCGGGCATGCATAAGCATAAAATTTCAAATATGCATACACACACGCACACACATACACACACAAAGTTGCGGTAACAGCAGGCTCCCCATGCCGAGTGAGCATAATTAGCACGCTCGTTAAGCTCATCTGCATCTCTCTTCAAAGGAGATCGATGCAAATGGATGGGATTTAGCCACTGGCAGCAATTAGGCCAAAAAATATCCTATCTGGGGAAACTTGGTTACAGCCAAGTGAAGTCAGTTTCATCGCGGGGGATAAATGTATTTTCTGTCCCGGCACCGAGCAACATAGTAGAATCCAAAATGAATGCTTTCATTTACTCTCATGTCAAATCAAGTTCTGTTTAATCACTTTCGATGCCAGCCCTCCTGGTTATCATATCATCCAGGGCTTTACAGGAGAATGAAGTTTCATTAGTAGAATGTGACTCTGTAAACCAGTTTTATTCTACTAACTGGTATTGTACAATGAGCCACACCATTGTTACATGTTCCTTCATTACTATGAACATGGGCATTGTAGTTTATTTTTACTGCCTGTGTCCTGCTGCTGTAAATACTAACCAGCAGACAAAGCATGTATTTATCCACTGGTGGAAATAACACCCAACAAATGCACTATTTTTTCTGTTTGGGTAAGAGTTGTTCATCATCAGGCTTCATCCTCTGGGCTCCATAAATGGCTGCACCAAATTTTACGGCAATTCATCCAATAATTGTAGAGATATTTCAGTCTAGACCAAAGTGGCGGAGTGTCTGACAGGCTGACATGGCCATCACCAGAGTCATATAAAAATGTAGTTGACAAAATAATGTCAGCACAAGGTCCATTCAGCTTTTAATGGGATCATATTACCCTGTGTCTGGAGCTGTCCAGTTCATGGACTTATAGATGTTCGAATGTCTGTGTTTTGAAGACATTGGTTTTACTTTTTTACTGTTTGCGATCCAACTGACCTCAATGTTCTATGTGTAAAACTCTTAACAGTAATAATTAATATATTTCTTTTGTTCACTTAAAAGTAAATTGCATATAAAGTAATGTGCTCTGTGTTAGCCAGCATAGAGGCATTACTTTTCTTTGAAGGTCAACAGGTCATCAGTTTACAAAACTGGTGCACCATTTTCAGAGTTAACCATCAGAGTTAGAAAAACTCATCAAGTATTTAGGCAACAAAATAATGTTAAATATATTCTTTGGGCTGCATTATGGAAAATATAATAGACAAAATAGTCCTGAACCAGGGTTTCCTCCCTCTCAGACCTGACTGCCTCCTCCCACTGCAATACTTCCTGTTCCACATCCATGTACACAATCTCATTGACCCAGTCTGGCCAAAGATGTGCCTTTAGTCACAATAGTTTGCACAAGGTCATTCACAGACACTCCTGTAGAACCGTCCTGCATTTCCTGTGTGGCACTGACTTGTAGAGAAGCCTCCTTCTTCTCCAGAAGTCCTCGTTCCAGCTGAGATGAAGGTGGTCCTGGCTGGATGCAGCAGTGCTGTATTTGATGGCAGAAATGCTGCCCGCTGTGGCAGAGAGAAAGCTTTCATCATGGTCCATTTGGTGGAAGGACTTGGACCGACTGACAACCCTCTCATAGATGGCTTCAACTATGGATGAGGCTCCAACGGTGCAGACACCAAGCAGAAGTCGTCATAGAGACTGACCCAAATTGACAAAGGCAGGAAGCTGCTATGCTATGCTATGCCTACCCCCATTTTTGAACATGAGTTTTGAATGTAAACCGCTGGAATATTCCCTGACTTTGACTGGTGGCTGAAACATCACATCCTATTGTTGAATGTGTCTCTTCCTTCGTCCTCAGTATTTCCACCATTAGGTTATATTTGTGTGCCAGGGTCAGAAAGTGAGAAACAGAGAGAGAGACAGAGAGGGAGCGGATTAGCCGGTGAACATCTTAATCAAAGCTGTCACATAACATGTATACCAGTCACATCGTGGCGTTGTCCTGAGGGCTGCTGCAGCTCAGCCATTCATCTCATTCACTTTACCTTGCATGTTCCTCACGTTTCCTGGCTCCATCAGGCTGTTTTCACACCTCTAATGAGTCCCCTTCTGAATGCTTCTTTTTCTACCACCACACTTCAATCTCCATGGCACCGCACTGACGGATGAGCAGACGCTCTGAGCTAAATTCAAGGCAGAGAGTAGGGAGGTTAGGGATTGGTGTTTGTGTCTGTAAGTTCAACATTATGAGGCTTTTAATATTCTAACGAGGCAAATGTCGGCTAAAAAGGTGATCAGCGTTCCTCCCAGCCTGAATTCTATCAGAGGAGTTAATTAGGGGAGTGTTCGCCCGGCTTTTCAGAGGGTTTTTGTCGATGTCTGATATGGAAGGAGGAGTGCAGGTTATGGGAGGTTAAGCCTCGTCCAGCACCCAGCGGTGAGAAATGTAAAGATGGCGGTTTCGGGGCTTAGCCTACAACCAAGTCTCCTTTGTTTTGAAGACAGAAGAGCTATAAAGAATCAAAAAGAAACCTTTTGCAACAGCTTCACGGCTGGGTTTTATATAATTCTGGGCTCATTAGTCATATACCTGGAGCGAAGCTGGCATTGGGAAGCAGGAAGTTGAACCAAAGTGGAGGAGCTTTTTAGCTTTTATTTGTACTCTCTCTCTCCTTCTCAAAAAATAACATTCACAATAGAATGTTCATCCATGAGAGAACCAGCTCCATAGGTGACTGGCAGGTCCCTCATTTAATGCTGCTTGACTGACATAATGGAGAATATAATGAAGCCCTTTTTTCACATTTCCAGCATGTGCAGGGAACATACATCCACCATGGTTTATTTTAATGGCTGTATATGCACACACTTTACTCTGGAGGAATACTGTCTGTTTTTTTCTTCATTCTCATTTTCTAAATACTCACCTTAAAATGAGTGTACCCACAGTCTGCCTTAACTATAAAATTAATCTGTATGCAGCTTTCACAGTGAGGGCATTTTTTATTGCTGTTATCTATAATTGCAAAAAAGAAAAAAGAAAGAAAGAAAAAGAAAAAAAAAAGAGACATAATTACTTGTGCCAAGTTTGGAAGACAGACAAATATTTTGGAAGTAATGTTTTCAGAGTTGCATTTTTGAGGACACAAGGCTGTTTGAGAATGTTTTGTTAGGAGAAGAAAATGTGTTACTGGAAATACCAAGTGTTCAAGTGTTACTGAAGTGTGTTTGCACTGTATTGTAACATCTTTTTACTTCTGTTTTCATTTTCCATTCCATTTATCCACAGAAAATGTAAAACCTACTCTGAATCAGCTTGGCACTGAATCATGTTTGCTTGTTAGAGTAAATGAAGACAGGTCACGTCAGTTTTATCTATATGGTGACAAGTCACAACAGAGGTTATCTCAGGACACTTTTCATATATGCTCTTTATAATATCATTTACAGAGACCCAGTGATTTCCAGAGGTGAACTTTTTATTTTACCCCTTAATGTCAGGGAAATGTCCTTGACTGACCTCATGCTAGACGACATGATACCACCAGCTGGACTGGAGTTTCATCAAGAGGCACCTTTGTCGCTACATTTACCAACTTTTCAGCACTTAGCAACTTAAAAAAACACTCTCCCAGCTAGCAACAAATCTCACAACTTTTTAGACAAACTTTAGCTATTTTCTGTGGAGGGATCACCAGCTTTACCTCCGCAGGCAAACATCTCTATGTATCTCATTCAAGTGATCACACAGCAGTTGACATAGATGTGAATGAGCTTCTAACTTTCTCTCCGACTGATCATTTTTCAAATAAATAGAGATGAAATCACAGCACAGCCATTGTCTTACTAATGAAACGTAGGCTGAATGGGCCATGTTTCAATCAATATTTCATACTTTGTCTACCAACAGAAACAGAAAAACACATAAATATAGATGTTAAGTTAAGAAGTTGTTTAAAGTGGTTCCACAAGAGTTTTCAATTACAGCCTCAGTTTCACACACAGACCATACACGGTCCAGCCATATGCTAGGTTTTGAACTAGTCTTGTTCTAATTCACCCTGCGTGGCCGTGTTGTTTTGAGACATCTGTCTCCGAGAACTCTGCCTCCACACAGCTATGATGGAGGGGAGGGGAGTTTTTGATACTCTGAACATCAAAAAACATCATTTAAAAAGCTTAACTCTTTCTTCAGTTAGGGGTAGGTTTACTTTGGAAAAAACACAACTCCAGCTGAAAGTAAGCTGGTTTGCACTCAGAGTAAAAATAGCCTTTTAAAGTTTACACAGAGGAAGGTATCAGCCGAGACATTTGTGCTTGTTACTGTTCTGCATTACAAAAGATTAAAGCAGAAGAAAAGTCCCAGGGGAGGTTTGTAGATTGAGAACCACTCTGCTAGATACAGTTCTGTACATATTTCCTTAAATCTACATCCTTGTTAATGAACTAGCTACTGTGCCATCCCTCCACATCCATTGCAAATCCACTAAGTGATCTGTCAGCCATTATGCTCTCTTGTACAAACAGCATCTAGTATTGTCGTCAGTACCGTCTATTTGTTTCATTCTTATCTGAATCCTCCTCTCCGCTACCGCAACAAGCCCAGTCTCCCCATGGGCGCCATTAAGGTTTCATCTAATCACCTAATCTAATAAGGCTGAAAAGTTCAAGTGTTCTACACATTGCAAGCAAACTATTGCTTTAAGCTGAACGTCATCCATCTGGAACAATGATGTTGCTCGTGATAGAGTCGTTGAGATGTCTGTCATTTGGATACTCTTCCCAGAGGAGCCACTTTCTGCTTTCATTATGTTGATTTAGCTCTCCTCCTTATGCTCTCTCTCTACATTTCAGAACGCTTTGCTCACATGGCAGCAAGCTGCAACCAAAACAAAAGAAATGTGAGCAGTGGATGAATTAAATATATCAAAAAACAATTACAGTCAGCAAAATGCCAGGCCAGGATAAGTCTGCCTAATAACCTGTAAAATGATGTCTCCTTCTGCTTATTATTCATAATGGAGCGCATGCACACGATCCCAGGGATACATAGACGCTCAAGCACAGTCACACTCACCAGTGTTTGTGTTGGTGCCCGTGTGTGTGTTAGATAATGATGCAATGTTTTGACTTTAAGGATATTCTGGTTTATTAAACTTTATTTTGTATTTATTTATTAGGCTTATAATCCGTTACACTTAATTACTTATTATTGCATATTACCCACAAACTGGTGACAAACTGAAGGAGAATCCAACATGAAGTGTCTTAATAAGGTGTTGGCCAGAACAGAACAGCTTCGGCGTGCCTCAGCATTGATTCTCCAAGTCTCTGGAACTCTACTGGAGGATGGAACACCATAGTTCCAAAAAGACACTCCTTCATTTGGTGTTTTGATAATGATGGTGGGACGGCACGGTGGTGCAGTGGTTAGCACTGTCTTGCCTCACAGCAAGAGGGTTCTGGGTTCGAGCCCTGGAGCTTTTCTGTGTGGAGTTTGCATGTTCTCCCTGTGCCTGTGTGGGTTCTCTCTGGGTACTCTGGCTTCCTCCCACAGTCCAAAGACATGCAGGTTAATTGAGGTGTGAATATGATTGTGATTGGTTGTTTGTCTATATGTGTTGGCGATCCATACAGGGTGTACCCCGCCTCTCGCCCAATGACAGCTGGGAGAGGCTCCAGCCCCCCTGCGATCCTTAACAGATAAGATAATGGATAGATAATGATGAGGAAACAGGTGCTAGCAGTTTCTGAATGTCAACACTGAAGTTAATACAAAGGGTAAATGTAAAATTATCACTCAACCTGTCCATTGTAAATATCCAGATGGACTTTTTGTTTCAGCTCTGACCCTCTGCACTTGCCATAGTCGTCCATGTGCACAGTTTTCCAGATTATTACAAACATATCAGGTGAAGCTGCGGTCGGTTTTACCTTCAAACAAACTAGTTCAGGTAATCTGGATAAAGTGTTGGCTCTGAGTTGTTCCTTACCCCCCTGGACTTCAATGCAGCAATGTCACCATTTTTTCAGATATCAGCAGTAGTGACTTTAAAGTCATAATCACTAAAAATGATGGAAAAAAATAAGACCTCTAATAAACTGAAACTCTAGAATAAGGAGAGGTGTACTCAGAAAAGTCAGCTTTGAAGGTCATCAGCATACTCTTTAATGAGGGAGTGTGTAATTTTTGCAGCAATTAAAATATCCAGGCCAGTGGGAAAGCAACATTGTTTTTCAATGAGAACACTGTAATTTTTAAATTAAAGCAGTTAAAGTGACAATAGAATAAAGTAGAGGCTCCTCCATATTTACATCAAACACACTTTCCCTTTATGTGAGTTTACTAACTCCTTACTATAAATAATACATCAGTCCTGAGCTCTCTCTCTCTCTCACAGACACATGACACAAGCATAAGTACAGACCCAGCATATGAACCTGTTAATGTTAATAATGACTACATGTGCATATCTGATCACAAGGCCATAAAGCCAAGGTTTTCAGGGGGCAGAGGAAGTAATGAAAAATGCAAAGTCACACTGTGCCTCTCTCTCTCTCTCTCTCTCTCTCTCTCTCTCTCTCTCACTCTCTCTCTCTTTATACCTCAGTGTGGCAGCTTGCGTTGAGGGAACATGTGGCGCTGCAATTAGCACTGGCCGATTCATGGATGCGGAGACTACGCCAGAGCTCAGATGGGTACAATTAAAAGCAGATGCCACTCCAGCTAATGGGGTGTGTAGGTGTGTGTGGTAGGGAGATGCTGAGTTATATAGACAGTGAGAGAGGGGTGGTGGGGGGTGGGGTGGCATACGCTGGGAACCGATGCAAGTGGAGCTACTTTAGCACTAATCTGGTGGGCTCCCTGCTGCTATAGATCAGAGAAGAGGGATATGATCCCCGACCCCAAGGGGCCTGGAGGTATGCTGAGGAGCAGAGATACAGGGAAAACAGGTGGTGGTGGTGGGGGGGGGGTTCAGCGAGCCTGGGAAATGGAAGGCAGGTCGAAAGAGGTAGAAAGAAATCGCCACGACCCTGGGTGAAAGAGAATGGCTTACTGCAACAAGGGAGTGGATGTAAAATAAGGAGAGGAGGTGGGAAGGGTCCACAGGGAGAGATAAAGCAGGCGGAGGAGACGTGTTGTGGTTGCATAAGCACTAATTTCACTGAGGAGATGGTGATCATGTTAACAATTATTACTTTTTTTTTAGGCATAAATTCTGGACATTAGTTTGATGTGTATATAGAATTCATTAATGAGTAATGATTACATTTGCCTTTACATCTCATTTGACCTTGAAGTTGTGAATGATTTAGCTTTTAATCCACTGAGCATCAGAAGCCCAACATCCCTCTGACTGAAAAAAAAAGTGTCTTTTCAATTAATAATGTTTTCTTCTATAATTGATATTTTCATAATAACAGTACATCAAATGACTGTATAAAAGGCCATATCAGTAACAATATGTCAGTGGGTGTTGACCAAAAAATAAATCTAGTGTCATTGCAGGTTGAGTTGTCTTTGAATAAATTTGGAAATACCCATCTTGCATTGCGGAAAAAAAAAGTGCTTCTGAAAGAGAGAGAGAGAGAGACTGTTTTTTAAATCAGCATTGACTGAATTTTTGGCTGTGGACAGCAGAACAAGCTGAAAGCACAACTCTGATATAAAGTATAGTTGATATTCTGAATGTGTTAGCAGCCAATGTGCACATCTAGCTGACATGAAGCAACAGTATCGTTTATTTGGAGGTGTGTTTCTGGCCACCTGATCAATAGAAGTCCAAAGCTCACCCTCCTTTTAGCTCTGTTTTTCTCTCCAGCAAGAAATATCTGGCTCTCCAGCTGCTAAATGCTCTTCTATGTTCATAAACTGGTTGCTAACTCAGTCAGTCAGTCAGTCTGCTGTTTGGTGCTAGAGCTTTATAACTGAAAACAACTGCCTTCTGCAGAAAATTGGGGTTGATTGGAGTGGTGAAAGTGAAGTGAAACTGTAAATTATCTATTGGAAAATAAAAACAATGAGCTAGAAGACGCTAAAATGCTCTGTAGAGCTTCAAGCTTTAAAGACTCTGGAGGTCTCAGAAGCTATGACAAAGTATGGCGAAGGTGTTCTTCAAAGGAAAGATCCAAAGCTCTCTTCTGGCAAAAAGTTAATAAGCTTTCATTCAGATGGTCCCACCCTGAAGAAGACTGTTTGTGCTGCTAGCACGTGTCCACGATTTTATGAATTTCATTATGAAATAGCCATCTGAGTGAAGGCTTTTTAACTTTTTGCTGGAAGAGTGCCTTGGATCTTTCCTCTTATTTGAACATGTACTGTAGGTGTATGACTTTTTTTATTATGAGAATAACAACCCAGCCTCATGGCACTTCATGAAATACTTTCATCTCTTGATTCATGGCCTTGAATTTTCCTTTTTTTTCCCTGCGACAATGAAATATTGACCAGCGGAGACTACAGCATTATTACACTTATTTATGGTTATGTTTTGGCACTCAAAGAACTTGGTTAAGGTCAGGGAAAGTTTGTGGTCTGGTTTAAAACAGAAAAAAAAGTGAGTATTCCATTAAATTTTTACCAAAACCATGATCTTTTACTTACCATAACCAAAGTGCTTTTGTTGTGTAAACCTGACCACAGGACTCTGGGTGAGAATCCTGGTCTCTGGTGTAATGGTTGTGCATTTTGTATGCCTGCCATCCACTCCAACCACCTCCTTGCAACTCCACTTCAAAAAGTATATTTCCAATTGAAAGACATACCATGAAAGTCATGCTGAGTGTCACGAAAAAATCAAAAATTCATGTCCATGTACATGAATCAATGGGTAAAATTTCGTAACTATTTCAACTGCTGTGAAAGTGGGTTGAGAAAAATGATGCTAGTATTGGGTAGCATCATTACGTAGCGATCGTCTGACTGCAGAAGGAGGAGGACATGAATGAGAAAACTGTTGAGGAATGACATCTGTTTCATCTTTTCTCTCTGTCAAAATGCTAAAAAATTACAAGGTCAGAGTAAGGCAGGGGGCACACCACTGCTACATACTGTTAACTCTCCATTGAACTTCATAATGCTTAAGCTATTATTCTGTCCCAGCACATCCTCTGCAGCTGATTGTGATTCACCCCACAAAAAGAAAAGGAAGAAAAAAAAATTTCCAATAAGTAACACTGTGCTCAAACATAAATCCAACCTTACAGTGATAAGTGGGTATGTGAGAAACACAACACGATGCCAGGAAGGTAAAGACCGGGACAGGGGGAGGGGGTAAGGAGGGGAGATCTGCAGTTACTGACCCGGAGGGCAGATGCCTCGTGGTGGGGCAGAGAGGTAGAAAGAGAGATGAGAAAAAGGGAAGGATGAATAAATGTGAAGCTACAAGGAAGTCAAGAAAGATTACCAATGACGAAGTTAGAAGTGAAGAAGGGGAAATCAGACTAAGGAATTCAGACAGGGTGAGATGGGTAAGAGGTTTAGAGGTGCAAGGGTGAGAGCATGGAGGACAAGATAAGGGCACAGAGGGGAACAGGAGGAGGGTGTGGGTTTGAACTTCCAGCGTCATGCTGTTATGAGTATGAAGCGGTTAAAGGATAATAACTACTGCAGGAACAGTAGGAGGCTGAGCAGATTTCATTTAATGTGCATTTTCCTCTTCCCCTCTCCTGGCAAGCTACCGTCCACACTGTGCTAAAGCCCGGTCTCTTTTCCCCTGAACAGCTTTGAGAATTAAGAGCTCCTGGCATCGACTCACTGGAGTTTGTCCTCGGCTATTTGGAATGACATCTTTGCAGGCCTTTTCTCTCGCAGAGGAATAATAGCCTCTAATTACGCGTATAATGCGTACTGTGTGCGCAGGTGAGTGTGTGCATTACTGCAGTCCTTAGAATTAGTCATAAACGAACAAATAATTGTTTCTCCTTGATATTCTGTTTTAATCTCCGTAACAGTGCAGGCTCTCACAGTCTGCAAACACAGAGGGGATTTGTGGGCATGCTCAATAGGTCAGGTTGCAGGAAAGTAAATTAGGTGGAGAGAAAATGGGCTTTCTGCATACGGTGGGTGCCTCAGACAGAAAGGTTAATGGCTTTATGAGATTGCAATGACATATTATTGCAAACGCCTCCAAGCAAACAAATTATTTGATTGTAATATCGCAGAATGTAGCTTTTGTTGCAGCCTGTTGTTAATGGAATATTAAATCCATAGGCCTGTGTGTATATGTGTGATAGTGGCCTACAGCAGCAGGGACATGTATAAATGTACATGCTTATGTTTATGCATTTATGTGCATGTGTGTCTACATATGTAAGTCTTAACCCATTGATTTCCCTTGTGGGTGCTTTGTTCTAGGTGTATCATTACAGAACTGTTCTCGCTTGCCAAGAGATAGAAAAACAGAGCTTGAGGTTGGTGTCTGTAGGGGGCCCAGGACCCTGGGGCCACATCAAAAGGCTTTTTGACTGGTCACTTATGCGTAGAACTGTGCTAATCAAGTACTATGTTCTATAATGGTGTTGTGGAGGCATGAGATCATACATAAATACTTCAGAGGCATTCTCCACAGACCAGCAGCTCCCCCTGGGGCTCCACAGTGGCAAACTGACCTCTAATACAACATACATTGTGTGTGTGTGTGTGTGTGTGTGTGTGTGTGTGTGTGTAGGAAGGGATAGTGTGTGTGTTTTTTTCTGTGTTAAGGGAGAGCAAATGGGATTGTATGTGTCATGATACATGTGTTTGGTACTGTGTATCCACACAGTACATCAGTGACAAACCACAAGGAGTTGTGTGAAATAGGCAGTGAAGTGTGTGTATGTGTGTGCACATGTGAGTGTGTGTTTTGGTGTGGGCTCAGCTGTCAGGTCTCCCTTGTGGGCCATTACCTCTGATGCTTGGCTTGGGTCTATCAAGTGTAGGACATCAACATCACCCTTGTACATGCAGACACACACACACACACACACACACACTGACTCTCTGCCTCCTCACCTTGGCCTGATGGGACATCACTGGGGGAATGTACATCCACCACCAAAGACAATTTGTCTTTATAGCCGGGATCGCAGCCCCATAGCGGTCTCTCTCTGCTTCATCTGTGTCCCTCAGGTAGTTTGAGGTGTCCGAAGGTAAAAGGCAGGACAGGCTGACATGATGTTTTGGCTGATCGATGACAGCCTGGCTCCCCACATGAGTGAAGAAGCAGCCTGTTTCCCTGCCTGGGGTTTATAACACTGGCACATGGATGTTAAGCAGTAAATCTTCTCCACAATGAGATCTGGATGCTGCCTGGGAGCACATGGGCGTCATCTGGATACGTCTGGGGGGGGTGGCACTCATTACACTTCAGTTTAAGTGACTGCAGATAGAGGCATGAAAACAAGCAAAGATGGAGCAAGTTTTTTTTTTGTGGGAGACTTTTTATCCTGTGAGCTGGGAATTCTTGGCAGGCGTCAACCCACCAACTGTGGATACATGGCTCTGCAGTAGCAGTGTGACTGAGGCAGATGTTTGGCTGTGTTATGACCCCGGTAATAAGACAGACATGTGGCTGTGCTGCATCAGGAGGAGCAGGTGCTGCCACCACACAGCCATTACCATCTGCATTGATGAGATCAGGGACTCAGCCATGCTGGATGCTATAGATGGTTAGTATCCCTTAAAGTAAAAACATAAAATAAATAAATGTGCAAGCTGGTGAAGTCAGCAACCCACCCTCCCCCAGAAAATCAGTATAATTTTCCAAAAGGGACTTGCAGCGCTGATTAGTGAGTGTATATCCTAATGCTATTGTATATTATATCATTTTTATCTGCTGTGATATCACTATAAAATTCTTTTAATACCCCATTTGGCACTCAAAACACTGTTGTGGTATTTATCCCTCAGTGATTAACATGGTTAGCCTACTGTAGGGATTAGCCAGGCAGAAATAGAGAATTACACGCTCTCTGTGTTGAAAGGGCAAACTATATGATGGATGAAGAGATGGAGGGGAGCGACTGAGGTAAGTATGGATGGACGGATGAAAGGTGGTTTGGTGCCTGGTGAAGCGACAGCAGAAAAGGAGAGATGCAGGGTGGAGGAATGGATGAGAGGAGGGGGGTGGGGTGGGGGTGGGGGGTGTAATTAAAAAAAAGGGCTAGTATCACTTTAACGTCCTCTGACGTCATGCTGATGCAGATCTGCCGGGCTGGATGCGAGCAGTGGAAAGGGATGCCGAAAAAATGAAACTCCTTAGCACTAATTTTTCACATCCCTCTACAGGAGAGGATGGAGACCAACCTTACGACGGCCTCTGTACAAAGGAGCGGATTAATACCTGTTTTCACCACTCAGTGCACGTGAGTATGCCGTCAGCGCGACAGAAACTGAAGGTAGACGCGACGCAGAGAAGCTACCATATTGAGGTCAGAAGAAAGCGTTGCCAAGACGACCAGCTTGCTAGGGAGGACACTGCGGCGCGCGTCACACGCCGGGGACGAGCGTGCGTGCATACGTGCGTGCTGGTGCGCGCGCGCGTGCTACTGCGAGCCAGCCGAGGCGGTCACGGCATCCACACAGCAGCGGCAGCAGCAGAGGCAGCGTCTTCTCACAAGACTACCGGAGGACCGCGCCGTGTTTGTCCGCCGTTACCGAGGCTTGCACCGTGACTTGAGGCGCCGCTCGGCCGAGTCGGAGTTCTGCTTGAGGGGATTTACTGAGGATTTATCGACGACATCCCAGAAAAACGCTCAAAAACCCGAGCTGCTGCGACCATTGGTCAACACAGGTGACACTTCCCGGCTGTCAAATCCGCCGAGTCCCCGCAGACACGTCCGGGTTATTTGGGGGTTATTTTATCGTTAAAGGGCCTCGATAAAAACAGACTTTTCTCCTGAGGCAAACCGAACTGTCAGTCGAGAAATTAAATAATATATTGGCGTGCTCAAGAAGAGTGAGAAGACCGAACCGAGCCTGCCCGCTCGGATGGGGAATCATACTAAATCCTGCTGTATGTGGTGTGTAATGCAGTAGAGCAGCTTTATTTTTGGTATTCACTCTCCACTGTCATTGTCTCCAGTCATGAAGTCCCACCTGCCGGCCGGGCTGGATTGAACGAGGTAGTGCTGCCGGGGGTGGGCATTTTTTGGTGTAATTTTTTGTGTTTTTTTTTTTTAATTTATTTTTTATTTTTTTATTTATGTTTTTGTAGGCACACTTTTTGCTCGCGTGACAATTACCGCTACTGAAGGAAGGTTTAGTGAAGAGGACAAGGAAGAGAAGGACGAAATCTCAGGAAAAAAACCCAACAACACACAAAACAAAAAACATCAGTGGGAATCTGGCACCTTACCCGCACCCGTGGATCACAAATTAACAGGTAGGCTGAGGTTTACATGGCTTTTTACTGAGGAGGCGATTCTCACTGAAAAATCTGAGTCACACACTAAAACATCTTGTTTAATTGATTGTTACTCACAGTTTGTATTTAATTTGCATTTTTAATTGCGTGTATGTGTGTGTGTTTCACCTATAGTGAAAGGAGTAATGAGGTTGATTGATTGACAAAATTGAGTTATTTTCCTTTATAAGTATTTATATTTTTTATTACCTGATACCTGCATGTAATTCTAAAGTATATATTTGGAAAATGAATGGGGATGCATGTTGTCGAGAGCACACTGTTAAGAAAATGCATTTTCACTTGTGCAAAACATGTTTGTAACGAACGTCATTTTGTTGTACTCGCACAGAGTTTTGACCAATCTGTTGGATTCTGCAGCTGGTTATCAGTATGTATGTAGTACGTATGTGGATTTGCTGTATGGCAGTCACAGCAGCTGTGAATGCTTGGTGCTTCGTGCAGGCAAAGCTTCTCCTTCATATCAGAGGAGATGCATTCCCTGTACCATTAATGAGGACCTGGACTCAGAGCTCCTCTGGTCAAATAAGAGAAACAGAGGCTGCTATTCAGTCACACTGAGCTCATTTCTCTGCTGCTCTAATATGCAGAATTTGGAGTTTATTAATCAAAGTGCTTCTCTGAGATTGTATTAGTCATTGCACATGTGACAATTGTGCATTTCTTTCATTGTGTGTATTGTCTGGAGTAAGAGTGAAATGAACAAGAGTGAAAGGGAATTTCTGCAAACAAACCAGCCTGAGTCACAGACAGATGTTTGAAATGATGCACACTCACAAAAGTCCCCCTTCAACAGTTCAACCATCCTTCAACTTAATATGAGACATCTTTTCATGGGGTCTTTATACCCAAAAGACCTCAGGAAAGCGCCATGGCCATGAGAACATATTCCCCTAAATGCTCCCCTCCGCACACACACACAAATCATTGCACACACACAGCACGAAGAATGGGGCGCATTTATATGCTGTGGCTGGTGTTGTGGGGCATTCGGATCGGCAGGGCCTGCTCGATGATAGAATTCAGCAGGGACAAGAAGACCTCTGTTCTTATCTGTGGCGACGAGAAGGGGAAGGCAGCTCCACTCAGCTCAGCTCAGCTCCTTTCCTTGGTTTAGGCAGCTAGCCTGCCCTATATAGCAGATAGGGACATCTCCTCTGTGGGGAGAAAACGTTTTAATGGAGGCGGGGAGGGGGGGTTGCGCGACTGTCCTTGTGCTAAATAGATGTTGTCACAGAGGAGTTGTTATTTATCTTGATGGCGGCTGGCTGGAAACTTTGAAGACCTGTGGAGATGTTTAAGGGGGATTAAGGTGGCACGCATTTGTGTTTGAGAAATAAGTACACAGATTGGGGGGAAAAAATGAAAGCGAGGGGGAGACGTCATAGAGCATTTCTGCAGTAATATAACATATATTCTGTTTATCCATTTGGAGTAAGTGGCTGATTTACAGTGAGCCTTACAAAAACATAAAGAATAGGTAACCTTGTCAAGAAGGCCTGTACACACACCACTTTATGTGTGTTTGCGTGTGGGTATCCTGTGTGCAAGGCCCCTGAAACCATTGCTTAGTGCCATCCATTCCGGGCAAGATGCAGCAAAGCTGGAGGCAGATGGGAGTGAAGCGTTCAGAGGGTGCCGTTGGGTAGATTGATGGCTCCTCACGCGCGTCGCTAAGCAGTCAACAGATGCAGGGCCAGTGTTGTGACAGGGTGGCTTGAAACGGCCATCACGATCCCGAACGTTTGCACTTTTCGTAGTCCTAAAAAGCCCTACCTGTCCGTTAACTACTGCTAATTTTATCCCTCACTGTTTATTTTTACTGTAGATAAATTGGTGACAGCAGGTCCCCAGGTGTGTTAGGATGTTTTCTGACTGCGGAGATGACGCCAATTGCTGCTAATTTTAGGTGAGAGATGTCAGCTGTGTTAAAAAAAAAAATTCTTCAGGATAATGGCAGCTGACATGTTGACTGGAGAACAGGAGACTCATCTGATGAAGGCTGGTGAAATTAAATGTTTGTTTAGCAAAGTCGAAATGAATTAGTAAAGCCAAGGCTGGCTGAACATACAGGTCCTCAGGGAGGCGCTGTTGTTCATATCTTCCTTCTGTTACAAGAAACTGTGGAGGGAACCATGTGTGTCTGTCATTGCTTTGAAGGTGCAGAGATGTATTTTTAGAACTGCTGGCAGAATTTTATTTTCCCCAGCAGCGTGAATTTGTCTTCTGTTCTCAGCTAACTTGATGGTTCCAAGGTGACAAACTGTACAGTTAGCGGTTGTATAATTGACAGAATATTGAATAATTGCAGGAACCTGTTTGCACATTTGAAGGATCTGTTTAGGGAAGGTGACTGGGAGCAGTGTGTTAGAGAGACTCACACTTAATGAACACCTAACTTCGGGAAGTAACACAGAAATACTTTGACTACTTTGGCTGTGAGTGGATATTCAATATTTTGGCAGCTTCTATGACGTGTGCTTGTTGCTGTGGCCTCATTTGTGTTACTACTAAACTCTACTCCTAAAGCATGTTTTCTCTGCTTTTCTAGTAGAAAATAAAGCCGATTTAATGGAATGGCTCAATAATGGAGACTCTTTTATATGGCAAGTCTTGGTAATTGACAGCAAGCTGTTCACAATAGGAATATGCCACTCCATCTTCCTTTAGCGCCAGTCTCCCCATGCAGTCACCCATACTTTTACATGTGTTTGTTGTCTTATGCAGGCTACCACTCTCTCCCCATTAGATTAAATCGATTTATTTCCCTCTCCCACAAAAAGACAGCATGCTTTTGCAGCACCATATATACTCTGCATGACTCCTTTATTGCATTTATTCCTCATTCGTGTATTCATTTGTTCCTCTTCTCAATCCATTTGTGGCCGACTCATTCATTTGGTTCAAAGGAAGCCTGGCTGTATGTTTTTTTTTTTTCTCTTGCAAGGAGTGTGTGTCGTTGCTATGGCAGCATCTTTTTGGAAGGATAAGCCCCACAAAGATTTTAAAACCTCAAGCTTGTGATTTTGTTTTCACTGGTTTGTGCATGTATTTTAAAGCTGCAAAATTAATCAGAAAAACAACTGACATCACCACATCGACTGCTGCAATGTCCAAATTGCTGTAGGATGCATTTCCCCCCCCCTTTATGATAAAGCCCAGTAAACAGTGTTCTCTGGTGCTGTGCAGAATCCCGACACGAAATCGTTATGACCAAATATTTTATTACTTTCACATTGCGCAGACCTAAGCATTAGCATGTCTTATTTACTCCGTTTCTTCTGCAGCCGGGGAAAAAAAAAGCATCTGCAAAAGTTGGACTTTTTTTTTTCAGTTAATACTCTGCAGTCTTTGCATATATGGCAGTGAATGCTATTGATCTGGCAATTTTCTTTATTGAGAGTTATTGAGAGAGGGAAGGTAAAAGATTATATTATATTGTTGAGGATTGTTCTCTGAGACAAGTACCTCCATCTTCTCAGCTTGGCCTGTCAGTGTTTCTGTTTTGTTGCGATTCTCTTTGAGTGCTGGTCTCCCACAGTCCCTCCACAGTGGCCCATCTCTCGTCTTTGTCTGAGCCTGTTGAATGAGATCTTTGCTCTCTGGGGTGCAAGATGGAGACGAGGGGTTAGAGCCATTACTTGTCTCGGCTCCGACCTTCCTCTCTCTATCTGTCTGCCTCAGTCTTCCTCTTTTCCTCTGTATTGTGATATTTTCTGCTGTTTTGTTCACCCCCCCCCCCCTTGCCGTATCTGTCTCTGCCGTTCACCCTTACACTCTCTTTCCAATCATTCCTTCCTCTCTCTCTCCTCCTTTTGTCTTCAAACCCCCACGTCGTCCGTCAACCAGAGGCGAACGGTGCTGTAGTGTCCCCGATGGGCTCATTAAGGTTAGATCAAGGTCGAACACTCTCTGACACATTTTGATCGAAAAAACCTGATGTTTGCTTGCCGGGTCTCCAGGCAAATGCAGCAGCAGCTTTCACATCACCACTCCTCCCGCCCCCTGCTAGAACCTGGCTGACCACCAGCCAAGATCAATGAACATTTACTCCTCTTTTCTTCAAAGAGATAAAAGCCAAAGGAAGACACAGGGACAGTGAGAAACCACCCAGAACATCCATCAGCTATAGCTCAGGACCGCTAGCTGCCTTCCTAAGTTTGACATTGCATGAGGTTGGTTACAGCTCCGCGTTCTCTCCGACAATAGAAAACCTGCAAAGATTAAAACCACTGTTGAGTGATTTCTGAACAAATAATTCCATTCATAATAGAGGTGCAAGGCTACAATGGGATTTCATGCCTCTCTGTTGCAGAGTCGGGCCCTGAATAGAAAGCAGGATACAGATTTGATGGAATCAACAGCACTGGAGTCAGCAGCAGCCGGGATTAAATACATCCTGCTTTCTGGCCAGTCAGATTGACTGACAGTCAGAATCCATGTTGTTCTGAGCAATGCAGCTCATCCCTCTGGCATCCTGGGTGACTTCCCTGTATTTCTCTAGTGCATCCATGGGAATTCTACCTGTGTGCTTCGTTCATGCCCCTAATTCCCCTCTGCAATCCTTTTCATAGTCAGAGGATTTTATACTCAAATCTCACAGCAACACAACTTCTGAGATTAATGTTTGAATGAAAAAAATATTTCTGTTCCCCTTTGCCCTGTGTTTTTTACCACAGTCTCTCTGACACACACACACAGCAGTGCAGTGCATCTTTGACTTACAAGCGCACACCACGTTACATTTTGCCATCAACAGGGACGCGGAGAAATTGAGTGAGTTATAGTATTGACAGCATCTCAAGGTCAGGAGTAGCCACATCCTCGCAAGTAGCCGACAGTAAACCCTCAGCATTGCAAACAAGCTCTGGGGTCAACGGGGCTGAAGACAGGCAGGTAGGCAAGCTGCTACTCCTGCCCTCTTACCCCAGACACATACTCAGGGAGGAGGAGAGAATGTGCTCGGAAAGTCAAGTGACCGCGGATGTCGCAAGAAATCGAAAAGAGCGGGGGAAGTGAGCTGAAGAGCAAATAGGAGGGTGTTTCAGAACCACAAGCTGTGAAGGAGCGTACTGTACAACAGGGAGAGAGAAAGGGAGAGGAATGCCACAACATTACACCATCATCTCTCTATTTTGCTATCCTAACATCTGCTGTATGCCACCTCTTTCCCTGCTGTTGCACACACATTAGTATGGGCTGACACACCACCACACATATTAGTATGAGCTGTCAGCGGAAGCCCCAACAACTAGCTAGAGAAGGACCAGTTGAATGGTAATGCTGGCAAAGGAAGCAGTAACAGTAGTGGCTGTGCTGGCCAACACGCTGAAGTGTTATCACTGTGGCTGCACTGTATAATGATGAGGGTTGTTATAAAACACACATACAGTATTTCCCTCTTGCGCTGGCACACACACACACACACACACACACACACACACACACTGAGCTCTGGTCTCAGTCAGTCAAACATAATGAGCCTCCATGGCGACATAGCCAGTGGCTGTCCCGTAGTGCAGGCTAGGCCGTTATCCATTTGATGTCCATCTGTTGACATAAGTGACGGTGGGTCGCAGTGGTTGGGTTTGAGGCATGGCCAGAGCTGCCGGCTAATGGCAGCACTTGAGGATACTGAGATACCAGTCGCTGCTGTCGATCTCCCAGGGGTTATTGCTCCTGGAGGAGCTATGGATGAGCTGTTTTCAGCTACATACCTTCTCCAGTGCTCAGACATTTATTGCTAAGGCACGCATGTGTGTGCCATTGCACATCACCTCTTCAACCTTAGCTTAAGAGCTGAGCCTCAACCCCTCCCCCTCCAAACAAATGGAGCGTTTCAAGTACTTCCGTATGCCGTCGAGCTCCAGTTGATGCATTGTTAGGCTGCTGGGCTTTAGCTGTCGTGATGGCAGACGCTAATGAAAAGAATAAGCCTGTTCTTATATAGTGAATTAGGATGTCTCTTACTTGATGGGCCAGTGCTAGATTCTGGTTGTGTTTGTGTGTGTTGGTTAGGAAGGAAAGCAGAGGCACGACAGTGATGAATGAGCACCAGAATGGCACTATTACGATTTTGTGCTCGATGATGCCAAGCAGACAATGATCGTCCCTGTTATTGTCGCAATCAACAAAGAAAACACTAGCCTTCAGGATGAAGGAGGACACACACACTAACATGTGCACATGAACACACACCACAGGAAGAGGTTCTGCCTCAAAACCTTTGGCACGCCTTTCTCCTGTGATTTATTTTAACTAACGGCACTTTCTTTTTGTCTTCTCTTAATATTTAAGGATGCGGCATGTGTATCCACTATCCGTCATAGAAAACAATGCACGTTGGTTGGAATCATTCATCTGTGGCTCTTCACACTGTCTCTCAAGGCTGAAGCAATTCTTCTGCTGACAAATGGTAGCAGGAAAGAGGGGCTAAATTCCAATCTGTGTGGATCACTCCTGGGCCAAACACCCCACTTGAGCAGATTTTCGCAGGCTATACTTTCACAGGTAGCAGCTCACAGCACCAAGAACATAAATGTCAGTGTTCTGACTCGTACCGAACTTTATTGAGTGCACTTATCTGCCACCCTCAGGCTACAGTATCTTGGTGAAAATGACTCATCTTCCCTGTGCAGTGCCCTTCATATGTCCCTTCTGACTGTCTGGAATTTACCAAAGATGGAATAAAGGTGCAAAGAACAAGAATGCAGGTTATGTGGTAACAGAAGAAGAAGGCGAGAGTGACCACAATAGGAATGCAGAAGATTAGAAATACAAGTATAGGGAGCATGGACTGTAATAGTAAATGGTACAGGAAGGTATAGGTGGCATATAAAGGGGGAACAGCTCACCATTAGAGGAAGAAAGATAGGGTCTTGTCACCTTAATTAGCCAGTGTAAGGGAGTGTAACCTTGATCACACGCTAGCGCTAACAGCTAATGAGTGGTGAGATTGCTTTGCCGAGATATATTTTAGCGTGTATTGCTTTTAGATGACGGAATGGGATGGGATGCGGTTGTTTCTGCAAAGTCGAAGACTTGGGAAGAAAGCAGCCGGAGCTCCCCTGATACCTACATGAAACGATCTCTTTCCATTTGGGTTTAAACTCCGGGGACTTGGAAATAAGATGGGGAATAGGAGAAGAGGGCGTCGATTTCGAAGGCTGCAAGTCAGCAGGATTTTCCCGTCTTGTTTCCCCCCCCCCCCCCCAACTGCCTCTTTCTCTCTCTCTCTCCTTTTGTGGGGAATAAACACATTTCAAAGGATGAGCTTTATCCCCCTCACTGGAGAACATGCTTCGCATTCTGGATGACAGAGCAGCTGCAAAGGTGTGTGTTGTGTAAGTGCGGTTGATGGGTATGTGTGTGCTTGACGTGCGTATTCCTCCTATCGAGATTTTGTTGACAAGTAAATATCTGAATTGATTTTCCAAAGGTCTCTGAAAGACTGACCCATAGATTGTGTTCTTGACATCTTATTTTGGAGGCCTTTGACAAATCTGAAGAGGTGGGGTTGTATTGATTCCTGCAGGTGAGCCAATAGTTCATAATCATCACTAACATGAAGAAATTTTCATCAGAGAATTACTGGATGGTCAGTCAACCAATTCTGTTAAGCACACAAGGGAATTTGACTCCACATCCTCTAAATCTTTGTTTGCCAAAATCTGTCTACCTCTCCGGTCGTTGCCCTCCTCACCTCCACCCATTTGCACTTTCATCCCTCCCCCTCCCTTTTCTGCCACTGGCTACTGAGACCAGCCCCTGCCCTCTCCATTTTCTCCTCTCTCCACTTAATTAACCCATTGATCAGGACGCTCATAAATTAGTCCTCTGGAGAGGCCCTCATAGAACACTCTTCCCCTTCTCTCACACCCCTCACCCCGAGCCGTTCTTTCACTGGCCACAATGTTACAAACAAGGTCCCCGGGCCGCCCTAAAAAGCCTCAGTTGTGTCATCGTCTGAAGCCAAATATATTTTTCAAAATTTCAGTCGACTCAGCCGCCTGTAGATTTACACTGGCTAGCGAAAGCTGGAGAGCATGGAAAGAGGAATTAAGGCAAGTAGGGAGCAGGGAGTTGGGTTGAGGTCAATGCTGCTCTTGTACAACCCCTCAATTCATTAGACTCACATAGCTCAACCTTTTCATGGCACCCCCCATGTGTCTGTAAATGTTTTCCCCCTTCCTTCCGTCTCTCTCTCTCTCTCTCTTTCTCTCTCTTGCTCTCTGTCTGACCTGTTCTCCAGAGCAGGGTGCTGGGTGCCTGCTCAGAGATTTGCCCAATTAGGGGGATCTCAGAGATCATTATGGAGGGAGGCCTCTCTAACAACCCCTCCTCAGCATCCTCTTGCCTATTTCTTCCGTTTCCGTCCTGGCCTCTTTACTCTTTTTCCTGTTTACATCGCTTGTACCTCCTTAACAAGTTCCGCCCTCTCTTCATCCTTTACCGCAACCACTTTCATTGTTCCTCCTTCTCATTTAGCCTCCTTTCATTATTGCCAGACCTCTTTTCTTCCATGTTTCTCCCAGAATCTCTATGTTGTCATCCTTTTGGCAGCTCTTGCTATACTCCCACTGCACTTAAATCCTCTTCACCCTTATCCTCTCTTATGTCTAGTGTTTTATCTGTGTCTTGCCCCGTGGTGCGTCAAACACTTCGCCCCCTGTCTCGTTTTTTCCTTGCCTAACGGAGTGTCTAAGAGAGCTAAATGGATCTGAACCTGGAACATGCGCTGGCTATGGTCCGATTTAGGCTGGGTGGATGGTTTGATTTAAAGGCATAGCTTGCTGGTGTGTGATTCATTCATATCCCAAGGTGTCCTGTTTAGAGCCACAGCCAAGGATGGGAGTTTTCACCAAGCCAAAAGCTATGTGTGTGCTTGTGGAGGTCAGTTAAGGGCGCTATGCTTTGGCAAACTACAGAGGGGAATGCATATAGAAGAGAAATATTTTCTGTTAAGAGTGTAGTGACAAGAACCTTGTCGCAGTGAATCAGGTGATAAGAATAAGGGCTCTGTGTGTATGAGACATTCTAGCCAGCACTCCCTCTAATCCAGCCTAATCCAAAATGGCAAAATGTATGTGTGTGTATGTATGTTAATATCTGGGGGAGATTGCGAGCCTGAAACTCTGTGGAAGAGTTGTCCTCTCTTTGTTGTCTCACTACATTGAGTTGTACATTGCAGGACTGCTGACTCCTGTATGCGTAAGTGGCTCTCATGGCTCAGCTTGTCATGGACATGCACACACGCAAGGACACACACATACAGGTTTACTAGCCTCGGGCATATTTCACCATAGCTGTCGCTGCACTTTACATAAGAGTAAATATGTTTCAGGGAATAATCTGATCCGCCATGTGCCCTCTCCAGCTCACGAGTCTTCTCAGTACAACAGTTATAATGCTATTACATTCACTCTTGTCAAAACCAGACTTCAAGGTCAGTCACAACAGACAGGGATTTAGAGTCAGAGCAGAGCAGAGAACAAGTTAAACATTGCAGTTTTACGTATTAGAGTAAAATGGTTCCCAAGGGTTCTACAAGTCAAGGTCAGTGATAACACTATCACATGGGGCTGGGTGGTTTGGAGGGGGTGCAACATTAAACACCATCCAAACTTTATCCCCAGAGTGACAGAGTCTACAGAGATTAGCATACCTGCCAGCACTTCAGTCAGCATGTTTGTGTGCATTGTACTGTATAAAGAGTCTTTATTTACCAGGACTTTGTGAATAAGCTTTAGCCTAAATTACACAGGTGTCTTCATCACCTGTGCAATTTTACACAGGTGTCTTCATCACCTGTGTAATTTTGGTTTCCATGGAAATACATATTCTACTTATTCACCAGTGCATCCTGCAGACTTAGGATGCTAGGCTGTAAAGATACATGTACATTAGTTAGATACATTAGTTTTGAACATGCTTCATTTCAAGACCCCGTATGAAACCTGAATGTATGGTTTTATTAGTTTAATTGCAGTGTATAGTTAGCACAAGTAAAATATGTATAGTAGTAATCGCAGTGTGTTGACTAGAAGTGTTCAAGTAAAACACTTCTAGTCAGCCTGTATAAGTAGCAGTATGGAAACACAAATGACTAAAGATTGTACATACTGGATCTTTGTACTGCTTCGCTGCTAGATGATGCATATAAAGAGCTTATCTCAAAGAAGGCCTTATTTCATATGTGAGATATGGAGTATGGAGTATGTTGTAAAGTCAAGCTTCCACCATTATTTTCAACCTGGAAACAGTGAAGTAGTGGTAAATTATGACTTACAGCCAGTCATCCTCGTGAAGCTCTGTTCAGCTGACGCCAGCCTCACAACCCCATTTGCAAGTGCCAAGCATCAAACCAGAGAGAAAGGCTTATTTCATTGCAGTCTTTTCCCTCTGGGCTTCCCTATTTTCCAACATATGAGAATATTCACTCTTAAAACACCCAGCTGGTCTCATATGATATTTATTTTCCTATTTTCCTTAGTTTTATCTTTGTGTACATTTGATTTCTTATTTGTACTTTTTCAACCAAAGTCACCCTCATACAATTATTGAGTCAAATTGTGTAGTTATTTAGGCGTTTAGGTAGATTTAGCCTCTACCACCTCTCTGCTGCCACAGTGCTCTGTTGAACAGCGACACACTAAATTGGAGCCAACATCCAGTCTACCATGTTATCTCGAACTGATGCATGATGGGTACAGACCCTGGCACAAGCCAGGAATCATCAGTCATTTGATGGAGTAGTTGGTGCGGGACTGTTGTCGGCTCTTTGCACCCCATTATGGACGACAAGCGGGGCCCCATCGACATAAGCAGGCTTCCTACTTTGACTGAGGAACGTATAAAAGCATCCTGGTGGGAGAGATGCAAAGAAAGAAAGAAGAAAGCACAAATATATATGTAGAGAAAGAGAGTAATGAGGTTTGAGCACTGAGCTTTGAACATTTGTGGATGTGCATGCTCTCTAAATTCCATACCATACACATGCACAAAGCAAGCACTCTTACTACAAATACCATGGCTTACAATTACAGCTATACACTGCCTTCTGCAAAAAAATCTCAGACACATTTTATTATTTCCAAAGTGCTTTCACAATCTTACCACTTCCACTAGGCTGCCTATTGGGAGCATGCATGATATATACACACAGAAATATGCACACACAGCGTACAGACAAAAATTATATCATAAAACATCATTTGAGAATTTGAGAAAAGGAAATGTACACTATGATGCACCAGGCATGCTCACACAAAGTCTGCACACATTAAACTCACTCAAGCATGAGCGATACCTTCTGCATGTATTATATGATGAGATTACCACACACATACATGGGCACACACAGATGGATGCACTCAATGTAACATATTCACACACTGTAACACATGCCACACACACCTTCACACATGTATGCACTGTACCACATACCACAATCTCTTCTCAGTTGCTTTGTGGCATGAATGTCACATCAGTGGCTGGCTTCCAAATCTCTTGAATGAAGCAAGTTCATATGCATTACACCTCAGTACCTTTGTCATCAAGGAGAATAGTACCCTGTTCTATCAAAACACATCAGTCAGGGCTTCTACCTGATCTGAGGCCACCAGATGATGATGATAATACAACCACACATATTAACTGGCTGTCTGTGTGCATTCAGATTTGTTGTCTTTACTCTTTATCCATCTGTGTTTAATGTTGTGATTATTGATATTTCATTCTGCATGGACAGAAATACCTCCAGAAACCATCTGTAAAGGAATACAGTAACCCATAATGCTGACATTTTATTGAGTGTAATGAAAGTTGTAAAAGCTTTGATAGTCTCAGGAGAATCAGGTGAATATCGTCACTCTGTAGCTCTTCTATTTCAATTACATTTTCCTGACAAGTGACCTCCTGTGGTCATGCTGACATTGTTTTCTCTCGGGGAGCAAAGGTAGCTGTGGCGTGGCACAATTATCACAACACCTCGTAGAAATTTTGTGTGTGAATACAAAGGTAAAATTACTATTTTTGTCAATGGAGTTTGGTAGTGATTTATGGTGCTATTTCTGGTAAAAAACAAGCAAAAAAAAAAGATCTATCGCTGTAGGAATCCTATCTATGCTTGGTTTGCTGCTGTGGTTTGCTGGTGTTCATTTACACCCAAAAACATGGTTCAGAAATACCAGAGTTAAGTATAAGGTGGAGACTGAAGGGTATGTGTTCAAGGTGTTCGACTTAGACACTAGAGACCACCACTCATCTTTTACCTACAGTCAGTGTTGGCTTCTTTCAGCCTTGAGCATGTTTTTTTTCTAAGCTCAATCAAGTAGTTTATTTTATTTTTATTTATTATTTATTTAATTTTATTTTTAAGGGTTTTTTTTATTTAATGATGGCCACATTCTTTCCCTAACAATGTATAATACAACTTTTCTTTTTAGAATAACCCTATTATTAAGCAACAAAAAAGTTAGGAAACAGGAAATAGTGTTTGCTTTTCTTTCCACCCAGCTCATGCACACAGACACATATACTCTCGTAAACACACACACACACACACACACAAACACACAGACTCAGGTTCTTCCTAACTTCCCGATCCATTTCTCCTCTTCCTCTTCCATTCTAGCTGCTCGTTTCTGTGTGGTCTCTCCGCTTTCAGTTATGTAAGGTCCAAAGCAGGTGTTGCCGAGAGATTGTGTTTTTCAAGCTATTCCTGGGCACAGGTGGACTCGGACAGTCAAAGCAACACATCAACGCTCCCCAGACGATCCTGCCGTTCAGGAGCCCAGATGTTTCAGCTCCAGCAGGAATAGACCTGAGTGCCTGTGTATCTTGTTTCTGTGTGTGTGTGTGTGTGTGTGTGTGTGTGTGCACACTAGCATGTATAGGTGCATTAGTGTTCCAAACAACTTACACTGACATTGCAGAAAAACCACAAAAACCAAACCAAGTGCAAGGCAGCAAAATAATGTGATTGTATCTGCACACAGGCTGTCAAATATACATTTATCTTGCACTAGTTTAATAGCCTCAGCCTGCGTATCTGTCTTATATAGTATGTACATTTTGCTCCTTCATACCACACAACATGCATGCTACTTAACTGCCGTGTTGGGAAGATAAACATCCTATAGGCTACATGTTTATCTGCAGGTAAATGCAGCGCAGGAACATTCTCAGTGATAGAGGTACTCGGCTGATAAGAAACAGAATGGGATGTGGAGCGCGGCTGGGCCTTGACGATGACACGTTCGGTCAGTATACGCGAATGTGCGTGTACATTTTGGCGCGTGAATGGCGTGTGATGCGGAGATTAGAGGCCTATTTCAATGATAAGGATGGCTTTTAGAGAGTGATGTGTAGCCTGACTGATGCTGCCGCTCTGATGTAAAGGATTATCCCATTACTGAGACCTGGGCATTAGCACTCAGCCACTCACCTCAGGGAATGACAGACGGACAGAAAGGGAGAGAAGGGGAAAAAACGGAGGGACATATGAGATAGGGAGGAGGGGTGTGTGTGCTGCCTTTGGATGAAAAAAGATGAGAAGGGTGGCTGAATGAGGAAGAAATGGAAGAGAAAAGTGAAAGTGATGGAAAAGGGAATGAGAAGGAGATAGGAGGGGAGGGGGGAGCATAAAAGAGGGTTGAAAGAGCAGGGATGAAGTGAGAGAGTGAGCTTTGCTGCACAGATAGAAATAGAAAGGGGCGAGAAGCTGCAGCAGGAAGAGAAACCAAGACAAGACATTACAAGACGGGGGGAGAGGGGGAAAGCTGGAACACTAGATAAAAGCTGATGATGAAGATTTGATAGTGTGGCTGTGAAAGAGATAGAGAGTGCATTAGGGAACAAAACCATGAATGATGCATCAAAGAAAGGACTGTTTGAATTATTGGGGCTGGGGCTAGGGTCGCTTGAAAAGAGAATTTTATAAAAAGGAAAGAGAAAGGCGATTGGCAACAAAAGAGGAGTGGAGGATCAGCATGGATGTCAGTAAGACGAAGAAAAAATGGAACGAAGGGGAACTATGTGAGATTAGAAGCAACAGAGGGGGGAGTCATTCCTGGACCAGTGTGAGAAGAAGAAGAAAAAAAAACATGAATAATGGAGGGATGAATGAAGAAGGTGATGTGTATATGAGCAGAAAAGAAGAGCCAAAGAAAGTAGAACATACAGCTACAGAGAGAAAGAGAGAGAGGGAGGCTGATGAAAACAGAGGACAGGTCATTATTCTGTCAACCTCTTTCCCCTGTGGATTGATCCAGTGATCTGGCTTGCCTACACACTCCCGCACACAGGGGCCAATAGACGTTGAACCCGCATTGATTTGATTGGGGTCCTGTCTGGTCCTGTGTTGCCCTGTTGTTTACGAGTTCTGTGTACAGCACATCAGGGCTCACACACACACACACACACACACACACACACACACACACACAGCACTGTGGTTTACAGCTCGACTCCAGCTTTGCCCTTGAGCATGTCCACATTGCAAACACAACCTTCCATCGGCCATACTGAATCTATAAATTTAGGGCTCTTACTTTATACACCTGACAAATAGAAGACCTTAAGAGGTCTATAAACCACTGGTCAAACAAACATAAGATTATGGATAAGTTTTATGGAGGTCCCTCACACAGACATGGCCTTGTCAAGAAACTAAGTAAAACTGTTTGGTAAAAATATAGAACTGGGACAGGTAGCAGTGGTCATGTTCTATTAAGATCAGCCTGTGAGAATAGGCTTGGCTATCAGTGGACATATCATTAGAATTTCTGTTCTTGTAGAAGAGCCTTGGATAGTAGTTTTAGAAAACCTACTTTTGCCTACTCTTGCCTGCAAAAGAGTTATTTTTTGAGAACGTCTCAATAAGTGATGGCAGAACAGGAGTAAGCTCAGATGTGCTGAAGGTTGGAAATGCACACTGAAGCTAAGTTTGTTGTTTTGACTTGGATTTGAGTGGGTTGTGCCTCTGTCAGATATAGCCAGCAGGTAAACTTTTTTACTAACAAAGTGGATACAGTTAAAGTGAATACAGTAAGAAAAACTGAGAGGAGGTGAAATAACATCTGTTTCTCAGATGATATCTTTAGAAATTAAACAGATGCTGCCACCAAGTCTGCAGTCAGAGTACACAGAATACTTATTGTCAATGAGAGATTACATTGTACCAAGGGAGCATCCAACATCAAAGAAGCTCTGATTAAGTATAGTTGGAGTCAAATAGATTTTATCATTATACTTACTGTCTGTGCCTTTGATCACTGTGCCTTATCTGAAATATTTAATTGAACTAAAAGCACTTTTTTTGCAGCACCTTTAGACCCCAAGCTTTATATTCAGATAGTGCATTAAGGTTTGGCAACAAGTTAAATTTTTAAACATCAGTGGTTATTTTTCCTAAAAGTACAGTTCAAGAATTTACATATCCTGCTCCTTTTTCTGAGGACATTTGAGTCAATATTGTGAGCACTCTAAGTCGGCAAAGCTCCAGTAAAAGCCTGTGGATTTTAAGTTATGTAGTGTAACACTTGACCTCTGTCTCTGGTGGGCAGTAGTCAAAAATCTCAATACATGCTGAAGCTCAACTTGACCAAAATTTTGTTAATATTTAGCTTTTAATCTCTTCTGCCAACTCTGATGACAGTATTTGAAATTGGGGACCCTTAGCCAGTGAAAACCAAAAAACAAGCAAAAACATATTAATAACAATAACAAACATGACACGGGTGTCTGTAAACCATGCCATCGTCAGGTCTCTCCACAGATGCTCTCTGGGTTTCAGTCTGGACTTTTGGCTTGGCCACTCAAGGACAGTCAAAGCCACTCCAGTGTTTTCGTAGCTGTATGCTTTGGGTCAGTCTTGTTTTGAAAAGTCTTCCTGTCTCTGCTGCTGAGATGTGTCCCATAGCATGATGCTGCCACCACCATACTTCACCATAGAGATGTTATTAGCTAGTTGAGCAGTACCTGGTGTTCACCAGACACAGTGCTTAGAGTTTTGCCCAAAGGACTCAATTTTCATCTCACTGGACTAGAGTATCTCTCTCCTCATGGTCCAAAAGTTCTTTAAAAACTGTTTGGCAAACTCCAAGCAGACTTTTACTAGTTGTGGCTTCAGTCTAGCCCTGATTGATGGAGTGCTGCTGAGATAGTTATCCTTCCAGTAGGTTGTCCCATCCCTGCAAAGGACTTCTGAAGCACTCAGACTGACAGTTGGGTTCCTGGTCTTCTCCATTACTCTAGAAAGAGTCCTGGTGGTTCCATACTTCACCGGTTTCACAATTATTGAGGTTGCTGTGCTCCTGGAAACTCAGTTTAGATTTAGTAATGGTTTTATGCCCTTGACATGATCTATACCTTGGTCTACAGTTCTGGACACCATCAAGTTCTTGACACATTTCAGGAATAATTAAAGCAAACAGAGTGCACCTGATCAAAATCTGGAGTGTCACAGCAAAGAGTCTGAATACATTTGTTAAAGAGAGATTTCAGTTTTTGATTTTTAATTAATTTTTTTATCCACAACACAGTAAAGTGTGCAAAAAGTCAAGGGGTCTGAATGCTCTTTGAAGCCACTGTACACTAGACCATGATATTGGATGCTATAGTATATAAATTCAGAAAACACATAATAACTTTATGTAGGTCTTAACAGAACATTACAGTTGTACTCAGGAATCTAATATCTAAATGTGCAGTAGACTGTAACCTGCAGGTCTGCTGTGCCAGTATGTGATATACACTGTCAGGTCAGAGGCTGCTGATGACAGAGAGATAAAGAGAACATGTGGCAGATGTCAGGCCAGTGATAATACTGTGTGTTGAACTGCACATACATGTACATGCATAAATGAGGTAACGGCTACAAATGGAAGGACACGTGTCATCTGTTTGTCAGTCCAGTCACTGCCAAGCAGGATACTGTTATCTACCCCCATCCGACTCTCCTGATTCTCTGGAAAAATGACAGATCTTAATTTGCCTCTAAATTACCCCTCCCAGCCAGTGCGCGTCAGCCAGTCAAGAATTTGTCTTTTTTTTTTTTTTTTTTGCCCACAGAGGCAGTGAGGGAGAGAAGGGCCGGGCCAGTCGATAGAGAGCTGATGATGCTGGGAAGCCATCAACCAATGGGGTTCATGCAATTAGCATCATCACCTGTACCAATCAGTGGATCAATTAAGCCATCTAAGGGACCACATAGTGGGCTGTCTCTGGTGAGGGGCTGGGTACACAACAATCAGACAGTGCCAGGTTGAGATTGACTGCAGAGTAAAAACAGGGAGGAGGAGAAAAAGAGGCGTTGGAGATGACTGTCAAACACAAATATCAGGAGGCACATGGCCATTTTGCCACCCTGTACTCAACCCACCCTGTTCTGTCCAATTATGTAACTGGAGAAATATTTTGTCAGCTCTACAGTCTCACTTCTGGAAAATTATTGGGTGTATTTTTTTAACCTGCTAATTTCCCAGAAGACAATTTAACATTTTAAGAGAAGAAAAGAGGAGAGGAGAGATTGCGATATAGGGGAGTTAAATTGCTTTTGGAATAGCTTCTTTTACATAAAGTGCATCAACACATTTAATGGAGAGGCAAACTATGGCGAGATTGCGGTGCAACAGCAAATGTTGCAGAGTGAGTAGGTAATGTAAATGTTATCAAAAAATAAATAGAGACATCAAGTGGAGTGCATGTGCAGAATGTGAAAGGCCACATTGAATGTATTAAGGGGCGTGCTTCCCCTCATGCTAAAGTGGAGCACATTGAGCGTGGAATACATTTCTGATAACACAGAGCACTCGTGTTTATTATACTGATGTTGTAGGAGTTTTTTGATGTCAGTGAATTGAAGCAGCAGGGTGTGCATACTGTTTGTGAACATCAGGTCTATAAGCACAGTGTAGCTGTTACTTGAGCAGTATGAGACAGCTCAGCATCAGAGGTTGATTGTCATGCACTGTGAGCTTGGAAATGAGATACTGCAGTATGGTGCTGTAATGTAAAGATGTGAGGGACTAAGAAACTGTGACTTTGTGTGAATTCAACTCTCTCCTGAATCGGCATACACACACAAAAAGAAAAAGATACATTAATGTCCACCTCATCAGGTGGGCCTGCTTCTTCATTATACTTTTATTATCACTGATATTAATTGTTCTGTTTCTTTTACGAGTTGCAAGGCTCTTTGTGGCTCACCTCTATTAAAATAATTGGGCAGCGCGCTTTGTTTATGAGTTTTGGATGAGCCGACTCTGCCAGCTCATCGTCGCTGCGGCGCCTGGGAGACCAAATGCTGGTCGCTCCAACAATAACCTCGCAATCGATCACAAAGCTCTGGGATACAGACAACCAAGGAGGAGGAGGTTATATAAGGGCACAACACATACACACATTTGAACCGAGGACACAAAAAATCCAAGTGTGTTTAACTTGTAATACTTGTGGTGTGTGGTAAAACAGATGTCTCCAAATTGCGGTGTGGCGACTGGAGTGCTCTCATTGATGCACAAATGGAACTAGCTCTGCCAGTCTCTTCATTAACGGAAGCAGAGCTACGTGGTGCTCAGCTTTAGTAACACACACACACACACACTTAAGAGAGGTGCAGGGACACCCCTGGAGGATGCATGAACACACTCATACAAGACACATACTCGGGTACATGTATAAATAGACAAGTAAGAGCTTGCAAATCCTCCATTAATGATAAGACATAACTGCAGGAAGACCAGCAGAAATACTACACCTACCAAAACACACAGTCTTACCTCTTACCCTGCTCTTCATGCCAAACCTGTCAGCCCACAAGTGGCTGAGAAAAGAGTTAGAGAGGCATGGAGTCAAGATGGCCCCCGGTTGATTAGGAAGTAGCAGGCGTTTACCTCCTCGTGTAAAGATGATAATGACAACTCTAGCAGTCCCTCGGCCACAGCAGACTGGTGCTGAGGACCTGTGGAGAGGAGCCAGAGTGGCTGGTGGGTGGAGGTTTGGCTCTTCAGGTTGAAGGGCGCTCAGCGATACCAGTGGTGAACTTATTGTTAAACAAGCTCTTGGCTCTTCGGGACCGTCCTGGGAATAGTGAAAGATGGAGAGAGAATATAGGAGATGACAGTGAAAGTCTGATGAAAATCTGATGAGGATGGTTAAACTCTATTTACTTAACGCTCCATGTTCAACAGCACCGCTAACTACAGCCTCCAGAATGATCACACAGTTGAATCAACACAAACAATTTCAACAAAAACACTGTAATCTTCATGAAGGGAGGATTTAGTGCAGGACTGATATACTGTACAAACAAGGGTCTCAGTTACCCTCCTTTCTTCAAACATACTAAGATATGTTTTCATTTTCTCCACTTAATCCTTGCGTTAGAGTTGGTGCCACATTCCCTAAAAACAGCATTGACATTCTGAAATAAACCACTTAATACTAGCTACGAGCTCAGTACAAAGTGCCACACCACACTTCACTTCTCTCCTCTTGTGACACCGTTTCTCTCCTCCTCCTCTCTGGATGACTCTCTTATATTGCCAGCCCTCTTTCTCCCCCATGGCTTCCATTTCTCCTGACTCGGCATCTCCCAGCCAGATATTACCAATGGTCCCTGTGTCAGAGCGCAGTGTGGGAGCGAGATAAGCAGATATTAGGCGGCCTTGCCATCAGCAGAATGGCCCCGGAGGGGGCGGGCTGGTGCGAGGCTTGGCTGGGCATCAGTAGGCACTGAAGGGCAGACACTGGCGAGGACAGCCGAGGCCTGCTTCTGCCAGCAAAGGTTGGGGAGGAAATTGATTACATGTCATACTGGGGCTACAGTAATTTGATTTCAGAAAACCAATGTCTGTAATCAAACATATATGGTAATCAGCCTAGAAAGAAAAATATTAACTAACAAGTACAGGTTTTGCTCCGCACAGCATTTGGTATTGTCTTTGAAATTACTTTGAAATTACTTGATTTATCATAATTGTGTAATAGTGATCATGGAAGACACTGCTCATCAATGTCTCATCTGTTGTTGAAATAAGTTGTTGATTCATAGGTTATCTGACTCTGATGTGATCATCAGTCACTTCAAAATAAAGAAGTACACCTAGTACATTTCTATACATATATTTTGATGTAAAGATTGTAGAAAGATGTAAGATAGAATTATGGTCTCCTGAGAGTAAAACACATTTTGTGTTTTCAGCATTCAACTTATTCAACAAATTTAACTCTGATCTAGACATAGCTTGAATTGGAGAAGAATCAGGTACATAAATATTACATCATCTGCATAAAAATAGCTAGCATAAGTCTGTGTTTGAGGAAATAATATGTAGATTGAAAGTAAAAGTAGAACACGCACAAAAACCATATGGTGCCCCTTTGGTTATTAAAAGGAAGGTTATTTTTAGACCATCAGTACAGATCATTTGTGTGACCTCTGGGCAGCGCTACTTCCTCATCATCTCATGTTGGACTGACGGCAGACTTGACACTGCAGTGACTCACTGTTTCAAAGTGGTATTACAAGATGGGATGTGCTGGGGCTGGCTGGTTAGCATGCTAACTTCAGTTAAAGAAAAGTGATAGAAATAGAGACTTATGTGAAGCACCTCTAATTTTGTAATGTCCAGCCTATAAGAAATGACTTGAGAAATGTAGTCATAGATAATCAATATTTCAGTTAATCAAATCAGTGTTTAGAATTTCTGTATTGCCATTTCTTGTTACTTATCCACCACCTTTCATGCTCACATGGATACGCTGTAATCTTATATATCATACATGCAGACTCATCAAGCAGGATCCAATCTGTAAAACATGTTTATTCATGCTTATTGATGGATAGGGTGTTTTTATATTGACTTTTGAATCCCAAAACAAACTGTTTATTCAAAAATAAGAACTTAATCAGAATAAGAACTACTTGCCGTTGTATGGTTTGCATGTAAACACACTCATTAGTCTTCCTGAAGTCGGCACTGGTGGATGAAGTAGACTCAGAGCTGTGGTCAGCTGGCAGGGAGCCACTCTGAGTGGCACCGTGTTGCTCTGCAGTTCCTTCATCACTCTATCCCTCCATCTCTGCCTGTCCTCAAACACCTCTCTGCCTCACCCGCTGCTCCCTCCCCCCTCTGTGCTTTGAGAGTTGTATGTTCAAACCAAAAATTCTCAAGCGGGGAGGCTGATTATTCCAATAAGACTATTGACTCATCAGCAGACACACACACACACACACACACAGAGGCAGCGCAAAGATAAATAGACCGACTGACTCACAGATATGCACACATCAAATAGAAACGTGCATACAAGCATTGCAGAACAAACAGAAAGAAATACACAGACTTATAACAGACACACACACACACACACACACACCATGGTGACACAAAGACATAGAGACACCCACAAACACTGTCACACATACACACAGAGCCAGACACACACACACGTTTAATTTAAATCACCACTGCACCCGCGTACGTCCCAACACTCCACTTTTAATAGACCTCTGCCTCTTTATGGCTTTCCGCCTCCTAAACCCATCAATCCTCTCCTCTCTTCCCCTCTCTCCTCTCTCTCTTTCTCTGTCTCTCTGTCATATCTGATTGGAGCCATGACGCAACCTGCCTCTCTCATCCAGCCTCTGTCTTAGCCTGCTTTATCTCGCCCCTTTTTCTGACCGACTGCAATCATTTTGTCTTTTTGTTTTACCCCCCCCCACCCCGTTCTTTGTGCTGCCTCTCCCCCTCCTTTCCCCACCACTTGCTATCCACTTGCTCTCCCTCTGTTTTCCCTTCTCTGCTCTGCTGCTAAGAAGGCTGGAGCCAATGCAGCAGTGCATGTGGAGAGGGATTAGATAAAAAGAGAGAGAAAGATGAGTGGAAAGTGAGTCAGAGAAAGAGACCAAGGACAGCAAACAGAAGGAGACAGATCAACTCAGAGGCTGTAAATGAGTGTTGGGGAGGGATGAATGGCTGAAGTGAACAAGGACAGATGCTGCACGACTCATGGTGTGATAAATATATTGACTTATGTCAGACCTCATCTGATCAGATATCTACATCTTACTTATCTCACTAATTGGGAACCAAACCTTTAGAAAAACATAGAACAGCTGTACAGTATATTTCAGCAATCCACATAAATTAATGATTAGAAATATGCTCCTTTGATGTGATGTCATCGAAATAATTTGCACATCAGAAGTAGGGCTTTAACTAACTATTACCATTATCAAACTTAGTTGAGTAATTGTCTCAACTCCAATTAGAAGAGATGGATTTAGTGAGAACAAAATAAGGTTGCTGCTCATGAAATTCACATTTAAAGCAAGAATATGAACGTTGTAAAAGTAGAAATACCACATTCCTCATAATATCAAAGCAAAGCTGAGTTCCTAAGCAATAAAATGCACATTTTTTTCTCAGCTTGATAGACTGCTGCTTCAGTCTTACTCGGTCTGGTATGACCAGTAGGTAATGTTAGCAAACTTTAGATATATAATGCTGTTTAAATTATATTACTGCAGCAGTTTTTGTCTTTTCTACCAGGTCCTCTGTTATGTTACATCTTAACATTCATTATTGTCCCATTATTGTCACCGGTGGCAAAGTTGTATAGGTTTGCTTTAAAGTTAGAGTTACATTTGCACATAAATCTCTGAGTCTCGCAGTGAGCATATTTGCAGATATTCAAATCGCCTGTTTTAACTTGAACTCTTCATTATCAGGCTGTAATGAGGTTTGGCAGTGTTCAGGTACAGAGCAATGCTGTGTTTCACCCCACTGGACAGAGCTGAAATTAGCTGAGAGCAAATAAAACAGGGTAAATGAGAGGGAAAGGGACAGTGTGGTGGTGCTGCTGCAGAGAGCCAGTGTTGGCTGGCTCAGGTGGTGCTGATGGCAGGGGTCCCGAGTTAGGAAGCAGCAGGGCCTGACCAATACATCGGCACACCTGCACCCTGCCTCCCACATCCCACCTCCCCGCTCCTCTAAAAAGCTCCCAATGCAGTAATCACACTCCCTCGCACAGCTCCTCAATAACAGTTACTCTCCACCTCAGCCCTCCCTCTCCTCCATGCCATCAGGCTCTTCGAAAACCCCTCACCTCCTCCCCCTCTGCTTCTCTCTCAACCACACCTGGCTTGATTATCTGCTGTAACTACAGTCTGAAGACTTTTTAATGCCACTTTGTGCAGCTGGGTTCAAAACTTTCTTTGACCTTGCATGACCCCTAATAAGTATTGAACTTTCTCTCTTCATAGGCTCCATTCTGGATCATTCCAAGCTAGTAAACAAATCAGGTTCATGAATATTTTACTTGAATTAATCCAACACCCCCACTAGTGATGTCATACACTTGTATCCCCAGTAGGGCTGATTGAAGTTTAATATGTTTGATGATTAAATCATTAATCGACAATGTGACAGCCATTTCTGATGTATGAGACACGCTTGACTGTGAGAGGAGATTTTAACTAAATTAAACACAACTGCTGTCCTGCTCTGCCCTCAGTATAAGCCTACTGTCATTAAACACTGTTAGCCTATAGTATATTAAGCTGGAAAACAAAATGGATCTCACAGGATGTGAGGGTTCATGTTGGACTGTGCAACTGTGTCAGGGTGCTCTGCACTGCACATGTATGCTACATTGTAGTTTTCTTATATTGAGAGAGAAAAACTAATTTTCAAGATGAAGCAGGATAAGCACCAACAAAAGTCACAAGACCATCTGAAATATTTAGGAAATAGAATAGGTCTCATGCAAGATCTGACATTTGTTGTTAGCATGCTAGTAGCATGGCTCTGTGGTTGGCAATGTCAGTAGAAGTTGAAATGTCCAATACCTTCATTTATGACTGAATACCTGCTAAACTTGTAGCATTCCTATCAGTCTCAACTTGTGAGTTTGTTAGCGTGCTGACGTTAGCATTTAGCTCCAAGCACCACTGTGCCTCCCAGAGCTGCTAGCATGGCAGTAGATTTGTTTGCCGACACTTTATACAATGCAGCATGTCTCACTCAAAGACATATTTTAAAGGATATGTTTCTGTTGGTGAGCACAAGTTTGACCATTTTAGTAAGTGATCTCATGAACCCAGACTATAGCCTCCATTAGATCAAGAGCAGTTGTGAATAAGTGGCTTGGGCAGGTTGGTGTAGAGGGAATATAATTTAAAGCACTGTATTACAAAACCTGTCTGTCAAGCTAAATCACTCCATCTCTCTAGCTCTCTTTCTGAGAGACTCTGACACACACACATACACACACACAGAGTGGTGTTGAGGTGAACTGTGAGGCCTCAGTAATACCTGTGTGCACAGGGGTGTTTCAGCAGTGAGAGGAGCCCTCCTCGGAATAATAAAGGTATGGACAGAGGTGAGGAGGAGAGGAAGAGGAGAGCAGGGAGGAGAAGGAAAGGAGGGGTAGAAACTAAAAATAGCTCCGAATCACCAGCCTTTCTCAACACAGGCTTTTGCGAAGTCGCATTTGCCACAAGCAAGAGATTTGAAGTCTCCTGGAATAATAGATTCACCATGCACTCTTTTCATTCTCAACATGGCTTTCTTCCTCACCACAAAGAGCTGCAGCAAAGGAGAGGAAGACACAGAGAATATGTTGTCCATTTAGACACAAATGTTTCCTCCTCTAAGTTTAATTGAAGCTCTGAGATTTGAGAATACTTTTTTGTCATTCTGACAGCATGAATTTGACAGTAATGAATATAAACGCTCTGTGGGCATTTCAGAGAGATCAGTTTCCAAGTTGATGTCAGTATCATCCAAAAAACCTTCCAACTATACAGCCACAGACTATTTTTAGGTGACTGTTATCCTGCTTGATACAGTCTCAAATTGGATTTAAACAGACTAGCGCAGAACAAGCTGGCCAGGAACAGTTTGTTATAGTCATTTAGAGATAAAGCATGATCTGCAAATCACACCTAACTTTCCTTTTCTTAAAGACAAATGCATTACACAGTAATTATCAGTGTTTTGTTATATTTTGTAGATTAATTTATTGCTCAGGTATTAATTAAGTGTAAAGTCAGTAAAATAAAGTGTACATATCGAAATGAAATAGCCACCAAATGTGCATATTGAAATATAAATAGATAGGATAATCTTAGAAAAATAAGGAGATGAAGAGAAAAAAAAAAACACTTGTCCTGTATTGATTCCTGTAGGGACATCGTCTCAGTGCCCCTCCCTGTCTGCAGCGAGGACAGAGGTCAGGATCAACAGTGGGAAAAAAAACATCCTGAAGCTAGCAGGGATACAGTGTGTTGCTCAAGGACAATCCAGCAGATGCTTGCTGATATGGATCTTGAAAGGTTAAGGAACATCCTGCTGGCTAAATAATTGATTGCAGAAATTTAAAACACAGAGGAGGTTATTTAAGTCCGTAGCTGACAACAGTCACATCCTTACTACACTACGTGGATCCTCTGTATTTTATCATAGCTGAATGACTAAATATTACGTCTTTGGGGAAATCTGTGAGCAATTTTTGTTGCTAAAACCACATGCTTTCAAAAACTCTTGTCACTGGCTGGCAGAATAATCTGATTGGGCATTCTGTCAGGAAGCGGGGGCACCTTTTGGGACTGCAGTGGCACAGCCATGGCCTCAGTCTGTCCAGATAGATGCTCTGGCTGGGCCAAAGGTCACCACCGCTGATATGCAGATGAAACCATGCTGGCAGATGCGGGTGAGTGCGCAGCCTGGACACACACAGACATAACGGTTTAAAAGAGGCTTGAGGTCATTGTACTCATAATAAATCCTTATTGTGACCTCAACTTAACCCTAATTAAGAAAGATTCAAACTACTTATTACTCAATGCAGCTAAAGTCAAACTAAAATGAGGCACTTGCAAAATGGGGCCTGTGACAGAAACACCTAAAAACACAAACCCCCTGCATACAAACATCAGAACAATTACCTGCTTAACTTGTGCCCAATAAACAAACAAACACACACCCTCCTTTCTGTCCCTTGACTCCAATCCCCCTCAATCCCCAGTGTGCGCCAGCGAGTTCGTGCCTGGGTAACAAAAGCAAAATCAAAGTGTTGTGTGAAATATGGCTGGGATACGTTATTAGGTGAAGGCTTTGTTTTTCCCTGGCACGCATGCAGACTGGGGGATTTAAGCCTCACTATTGGAAAGCATACAGATTAGCCAGGAGGGAAGCAGTCACTGCCGCTGCACGCTGCTTTTTTGAATTTGTAGCATGGTCAATTCTGAGGCTGTCCATCCGTGGAGGGAAATGGTTAAACATTTGATAGTTTTGTATGTGGCTCTTGGTGAGCAGAGAAACATTGAGAAGAAAAAACACAGAAACGCAGAATGCAATATTAAGTACCATCAGTGCAAAAAACATTTCTGGGAAGGAAGATAGTCAACAAAAAGATCCATCCAGGTGAATTAGCATTGGAAATACACTGTTCTATATAATTTGCTGTCACATCTATGGCTTTTAATTCAAACAAGCGTAAAGGGAAAAATAATAAACTCCCCAATTATCGTCATTATCCTGTCCCAGTTCGCTGCACTTGATTGGTCAGCTGGAGATGAAAGGGAATTACTCATGCGTGCTAATGTGGATGAAAGATGCTTTTTGAGACATCCGCCTCTATTTTTACACACTCTATATCTGCGCATATATGTGGCAAAAAGGAACCCCTAGCTCAAGGGCATACAACTAGGGACATGTTGAACACACACTTAGACATGCTAAGTGCTACTAGCATGCTAGCACGTGAGCACGAACACACATAGTGTACACACTATACACGCCTGCACTCGCGGTGGCTTTTGTGGAGCAAGGCTGTGCAGTCCTGTCATCTTTTATTCAGGGCAGCTCTATATGTCTATTTTCAGCCCTGCATTAGTTTGTATAGATGAGCTGCTCTCTAGCAGTGGGATTTAGGAGAATGGGATCATTTCAGCAAAATGTTCTCCTTCACTGCCCCTTTCATTCTTGTAAACACACACACACACACACACACACACACACACACACACACACACACATATATACACACACACGTTATGTGTAAATTACACATCAGTCTAGCTGCTCTGCATATTCATAGAGGTGCTTTGTGCCAAAGCCAGTGGCAGCATTCCACATTTAACAGCAGGGTGACACAGTCATTTAAATACTGCTCTCCCATATTGCAATACACTCTGCTTTCTGCCTACATCAATTTACTATATATAGACACGCAATGAGCATTTAATGTCATGTGGAGGCAGACAGACTTAAAAGAGACGGAGAAGGAAGTGCAAAGGGAGGAGGAGGAGGTTCCCCACTAGAGCAAGAGAGCACAAGGTCACAAGTGGCAGCTACTGAAAGGAGCAGAGATGGAGGGATGAGGAGTGAAACAGAGGTGAGGAGGTTTTATGGAAGTAGCCACAGTGCCTGTGGTGGCTTCGATGACTCAGCGGTGGAAACCTGAATAATTAGAGCCACGCTCTGGGTCTCTGCCATCATTAGATTGGTGCACATATTAAATATTCAATGAGACATTTTGGGCAGACGTGTTCGGGAGCAGGCGAAAGGGCAACTTAGTTGGAGGACGTGCCATGTGCCGACAAAGATATGTAAACGTGTGCATGTGTGTGTGCTTAGAGGGCTGTTTTCTAGTATGAGTGTGTATGTGTTTGAGTGTGGGTATTTACATGTACATACATGCAAAGCTTGCTCTTGAGTAGGTTATGCTAATGGAGGTCGTGGGCCGAGCTTGACCCCGGTAGTCAAGGACATCGGTACATGCAAAGTCTCTGTTTTTACTTGTAACTTTTAATTGCACTTACATCAAGTACATTTGTTTGGACAAAATGTACAAATGACTGATGACTAACAACATTGTTTGCTCAAAATTTAATTAACCATCAACAAAGAGTGTAGCAGGGAAATTGGTATTGTGAGGATCACAAATGCTTTAAGAGAAAAAACAAGACTAATGGAGCGCCTCCCGGCACTACAAGCTACAGACTCAAGAAGCAGATTGAATCACGGGAAGGGGAATTTCTTTCTACCTCAAATGTCTTTATATCAGCTTGGATGGAACCAGCATTGCTTCATCTTCCACTGACTTCAGATCTAACTATTCAAATCCTCAAATAACCACTCAGGAAATACACAGCACCTTTTCAAAGGTTTAAGAGAAGTGAGAGAAGTCAGCATCATTATGCAACAAGTGTGTTTAGTTGTTGTTGTGTACAAGTGAAAAGGACTAGTTTAGCAGTGCCCTGTGCTCACCAAGGCCATTGCGTGTAGGTGTCTCTGCGTGGGGATATCATTTGTTCTAGCGCTGGTTCTTTTGGTTCACTATGCTAAAAAAGAATAGAACAAGCTCACACCCACACTCACACAGATGCAGGTGCAGAGGGGGCAGATGGGGTTGCTCGGGCACCTGCCCAGTTGCCCTGTTTAGGAGAAACTGCCCATTGGCCTACATAACCAACAATATGGCTGCATTCCTAGGTTGTGTCATGTTCTCTCATAGACAGACCCGTACAGCCAGACCAGATGCAGAAGGGATCCAGATCACCGGTGGAGCGGAGCTGCTTAAGTTCCAATCCCGTAATAAATGTGCATGCTGCTGACAGGCCTGCAGATCTGAGGCTTTCTTTTCTGCTCTGTGTTTTTCCACTTTGCAAGCAGTTCATAGAAATTCACTGTCACGCAAGATGAAGAACAGTAGATTTTGCATCATATCATCTCAGCAGGTGATGTAACCCTTAATTAGCCCACTGAGCGAGTGACTTCTGTTAACTGCTTGAACACAGTCAATATGTTTAAAAGGAGCAGTGCGTGATTGGTTGATGTGAAACCAAATAAAGTTAATGTTCATAACGAAAATGAAATCAATACATATTGACTCTGTATTGCATCATAACAAGTCCTTTAGTCTTGCAGTGAGTCTGTTTCTTATCTTCAGTAGACCTGCATCTGTTTTGAGAGTTTGCTGTAATAAGACTAATAAGACTGTGTACTGTAGCAATCAGGCAAATAAGATCAGTTCTCATTTAAATCTCTTGAAACAATTTAATTTCTTTTACAAACTAATGAAATTTTCTCTCCGTACTGCTAAATATATTGCTTATGTAAAGGAAATTCAGGCAGTTCAAACTCTGCGTCTAAATATAGGCTTAATTGACATAATGAGGATAACAGTTTTGAGCTGTAAATGGTCTTTATAAGTAATATTAACTATGACATGATTCCCTGACATGTCTGCTTTAATAAAGTGCCTTAATTTCAGTTTTCAGTTTTTATAACCTAATTGCCGGGACCTGTAAAATTAACTAGTTATTTTTGTGTCAGTTAAGGAACCATATGAAAATTATTAGGGTGGAATGTTGGTCCAACTTTTGCAACAGGGATAAGGTAGGATATTTAATTTATATCTTTGATTTTAATTTACATGCGATATAATGTTAATTGTGAAATGAAAAAATTGTTTTATTACATTAGTAATGTAATAAATAATGTAATGTAGCCAACAGGCTGGCAGATGTTTGGGGTTGGGATATCATGGTTCCATCTTTCTACATTAAGATACAAGATTGTAGATCTGTATCTCAGTTTTGGTCTCGGTTTCAGCGTCATTACGCCTGATATATACATTGATAAAATTCATGTTCTGTTAAGATTAAATGTTTAAATGGCCCTGCTCTTTTAAAGAGTGATGGTTCAGATACCTCAATAATTTGCAGACAGTCTCTAACCTAGACATAAACAATGGCTAAAAAAAAGTTGGCGGTACAGTTTTACCTTAAAGCACCTGCTGAATTAGGAGTCTGTGCACAGGCCCACATACACAGTAATTTCTATAAAGGTTAGATCCTCCCCTTTCTTTTTCAATTTCATTTAGTGACATTTTGTTTGTGTAGCCGCCTTTTTCTTTAAGACCCGATGGTGAATGCCAGCAGATGTCACAAGCTACAGTTCCTCCTATAGGTCTGCGTATGTAGATTGGGTTTGAGTCCTCACTCACTCTGAGTCAGACAGGTTGGCTCGCTGCTATGTGGAATAAGCATAATAATGAAGGAGAGGACAAATTCTGCTCTGTTTTCTCCATCAATCCTTTTTGGAAAAACATGCCTGCTGCTTGTGGCTGATGTATTGTTACTGTACATTGTGCAGCGGAGCTCCATTTGTCTCAATCACCACATTCTTCTATTATCATTCCAGCTCAGTTACTTTTGGGAATGTTACCAAGCATAACAAATGAATAATACACCACATATTCATTACACAAATAAAATGTGAGATGTGTGCATGCCAAAAACCTTTTTTTTTTTTTTACAAATGGCCCTTTGGCTGTGTTTAAAGAGACCAATGGTGCATTTAGTTAAAGAATAATCACAAGCATCAATACTGGCATTGAGACTAATGGCCGGTGGACATCAACAAACAAATGTTGCAGTGCACTAATTGGGCAACTATACTGTTGAAAACTGTCTGCTACTCAGGGATGGAATACTTATGTTGAAAGGTCAAATTAAACAACACAATACAGTATGCTAACAGTAGATCGCTACAGATTTCACACTGTCTGTGCCTTAAGTCCCTCAAACTGGATTTAAATCTTCTAATAACGGCAGCGTTGGACTCCTGCAGCCCACCTGCAGAATGTAAAACACTCTAAGGTCCTCCATTTCTTCCCATCAGCCGGTCTCCGTTATCTCCCCTTTCCCAGTCAATAGTCCCAAACCGGATTGACGGCTGTTTATTGCGTGCTTCTTTATGGCCCAAGGCGTGAGTGAGTGAGTTTGCCGCTCTGCAGGGAGAGCGAAAACAGTACAAGATTACACGCTAGTGTTCCACTCCCGGGCCTAGCTCTGTCACAGCTCGCCTCAATCTAATAAACACATGTCTTTATTGATCTAGTCCACACTCCTGCATGTTTTTCTTTTTTTTCACACTTCTCTCTTCTCCCTGTTGTCTGTAAATGCAGCATTCCCTCGGTACTGAATTTGATCTCAATGGTATGAAAACAATGGGGAGGGGGGGATGGTTGGGATATATTTTGAGTTGATATTCATGTGTGATGCGATTCAAGAGCAAGTTTCAATATCTACGTGTGGCATTTGTGCGTAGGTATCATGAAAACAGCTGACGATGCCGGCTTGACTCAGGTGAATTTTCAGAGTTAAGCTTTGTTTTATTTGACTTCATGTTGAGTCTAATCAAATTTATTTTAACAACAAAAGCCTGCTAAGTTGAGCAGAATTTTTATGTCTTCTCTGTTTGAGTAGCTACTAGTTTAATAATGACAGGCAGAGGGGGCAGCAGTAGGAGCAGTTCTGAGCAACAATATTATGTTGTTTAATTTATGATTTAAATAATTTACTTGTGTCTCTTTAATTCATGATTCCTACAGTAGAGTATAATACCTACAGTAATTGATCTGGTTTGTTCTGTGAAAATAGCTCATATAAATAAAGCTTCACTCTAGGAAAAACATGCATTTTATATTTTATAAGCCTTTAATGGGTAATTGATTGTTGATCATTAACGTGACACTGATTAAAGGCTTGTTGTGCATTCATCAGAATGGTTGCCACGGCTACAGCAGCACAGGGCCGCCAAGTTTTGTCCTTTTTAGGTGGAGAATTGGGGTCGAGATGTCCGTACGTGTTTTGAGTGTGGCGGTGTCCCCCTGACCGGGCGCAGCCGAAGCGTTTGCGGTCAGTGGTTTGGCATGTCCGGCTCGGTGTGTCCGCTGAACTGCAGCGACAGGGAAATAGAGGCGGAGGAGAGGGAGAGGGGGGAAATAGAAGAAGGGTGAGGTGCAAGTCATGGGGGTTGACAAGAGGGATAGAGAATGATGAAAGAGGTCACAGGGAGATTTAAGGCTACAACACACTACAAGGTGGACTGCAAGGAGGGAAGTAGGACACAAAGCCTCAAGGAATTAAAGGGGATGAGACACTGAGAGGAGACAGATACAGTGAGAGTAACATCTGGAAAACTTGTAACTCCCTTCCTGAGAGATTTTCAGATTTTTCACTCTTTTATTTTTCTTTCCAATTTGCAGTATGTGCATACACATTACACACACACACACACACACACACACACATACTGAACACACCGGGTGAATAAAATGATGTGATTTAATTTTTGGATAAACCCAGAATTGATAAAGAAATCTCAATTAAGATAAGGTTACACTTGCAAAAACCCACAACACACAAACACACACACACACACACACACATGCCCGTGCATTTGCCTAACCATATCTGTCCCACATGACTACACACACTCCTAATAATCCATCCACTTCACACACTTGTTGTAAGTCAGTTCCCTTCTTGTTTGCCCTCCGCCAGTTTAACAGTCTCTCTCTTTATGTGTACCTCTGTTTGTGTGTGGGTGTGTGTTTGTGTGTAAGTGCTGAGTCAGCAGGCCTTGTCATCCAGTCAGACAGATTGGGGGTGGGGTTGTTAGATGGCAGCATCTGTCTGCACTACAGTGATCGAGGTTACACACATGTTGTGCGCATACTGTCACATCGCAACACACATTTTCAATACAAGTCCATTTTAGTCAGTTACAGTAAATTCAGCTCCCTTTGGCTCCTAAATGCACCAGTGGTGACATTTTCTCCAATTAGCTTCACCCTATCAGGTTGTTTTAGATCAGTGCTAAGTGGTTGGAGATAAGAGGCACGGTGCCGTCGCCAAAGCCTGCATCTCCCGCAGATGAGCCGTATCCTCCTGAGCCGTGACCGCAGCAGTCATTTTAAACAGCCCCCGTCACTGCAGCCATTACACACCTCGTTGGATTAAAAGTAAGCAGGGAATCATGCAGCGGCCGGCGGTGTCATAAAAGATGGGGTGGGGGGGTGTTATGAGCATGTATGTGTACGTCACCTCATGTCTGTGAGGTTGCTGAGTGCACTAGAATTTTTTATGGACAGTTAATCCACATACTGTGTGTTGTGTCACTAAGAGCATGAAATGAAAGTCACTGAATCCTGAAACGTTTTTCAAAATGTTTTTCTTTCAAAGAAATTAAATGATCTCCCAGTGGGACTAGATAATAATAGCTCGGATTTTCTTAAATTAAAACCAAGTTCAGTGATGTCACACAATTTAAAGGGTGGATAATATGGATTAAAACTGCAACTACCTAAATCATATTTATTTTATTATAGTGGCAGTGCAGTGGATACCATACAGTATATCTATAAAGTAAAGGAATACATCCTCTGAGAGAAATCTCTTCTTAAAGCAACAGTACCTGATTTATGGCAACTGAGGGGACACTGTCAGCTTTAAGATTGAAACTTGGTACACTGTTGCCTATTAACACATCCATCACACACTGATAACATTTGCTTTCATTGGAAGTCATGTGGCTGGCCACCTGGTGAATGTAAGTCCAGTATTCACTCTCTTTTATCTCTGTTTTGGTCTCCACCAAATCCTGGAGGAAATATTTAGGTCTTTAGCTGCTAAGTTCTCCACCGTGTTCACCAGCCGGTCGCTATCCTGCTGTGTTTGGTGCTGAGCAGGTTGTGCACAGTGGGTATCTCAGGAAATATCTGCCTACTGTAGCTGAGAAACGCTGCGTGATCAAAAGCAGTAAAGCTGTGGGCCAAGAAATAAAAAACAGTGAGCTGAAAGATGGTAAAATGTTCCACGGGGCTGAGAGGAACTGCAGTGTTGTGTTGGTGCTCATCAGTATTATAAAATCTGACAGTTAAAAAAAGCTTGCTTTAAGGTATTGTCAACTGTGATAGCTGATGTGAGAGTTATCACTGACAAAATGAACAGAGGGACAATAAATTATTATGATAATTTGATAGCTAACTAAACCTATTTAGTTAGTCATTAATAAAAGACTAAGCTGGAGTTATTGCAGTAAACATTTACCATTTCGCTCTTCATATCTTTTTCCTGCCTCTTTTCCTGCAGACTTTCCAGTAAAGGCAAAACGCCACGTGAATAATGAAGAAGAGCATGTAATCTGTGTGTTCGTGCATGTGAGAGAAACGGGGGGGCCGGGGGGCCTTGCAGCATTAGAACAGGTAGCAGCCTAGTTGTTGATGCTGATGTGGTCTCAGTATGCATTTTGAAGAGGTTATATAACACATCATGCCGCGTAGCTGGCGAGCGGTGTTGCTGCTATTTATAGAAGCGCTTTGATGGAACACATTCTGTGACACACAGACACAAAAACATCAACCTGTGTGTGTGTGTGTGTGTGTGTGCACGTGCAAATTCATTTTGGATCCTCACAAGCATGGAGTTGAAATACCTTTCTCTTAATATTTCTCCCTCTGTATCTCATACACACACGTCCACACAAACAATAACAAGCTGATATCCAATAAACTGTAATTGCTAACTATCAGAGGGATGAAGAGGCTATATTAAATTCTGAGGCTGCAGCGAGTAAACAGATAATTATTGATGTGTCCTGATCAGTCACCCTGTCCGTGGAGCCCCCTCTCTGCTTTCACTCAGTCTGCATCTGCCCGTCTCTTTCTTCATCTGGATGAGTCAATCTTTCAGTCTGGCTGCTGCTTTCTCCATCTCCCTTTAGCACAGGCATACCTCAGCGTGAGCGCACACACATATGTAGCCAGAATGCACTCAGTCACTGTCTGGCGCTGCATTTTCCGTTTGTTCATTTAAATACCAGGCAGTCCAGACAAAAAAAAAAAAAAAAAAAAAACATTACAGAGCGCAATGTGGCATAACCGCTTTTTGATCAGTTGGAAGAAAGAAGTAAGGGGAGAAATGTTGGGGGGCATTACGGCTCATTTTCTCGAGGTGCTGTGATAACATTTAATGAGCTGATTGCTTTGTTTAGAGCCCTGCCTGCCACTGCAGCCAGGAAATGTAAAGCTGAATGAGGAAGAAATCCTGCACAGTTTTTATTATTAGCATCTTAGGCATGCATCAGTTAAACTGAACATACATGGATGCAGCCATGTTCTATCTGACTATAATGGACACATGCATAAATTATTTTGATTATGAATTTATGTGCTGCTAGGAGCTGCAATACTGAGATTTTCAGATTGTGTAGTCTTCCCAGTGAGAGAAGACAGGAAGTGAGGTGTTTTTAGCCACGTGGCTCTGTTGGCCAGTCTGTCCACCACTGTGGTTGCCACTGAAATATCTTAGCAACTACTGGATGGATTGCCATGAAATTTCATAGAGGTATTTACAGTCCCCAGAGGATGAATCCTAATGACTTTGGTGTTTCCCCCAGCTCTTTGTCCAGCACTGCTACGAGGGTGACATTTTTGGTTTTGATGTATTGTTATGAAATTTGGTGCCTACAGCTCTCTCTGCAACAGAAAGCCTCTAATCTAAGCTGATGTGACTCTGTGTTACTCTTTCAGGTCATGTGAGCCACATGCTTTCCCTATGTGCCCAGCATTAGCTCCCTGCTGTCTCAGATCTATATGAATACTTCAGCGTGCTTTGACCTCAAGGAGGTAAGCTGCAATATGATCCTCTGTATGACACAAAAAAACCTGAGCCATATAGTAAACAATAAAAAATTCAATATAGAAAATGTCTTTTATGAGAGCCTATGGCTGTTTAGTCTCCCTGCTTGCCAGAAGCTGTCACAAAACCCCTGATACTGCACAAACAAAAGCCTCAAACAGATAAATCTTGATAAGGTTGTATCTCAACAGCTGGTCAAGCCTAGATAACGTAGTAAACAGGCAGCTTTGGGAAAAGAACTAACATGAGGAATGTTAACACTTCTTTTTTTGCTAGATTTATAGTCTCACATTTAAGTTGTATGTTTATATCTAGAATCCAACATTAGATTGTTGGAAATTAAGAGATGCATTTTTGTGTTTACTCACTTTACCTGAACAGTATGAGCTGTAAATTTACAATTATTTACTGTCAGATAGCTGCTACCCTTGTTTTGATCGGAATGATTAAAAGAGTGAGAGAGTGAGTGTGAGAGATCAAGAGAGATAGGGAGAGAGAGAGGGGAAGGAGCAGACATTGACAGCTGCCCAAACTGAGCTGCCTTTCAAGATATCAGAGCAACTGCAGCACCTCAGCAACCAGACAGATAAGACTCCAGCCAAGATATCAAACAGCATCAGCAATAAGCAACCGCCACAAACAAACACTTTTTGCAGCCAGCCACCGGCTCCTCACCAACCTCTACCAAACAGCCCAGGGCCACCTCAGGAGGTGAGGATGGGGTGGGAGGAACAGCCAAACAAATTGGAAATGTCAAACGGTACCCTGGTTCACCTTGCTACGCTTCTTCATCAAAACCTTAATAAAGAAACGGAGGCGTCTCAGAGCAGGGTTTGCTTTAATATGTTTGATGTGTTGTTTGAGCTGGAAGTGGTACAGGTGTGATGGGGGCACACAGAGGGGAGAAATTTAAATGAGTGTGTTACTCATCATTGCATCATCATTTTACTGCCTTTAAACTACTGTACCAGAGGGCAGTTAGAGGTGATAACCTGGAGGCATGTGTGTAAAAGTCTGTTTTTGCCATGAGACAGCTGAAGCATAAAACTATCATAGAAGAAATGTATACTTTCAATTCTTTGTGACTGATATGCATCTGTAATATTCTGTTGAATATTTAGAAATCACCTTTAACATTCAAAATTAAAACTTACTTAGAGTATTTCTTCTCACACTGTTCACATCTGACTTCATACAGTGACATTCCTGATGGTTTTAAACTTACTCCGCATTTTCAACAAAACATAAGTGAAAATGTTTTCTGTTTTAGTGCATTTAATGACAATGCTAATTCCTGAAGCAAGACTTTTGCTAAACATCAGCCACTGTAGCCACAAGTGATAATTATGGAATAATGCTAAATGCTAAAAGCTACTGTAACAGTTCTTCCTCTCCCAGAAACCAAACAAGGAACAGCTGTTAACACACCTTGAATGATTTCGAGAAATTAGATTCTTGCCTTAGATATTTATGTTTATTTGTGCATTGTGATGTCATTAGTTTAAAATTGCATAAGAGTGTTTTAATTCATTGACACATCATGAAAAATTAGAGGAAATGCTTATAAATACGAGATGCGATTAAGAAGCTCAAAGACTGCGCCCATAACAATCCCCTTAAAAGAAGTTACGCTTTGCAGTTCTACCAAAGATTCTCCCACACTTTGGAACATTTCCTGGAAGTCCCATGCCATAAGTGTGTCAAAATGGCGCTGTAAGCAGGCGTGTTGTCATAATGGAGCACCCAGTTGCCATCACGCCACAGCTGAGGTCGTTTTGTGCCCAATGTCCTCCCTCAGACGCCTCAGAAAGGTGCAATAGAAATTGGCATTGACAATCTGACCCTGGGGAACATATTCATGGCACCCAACCATACAAATGTCAAAGAAAATGATGAGCATGATGTCACGGGTCATGGGTTGTAGCCGTAGACCCAAGTCCCATCACCGATGATGATCCCTGATATGAAAGTTGGGTCATTCCTGGCCTGTTGACAGTTATCCTCGCAGACGTCGACACAGTGCTGCCTCTGCTCCACGGTGAATCGCAAAAGCACACCTGGAGGTAGTCCCAAAAAATGAATGTAAGACAGGTCCTGATGATGATTGCGTGGCGTAGCACAGATACTGACTCATGACATTACCGTGCAGTGCTCTGTTGGTTCGCAACAGGAGCAGTCTTAAACCATATTGATCGCACCTTTTATCTGCCAACTATTAAACAATTACAGAGCAAAGACTGTGGTAATCAAAGGGAAACATAGTCAGCAGTACGGTATCAACCATGTGCAATCGTTAATGTGATACACTTTACAGCTTATTTTGAATGTAGGGAATGCTCTTAGTCTTTCATGGCGAGCTGAGGACAATACATCGCTGACGGCAGTAGATTCATCATTCTCTTCATAATGCCGGATATGAATCATGCTCTCTGTGTTGTCCCTCACCAAAGGAATTAGTTAAGAGTTGTGAGGCTGTCCCATTCCTCATCCATTTCCTCTGTCTCATTTATCTCTGTCTTCCTCAGGTTGTTTTTTTTAAACACTCAGATTTATTGTCATCAGCACAGAGGTGCAAAGAATATCTTATTTAACAAACAAGACCAAGATTAAGGCGCACAAAGAGACGGAAGCAAACAGCTGAGCCCATTATAAAAGGAAAATGAGATCATCAGCAGAACAACAGATATGCTACTTTCATTCCAAAATCAGGTATCTGCAACTGGTCTCCACTGTCAGGGTGGGTTTTTGGCACATGCTTAAAGCTAAACAGATCTTTAAATTATGTTGCACGGAGAAATGTAGTTATACCTGTGGGGATGGATTTATTTTCCTGACTTTTTTTTTTTTTTTACTTCAGGGGAGATTACGGTTGCATGGCAACCAAAAGCACATAGCGCCTAGTGTTTAACTCATGTTCCTCACATACCTGATGAATTGTTACTGTCACCAGCAACACTCAACCCTGCTCCCTCTGATTGAGCCAATGAAAAACCTTCAGGGGTGGCAATATTTGTGACTCTCTTGATTTGCCAATTCTTGGTGCCATAATTTGATGTAGAATCAATTATTGATTGAATGCTGAGTATCTGAGTAACTATGTTTATATCGAATGATGATGTAACTTGCAATCATCTAATGCCAGCATTCCGTGCCAAGGCAGGGAGTAGCTCCCCCTATGTGATAGGTGAGGAGGACAGGTTGGTGGAGGGGCTTGTAATGTACCAAGCTTTCATGCAGCAGACCTTTTTTCATACAAACAATAAACTTAACCAAGTGTTGTAGTTGCCTAGCTCTTGACTGAATGTACCTTAAATATAGTGTATTTGCCATGTCCATCGTCTTTTCCCTAGAGTGGTTGTAAAAGCACATTTTCTCTGAGAAGTAAAAGGGTACACCAACTGGAAAAAAGAAAAAGAAAGTAAAATGGAAATCCTCTGAAGTTGCATTTCTTAAGAAACACTGCTGTAGTACAGTATTTACTTCACATCACTGCCCAAAGGACATTTTGTTCTCATGAAAAGTTTCTTGTACCTCATGCTATGAGCTCCTCTAGAGAGGTTTTATATCAGCTCGCAAAAGGTGAGCAAACTCTCTTTCATAACTAAACAGCACTTGGTATACAGAGCTGAGATGGAGACCCCCCCCCCCCCTTTAAATCTCAATCTCCTCTCAATAGCTTTACTTTTTCTCCAGCACTTTCTCACTTCACTCTTTCCTTGCTTCGTTTCACCCCCCAAACTCTATCTGTCTCTCTGGCATCTTTCCTCCTCGTCTCCTGTCCTTCATTTGCCCCTGCCCCTCCATCCCTCTCTCCCTCCCATCAGCCCACCATTTCCTCCCTCCTCCTCCTCCTCTCGCGCTCACTCCTCACCTCCTTCTCTCTCCAGCTCCTCCATCTTAGCTCGTCATTGCGGAAGCAGGTTTTTTGCATGCCGGTGATGTCACAGGTGGAGTCTGTGTATGTGTGTGTGTGTGTGTGTGTGTGCGCCTCAGAATGACATCGCTCTCCTTCGGACCGTGTGAATGAGATGATCCACCTTCTCACAGCTCCCCCCCCCTCCCTTGCCGCACACTTCCACTCGCATAAAGGAGTCAATTTGTCAGAGATGTCAGGGGTGCTAACGAACAGCCAGCTTCTTGCCATATGCCTGTGTGTGTGTGTGTGCGTGTGTGTGTGTGTGTGTGCGTGAGCACGTCTGTACTGTTGCTGCAGCATGGTGTGAATGAGTGTGTGCCAAGTGTACTAAGCAGACAAGTACATGTGTATATATAGCTGTTGTGTGCTGAACTACTGAGACAATTTTACAGGTGTGACATGGTGTGTGTGAGCATATGTGCGCGTGTGTGTGAGTGTGTGTGTGTGTTTGTGTTTGCTAAGCCTACAGAAAGGTGTTAAATGTGTTAATTAATATATGACAGTTGTGTGTTCTGTATGTACCGCCACTTGCCTGTCTGGTTGTGTGTATGTGTATGTATGTTTTTCTGTGTGTGTGTGTGTGAAGGATCCTCTTCATCGGGTGCTGCCTGAGGAGTGTGATGACCAGTCTATTTGACAGCCGCTCCAGTCACAGTGGTTGCCCCGTCACTGCGGTGACTGGGTCACTGGAGTTAATTATTCTCAGTGCTGGTCCATGCGCGCACACACACACACACACACACACACACACACACACACACAGAGAGAGAGAGCTAGACATGTAAAGAAGAAACACACGTTCTCACTTTGACCTGGTAAAGCATGATGCCTTTTAACTAAGGCCTCCAAAAACACACATGGGAGTGTTCTGGGGACCCAGCACTGTGGTGTCCTAAGTTACACTGACACATACACACATGCAGACCCTACACTAAATGTATGGATTTCTGCTGTTGAATGACAGTGACTAATGTGAGGCAGTCTTCCTGCTAATTAAAGTCTAGTCATACATTAATTACCATGAGCTGCAGAATTTAAGGTCTTAATTGAGTGCTGGATGATTTTTCCCTTTAACCTTTGCTTAACCAGGATTTACTGTTGGATTACTTTATCTTCAGGCAAAGGCTTGACATCAAAGAATGAGAAAATATTCTGCACATTCCTGTTGTCTGTTTTTAATTCAAAACTCCAGCACTCTATCTGTTACTTGGACAGAATGACTGAGAGACAGCTGAAGTTAATTTTCTGCATGTGACAGGCAATATCTTAATTTCACTGGAATCACTTTCTATCCGGCAGTTATCATTTGTGTCCAGCTGCACTCCAAACCTCAGCTTCTTTAATCATTTCTCCGAGTATCATGCTAATCCCCCTGTTATCTCCGTTAATGTTACACTAGCTAGCTCGCTCAAAGACGTATTGTCACCCAGGAGAATGGGATACAACGCGCTGGTTTCACATTTCGGTAGTGAAGAAGGTCTGTGAGCAGCAGAGACAGCACTGCTGCAGATGGTTTTTACAGAAACATTCTTCTTGTTGAGGAGGTGACGTTTTATTATAACATCTGTCGTCTGTGCAGGAGGACATATTGATTCTAGGGATGATGCCTGACACTTTTCTCCTGAAATCACACTTTCATTTAAAAGAAAGTAAGAGTCATTAAGTGAAAAGATTAATTTATCTAAAGGCTTACCTCTGTAGCATTTCAAATCAATGCTGACGTTGAACAGAGTAATCTGAGTTTAACAGAGTTCTCATTTGTAGCATACTATGGGATGTCTAGGTACTATGCAGTATATGAGTGTGCAGGCAGTAGCTGCTGTATCTCCTGACTCCTGACTGACAATATAACAGCATACATGTGACTTTGAGAACATTAATTGAAATAATGTTTGCGTCTCTCATGACTCACACTGTCCACCATTTGTTTTCAGTGGAGCACTCCACCTTTTGCCCTCTGGCTTTGTTTATGTACGTTCATTAAATTTGTCTTTTAACTACAAAAAATCCACAGAGATTGTTTTAATACGTGCTGTATGGCCCAGTCCATGCATGTCGAATGTTACTGCATTGTTTACGATACAGAAATGTATTTATGGCCGTACGTTAACACGAGGCCGAGTCCTGGCTGAATTACTTGGAGCAGAAGGTAGCCATATGTGAGTGGGCTGGGTGATGGCGAAATGCTCACCCAGATATACATACACACACTGTTTGTTAGGAAGGCCATGCTGTTCAAGCACTATCTGATTTACATTATTGCGCAGTAGCGTTCACAGAGCGAACCAAATGTTCCAAATGTCTCTGGGTCTGCCCCTCTCTCTCTCTCTCTCTCTTCTCTCTCTCCCTCTCTCTCAGTTGGTACACCACAGCAGGATCACAGCTAAAAAGAGGTGGTGGTGGGGGGGATCCCACAGCTAAAAACAGAATCCAAACAGCTAAAAAAAAACAAAGCTCCTAATTTGGCAAAACAAATGAGCACCCTCGCGACTGCGAACACATCAGGCGAGTGATATGCAAATGAGTGCTCCGTGTGCCTTCGAGCAAACGTGCCAGATGCTGGTGAGCCCAGCCCGACGGGTGGGTCGTGAGGGAGATCTCACAGAGAGAGTTGGAGCGGCGGAAAAGAAGGGAAGAGTGTTTAAATGTGGCGTGATTAGCACTGGATATTTTGGCATTTGCCTCAGTTTGGCATGAGGTGGGAAAGGTACATTTATAGGAGAGCGCTAAGCCAGCCTGTCTTTCCTAATGTAGCACAAAGTGATGATAAAATGTTTTTTTTGGACCATGTAGCATCTGCAAATGACACATAAGACTCCCCTGTGAGAGACCTGGTGCAACCGCTGACACCTACATCTAATTGACGTAGATTCAATGAAGCATGACCGTAAACTCAGTTAACAACCTTACATGCGAAGTCGAGGTCAGTAACGCAGAGAAAAGTATCTTAAAGGACGAGTTCAAAGAGTTATTGATTGCTGCTCATTGATGGTGCCATTTCAGACACACTTAATTATGTGATCAAAAGGTGTGCCATATTATTGATGTGGGATTACTGTACTTGGATACAACTATCTTGACACATTTAATAATACATTCACTCTTCTTGCTGTGTGGCATTACTTATTTATACCAATCTAAAACATACAATACAACATTTTAATCAGTATTCTGATTGGTGATTGCCAAGCTGCAGAGCTTCAAAAAATAACAATTATAATCAGCCTCTGGAAAAAAATGATTGGAGGAACCTGGCATGGTGAAATGAACGCTATAAATAAAAGAATGCATTAAAAAAATACAGCCTTGTCGTGACAGGTTTATAGGTTACAAGCAAATGTGCCAGTGAGTATTACTAGCTCTTCACATAATTAGCTGTACAGATGGAATAATAAGAATAAACAGAAGTGTGTGCAGATGTGCAAACTCCATAGTAAGCTTCAGTAGTACTTCATCAGATATTCAGATGGGGCTAAGGAATACTGAAATAAATACATTCTATTGTCTTCTAAGCCAGTGTATGCTCAAATTCTGTATATATTGGTTCATAAAACAATAGAATATGTACACTCTTTTTGCAGAAACACATCATCTTAAGCTAAAAGGAATGGTTCTTATCTGAATAATATGCACATCAAACAGAGTGAGCATATTGGTAATTGCTCACTCTATGAACAAAGAGCACAATTTAAAACATGGTTGCAGAAACGCTTTCAGAGTTTCCATGACAGCACCCTCGGCCTCTACAGTACTCACATATGTCTATATGTACCCAGTATGCCTGCATGAGCAGCTTTATGCTCATATTTAATGTATTGTGTGTGCTCATATACACAAATGTGTGTGTTTATTGAGTTAGTCGCACATTCTCAGGTTTACACCTGTGTATGAACAAATAAATTATGATCACATTGTAGCAGGCTGCATGCGAACAAAAAACTGTTGCCACTGCATTTGAACATACTGCGTGCTATTATGCACTTGTTTGCCATGTTAAGGCCCTTGTGTATGCGCTGGTTGTTCACACACCTGTTCACTCGTTGCATGTGTATGAGGAAGTGCCTTTGTTCCAGTCATAAAGCTATCCAGCTACAGTGAAATAAAGCAGATGAATCACAGTTCCACAGTTCAGTAAGCCCGAGAGGCTAGCGGCTGACGCTAGCGTATTGTTTTGAATCAACCACCCTGTCAGAGCGCACTGTGCACCCTCTTCCCTCCCTTTTCCTAACAGCCCGTGTCACCCAGCTCCATTGCCAACACCCACACACACACACACACACACTGAAAGCTGTTAGTTGCCGCAGTTTGAGAGCAGGTGCTAGCGTGGCATGGCAGCGCCCACGGGGCTCAGAGGCCGTAGACAGACACCAGATCAGCTGCCAGTTTTCCACATTCTGTTTGGCGACCGCTCACTGGTGCCCAGCCCTAATTATTATTGGCCGCTGTAATTAATTACAGAGCCCCAAAGCGGCCGGCAGCCATAATCCAGGATCACTCCCCCGAATTCAGTGGTGTCATTTGGTGTTTCGGACTGTGTCGGTGTGGCTGCTGTCCATTAGACTGGGTGGTCCCGCTCTGAATGGCTTCTCAAAAAAGGACACACTTTGGTTTTGTACCAAGAAGACGTTGCTGCTCAGTCTTAGTCTGCATATGGTCCAAGGTTAGAATGGCTCATTTAGCTTAGATTTTAGATCAAATTATTTAGCTATAGAATTGAATTGTCAATTTAAACTGCAATGCAATCAAATATGGGAATCACATTTTATAGTCAATGGTAGCGCCTACTGTTGGACTGAAAGGGCAGTTATTCTTGTTGGGAGCTATAAAGATTATGGGTTTATGAGCAGGGGATTTGTCCTCTCCTTGTGGTCAGAGGGCTGTTGCTGCCTGCCCACACACTAAAAGGGACTCAAAGTACACACACAGACGCCAAGATTTAGGAGAAAAGTAGATGAGTATTGAGTGTGGGATATATCTCAGTGAAAATTGCACCCAGGGGACAAAGAAAAGAGGGAGTGAGGGCTAAAGCGAAGGCAAAACAAAGGAAGCCAACTACAAATGAAGGCAAAAAAAGAAAGAAAGAAGCAGGACCAAGTGGAGGCTTTGATGGCTGCAGTCGCCACGTCTGGATTTGCGTCATCTTTTAAAAGTGGTTTTATGGTCGTACTCGTCGCACCCCCCTCCCTTCCCATTGTAAATTATGGCACGGGCTGTGAGAAAGGATCAAACAAACTGCACTGTCTTATTCATTTTTCATGCTGCTGCACTGAGGAAGCAAAGAAAAGGAGGAGTGAGAGGCAACAAAACTGAGAAGCTGAGGGAATGAAAGGAAAAAAAAAAAAAAAGCAGAGTAACCTACTTTTTTTTCACACTGCGTCTCTGGGTGCATATGTAGAAGCTTAACGAGTGGCAGACACACGTGCACGCGAAAACACTTTGCTTGTAATTGCACCAGTTGGTGCACAGCGCGGATCCCAGAGGTGGCAGCGACATGCAGGCTGAGAAACAAACACAGAGAAACGGGGACACGTGTGACAATACAGCATCATGCATACACATCCTTACCCCTGGCGTCCCACAGCAACATGCCACTAAGGATTGGATGTGACCTGCCCCCCCACCCCGCAAAACACCAAGTGGAACAAGTCTCTCAGGCCTCCTCATGTCTCACCCTTCAGTTGGTCTTCAGTCACCGTTCAGTGGTGGAACCGCCATTCTCCGCTGGCACCTCATTATTTCCTCGGGAGCCGAGGGGCAAAGGCTCCCGATTCCTTAGATAAAGAGTTAGAGAGAGGAAAGAGTGACGAATAGAGGAAGAGAGGCGGCGGAATACGACATCCCACTGTGCTGCACCACGCTGCTGTGACACCTCAAACATGCCTCAGACTCTCATACACACAGGCAGATTGAAGTACAGTATCAGCAGGAGGAGGAGGAAGGATGAAGAAAAGAGGAAAAGGGGTGGGGGGGGGAGGAGGGGAGGAGGGAATAGATTATAGGAGTTGCACCGCAGCAGAGAGGCAGAGACGGCGAGCAGGGAAGAGACAAAGTCTCTGCGATGGAAGAACGGAGAGGGGGAAAGAATGGGCTGAAACGAGAGCGAGAGCTGGGGGAAAGTGGTGGAAGCAGGAACATGGTGAAACTTTTTGCAGGCGCGCATTTTTGCCAGCGAGCCCTGCAGTAGCTGAAGAGATGCAGCAGTCTCTCTGTTTGCTGCTGCCAGTCCAAACCACCAGACCTCATTCAGTCATTCAGACCTGCAGCTTCTGAAGTCCATACCTCCATCGCCACCTACACACAGAAATATAGAGACACTAAGAATGATACCAAGTGTGATATCGATAGTATGATGATACACTCCAGCAAAACCAGCAAACCCATTACTCATGTACCTGTATATTGTGTTTGCCGTGTAGGGTTATATTACACCAAATAATAACACTATTGCGTTTTCCCATATCATAATACAAAGGCTAACTAGCTCTAAGGCAACAATGCTGTTGCGTCCTGCAATTTATGTTCTGCAAAACGTACATTTCGCCAGTGGAGCGTGTACGCCAGACTCTGCAGATGTTTGCGTAGCCACCAATTTGATGTGTTCAAACGGCCGCCACATGCCGACTGTGCGTGAGCTGTCCATGGATGTTGTTATTTTGATTTGATTCGTATTGTGCGGAAATACATAGATGACAATCCAGTGTGTGTGTATGGAATGTGTCTTTCATGTACACTTCTGCACTTTACAATGGAGCCAGTGCATTTTTAAGACCCTTCAACAGATTTGTCATTTTAAAATGAGTCAGCCGTTTGGGTTTGATTGTGATTTTTATGTGACGATCAGGCCACTGGAAGAATAACTGTATTTGCAGCCCCCCACATGCACCATGTAGAACATGTTGTACTGTACATGCAGAATGCCAACATCATCATGCACATCATATCCTGGGGTTAAAAAACAAACAAAAACAAAAGCATCCAGTATACTCCATATTATCGTGCTGATCATGTATAGGATATTTATGAGCACATCTTCCTCCTCCAGCTCTCCCCCATTGTAAAACAAACACAGCTCTTCTAGATGAGCTCAGCTATAGATTAAAGCACTGGATGAATATTCATCGCTCATGTTAATAGCCAATGGAGGGGAGGAGGGAGAGAGAGAAATAAAGAGGGAGATAAAGAGGGAGAAAGATCTCGGGGAGAGAGGAGAGTGTTTAGCTGCTGCAACTTGTTAATAATAACGCTGATTATAATCTGAGGATTATTCTCACTGTGCCCTTTCTCTTGATATTTATCCCTCGTCCTCTCCTTGGCTTTAGAGGGATGCAGCACAGACTCGGGCTCTGCATTGAATTAAATTAATCAGACCAAAATAGACAGGGCGGAGGGATGAGGACAGCGACAGGTAGAGAGGGAGGCAGCAACTGTTGACGTGTCCTCTTGTTTGGGAGGCAGACAATCATACACATCAGCTGCTCATGTGTCTCACTGGCCATCTGTCAGGGACAACTAGATCAGGATGGCAGCTCTCCAAACCCTCCTTCTTCCTCTCTCTCTCTCTCTCTCTCTCATTTTCTGTGGCATTCATCTTTATGTATATCACTTTCACTCAAGGTTCATAGCTGGTCATTACCAGTCAAATGGCGCTGACTTCATTTCTCAGTGTCATGTCCTCAGTTGGCCCCTGTTATCCTGCTTTTAAACCAACCTCATTGTCTTCAATAGGATCTTGTCTTGTCTCCACAGTGTAACTACAACTATAGCTACAGCTATTACTGAAGATAGGACGTACAACTACACTGCAGTCACTGTATCTGTGATAACTTTAATAACTTTGACAGTCTACATCTGTTAAAATGATCTTGGCCTGCTGTATCTTGCGGTGTCATCACCTAAGCCTGCATGTTTTCATGGCTGTGTACCGCTGTGCACCATTTTATACACATTTCCTTAAAATTCAAGCTAACATATTCGGTATTTTTATAAACCACGGGAGCTCGACTGGAATTTGAAATTAAGCTCTGTATGTTTGAACAATATTTGGCTGCACAGTGTGAGTTTGAACACCCACCACTGTGCCGCTGTTTGTTAAGGGCCTTTAAGTCTTGCCAGATGAATGGATAACAGTAAATATTAATATTCAAGTAAGATTTACTTTTCTGGCTCTTGACCTCACATAATATCACTACTTCATTGCAAATAGTATATAGTCCTAATAGTACAATATTACTAGCCAGCCGTGAGTAACCTTGGCCTCCTACAGGCAGCTCTCTCCAGCCTCATGTATTCATTCTTTTAATATAATCATGCTACATGACTTGTGTTGCCATTTCTTGCATTCCTTCATCACTGATAACTTTTGGAAGAGGGATTGGAAATGAATGAATACAGCCACAAGTTCAAACTTTCAATTAATCTGTTGATGTCTTAATATCTCTTTTCTCTAGAGCCTTGATGGGATCTCAGTCAGAAAATTGCAGGTTTATGTCACTTTACACAAGTTCCCTCACCATCCTAATCCTCTATGTCAATATTTTAATGGAAAGCTTTTATCTGTCCCAGGTCGCGAGTCGCTGTCTGACTGTAAACAAATCCAAGTGCCTTTCTGCTCGTCAAGCGAGAGGCTGTAAGCTACGACTGACATTCATCAGCTATACTTTAGCCTGGCTTGGGGGACAGTATTCTGACCCCCCCCCCCACTATTTGTCCTTATGTGTCCTCCATTCTGTCACTGTTGCTCTTGAAGTGTCAGTTTCCCTTCAGCAGCGTTCATTTGCACAATTAGATCCAACTCACCCTGTGTCACAAACACAGCATAGGCTTTCTCTCAGACTGTGGCCCGTGTTGCCTCGTGCCAAATGCTCCCCAGTGGTACGCTGGTGTGTCCCAGTCACCCAGTTTAAAAAGTGAGCCTCCTTTTACCCCCACCATTTACCCCAACTGATCCACATTTACATGACATTGGATTATTGGCAGTTACCACACACCTTAATGAGTTAATGATGATCGTGGTCAGTGGATTTCACTGTTTCAAATGCTAATGTGTCTCTGCTGACCACACCACTAAAATAAACTAACCACAACTTTAGAGGAGAGGGCTTACACGCCTTTAAATCTGTATTTGTAGAGATCATTGCAAACCAATTACTTCAAAGGTCCTGGACATTAAATCCATTTTTTTTAACAAAACAGCTTTAACATCATTATATTTATTAAAACTTGCTCTGTAGACATGAGATATTTTATAAATGGTGTACTGTAAAAGCCAGTGTCTGATGGTGTTTGACTACAAAGGAGTGTGGTGTCCCTCGCAGGTGAAAACTGAAGGTAAAGAAGGTTTTTGATCACGTACACTGGACCTTTAAAAGGCCCGTTTCAACCCAATTTAATTACCACTGTAAGAAACTCTTAAAAGTTTTAAAACTCTGCTCCTGTCTCTCCCATACTGTGGTATAACCTACAGTACTCTGATCCAAGGTCAAAACCACTTAGAAGACGGTAAAATATTTATGATATATGGAACGTGTTTAATGGCAGCGCTCTCAGCCAACTACAGCCTCCCCCTCCCCGCGCCAACCACCCTTCCTCTCACGTTTCATTGAGCAGTGGCAGTGCCCTCCAGCCTACTACAGAGGAGCTCTTTCCCCTGGGGCAGGACCACGCTGTCCTCTGCCTCTCCTGGACGCTCCCACCGGAGGAGCCGCAGGGAGGGGTGGGTAAGGGGGTGAGGGGACTCAGGAGCTGTCCTTAAGCTAGGGGAGGGTAGGGAGATTTAGAGCTAGTAATTTATAGAGGCGACAGAGGGAGAGAGAGCAGCAGGTAAGCAGAGCACGACAGCAGGGAAGTCAGTCTGTACGAGTGTGTGTGCTTCCTTTAAAAAAAAAAAAAAAGAAAATAAGAGAGAATAAGGTACGCTCGTCAAAGCTGGAAACACTCGTCCTCTTTGGGTGAGAGGAAAATGTCCAGAGCATTTTGCCAGACGAGCCAGACTAAGTGATGGGGCTGTGTATAGTTTGTGAATGTGTTTGTGTGTGGCTGCGAGGCTTTGCTGTCAGCCTGTGATTAATCTACCACTGTCTGTCTAATTACCACCCATGCCCCTCCGTGTTCCTCAGCTCTGCCGCAGACGCACTGACCCACACCGGAAACTCACTGCTCCCAATGCAAATTAAAGCCCTGTAAATATTTGCTTTTAACTCTTGCCGACACATTGTTTCCAATTTTGCGCTTCGGTGGTCCGCAACCCCAACACCCCCTCCTCCCAAACACACACACGCTTCATGCACATACCAGTGCTACCCACCTCCGATGTGTATGTGTGTACGTTGCTGTGTTGTCAACAAGTTTACTGACAGTCCCTACACTCTTTTCCTCTGTCTAGCCCCCCCCCCACAAACACACACACTCCCTCTGTCTCTGGATCCTCCCATTGTGTCTGTATTGTGGCTGGCAGTCTATCAACCCATTCTCCTCCATTGTCAGACCAGTCTTGTCTCCATGAGGAGTGAATCGAGTCTGGGCAGAGAGGGAAGACAATGCACAATGTACGACGATAGAAAGGCTGAATAGAAAAACAGTAAATTTCAATCTGAATTCCTTAATATGACAGAAACATTTTATGTTTTTGTGAGACAGAAAAGTTTTGTCCTTTTGTGCCACAAAAAATTATGTTTACAGACATGATTGTAATAGGGTTTGTTATTTCTGTAGTGTCTGTAAAATATCTGCACATATAGACTAAACCATGTTGTTGAGCTGCCATTACTGCAGTGGCAACTCACACGTAAATCCTCACAATAATGTTGTCATGAAAAAATTTGACTTGTTTGGAGAGCAGTGTGTCCTTTAGCCACAAGTTCAAGTATAGTTATCAACATGCATTTAAATGCATCCACTATTAGTAATATGGATATATGCGATCTATATAATGTAAACAGGTCCTGTGGAGTACTGCTGTATGTGAAAAAAGTTGTATAAAACTTTTTTGGCTCCAGAGGGATCTGCGCAAATTTGTATATTTCTATATTGACTCTAGTGATGCCTACAAGAAAAACTCCTGAGGCTGGTATAGGCCTGCCCCATAAAAGTTGCAGTTGAGTCCCTGCATTTGTAGAAAAGACCCAGAGTCAACTCACAAAATGTCAGTCGCCTCATTGCACTTTTTTTTAGCAGCCTAACAGTACACAGAACACTGCAGGAGCAACAGTGTGGCAGGCTGTAAACTTTACAACCAAGTCTGGTCTTAAAATGACAGAACCACAAAACTAAATGTGATGGGAATAGAGATAGTAATGGAAACAAAAGGCAGAGATTTTCTGATTGTCAGATTCTATATTAAAATAAAGAATAGTCAAATTTTTGTACTGAACAGCCAAATCTGATTTGAGTGACAAAATTCTGACTTGGGCACAGCCCTAGGCTGACACCAGACCTCTGCTCGAGGCTACATTAGGAACTACTAGTAGAAAACACCCAAATCTCCAACTGAACTGATGACAGTCGAGTTGCATAGTGGGAATGCAGGCACCAGGTTGTGAAGAAAAATGCATGGGATAAAAAAAGGGGAAATCTCTGGTTCTGCTCCAGCAGTTTTTCTTTTAACAGATGCCTCTTTTCAAGCGAAATTACTTAAACTCTTTCGTTATCAGCTGCTCCACCAATAAACTTTATAAATTCATAAGTTTCTGCCTTATAAAGTCATTTTAATTACAGTTTATCTCCATGAAATCCTCAGGCTCCATCTAAAACTTATGCATAGTTACATTTCCTAGCTGCAAAGCAGAGACTCCAACTTTCAGAACATCATATGTTTTAGATTTTTATTCAGTGATGTGATTGATTTGGTTGATCACAATCCATCATCACCCTTCCATCCATATAATTATTCACTTTAGACAGAATGATATTCAGTTTGCCTAGGCTATATCTTTCAACATCAAAATGGAGACTGTAAAATGTAACTTAGAGAAAAGGATAAGTGATGTTCCGAGTAAGTATATTGTTTATACCTCTGAGGCTTTCCAATGACTTTATCTCATGTCATATCACCCCATGACCTAAAGATGTTTTTCTTCCCTTGTTCGCTGTTGTAATTTTCCTGAAGAGCTAAATGTTAGTTGATTGGCCTGCTCTTCCTCCGTCTTCTTAACATACCACCCCCTTCAGCTATATCTGTTGAACCCTGGCCTGACTTTGGTTCCTTAGTTCCCACACGGAGAGCGAAAGATGGAGGGATGAGAAATAATAAAAATAAGGGATTGACAGGAGCCTGAGCGAACACTGACCTGCCCGCCGGCTCTTTTCTATTCGGAGCCCGCTCAGAGCTGTCAGCAGGATGGCGAACATACAAACACAGACACACATACTTACATCCACCCCTATCTACTGGCATTAATGTGGCGTCTGCAGAGATGAAACTGCCCTTTTTCTGTTCAACCACTCAGCATCCACTCTGCTGTGCCCTCCTCAAAATTACTTAGCGATCAACACATCAAACCACTGTCACACAGATAAATACCCACACACTGACACTGCAGATACACAGAGAAACTCCAAACGGCATCACATTTTTGCAAAATGTATATACACAGATAAATATGTGTGTATGGGCTCACAAATGTACACAAACATGCACAGTCACAGGGACAAGTTTTAATGTCCAATTTTCCTGTCTCAGCCTTGATGTATTAATTAGCAAATGTGAAAACAAATGAGATGTGCTGGTTCAAAGACTGTCAAGCTTTGAAAGCCTTGATGTAATAATGAGCGAAATGTATTTGTGTGCGTGGGTGCATGTCTGAGTTCATGCTTGGCTGCACACTGACATGGTAAATGTGCTGTATATGTTTTCCCGTCTTTGCTCTCACCTGCATAGACTCAAGCAAGCACTTCATTTATGCAACTGCTTTGTCCTCATCTCTCTGTTCCTGACTTTCTCCCCCTGACTTCAGTCTAATTTTAAGGCAGTAACTTGTCCTTGTCCTTCCAGCAGCTTCACATGATGAATTCCAGCGATTAACTTGCACCCTCTGCCTATTATCTATCATTAAGTTGAACCCAGTGTACTGACAGACTGACTGGCAACACAACACGGAGGGAGAGGTGGCAAGCAATTACAGGGGAGGTCGTAGTGGGTGATTCTGCTGCTGTATTGGAGTAGAATTGGGTAGAATTGGTTTTAGTGGGATTTAGATTGTGCTGGGTAAGCTATGTGGCAAGAGTATGATCTCCAGGCTGATTTGACCACTGTAGGATAGGTCCTGTTGGTTCTCAGTAACAGTGAAAGTTCAAAGTGACTGCTCTCAGGTACCTTTCAGATCAGGTCTCTTTCGTGGAAAGTTTATTTTGTGTATTGGGTTTTGGAAGGTTTTCCATGACTGCTTTGGATCGGATCCAAAATCTTTGCATCATTATCACCTTTGTACTTGTTTAAAACATTTGCTAGTTTTAGTTCTGGAACAGATTCTTTTATTTAGACACCATCTAACACTTGAAGGCTATGGTGTCATTTGGCAAATAAAAAACACAGTTTTGTAAAAAAGCATGTTTCTGTTTCTCAAAGTAAGGTGTCAGAAGTCATCATTTTGTTGACAGTGTTGGAACATATGAATTTGCAAATCTTGCTGCTCTTTTTGATCAGAGCTGCTGCTAGTCTCTGGGTTTTCTCCCTGTTTGGGTCTGTTTGTGTCCACAGTGTTTTGGACTAGTTTTGGGGTCCTTTTTGGACCAAGATTCGTTTTTTCAAACATACAGTTTGGAATCGTGAAAACCTTGATGTCTGATCAGATTTGTACTCTTCTTTGCCTAGAAAAATGTCAAGAGTATCGATTTAATGGTGCCAGAACTACAATTCAAACATTTTAACTGACACCTATGCAGTATTTGTTTATCAAAGCAACAGCACAATCTTTGTATGAAAGGAAACAGCTCTCAAGCTTACCAGCGTTGTAAACGGTAAATCAGGAATAGGAAGACCTAATTATCAAATGTGCTGTAGTACAGTAGTATATCAAAACGCTCAAGCATCAAACCATGCTCCTTAAACCACTGTTTCCTGTTTGATGTATACATGAGTCAACTACACAGTCTTGTCTAATTCAAACCCACACACAGCCGTTATAAAACATAAAGGAATAATGCTTTTTTCCTCCGAGATGAGGTGCTGTTTCAATCAAACTCACTGATCACACTTGATCCACCGCAAGCAGAGACATGACCTTCACATGGAAGATTAACAGCAGGTTAATTGGAGGAAACCTCTGTCATAGCGCATAAAAGTGGCGCTGAGCACTCCTCACAGCAATTGAAGATAACAAAGTAGGCTTGCTGTTGAAAACATGAAATCATAAGCACTTTATGTAATTCTGGTCTTAATATGAGTGCAGTGAGGCAGCTCCCCCCTCATGGCAACAACATCAAAGTCTGGTGTCAGTTTTGAATCAGAGATCTGCGGAATAAAGGACAAGTAATAATTTGTGCAATAACATCTCTGGTGAGACTTCTTGTAATTAATGAGGGAGAAAATTGTTCACACATATACAAGAGAAAGACACAATAATAACACCTGCAGAGCGTAATGTAATCTAATTAACTGTGCAGTAACTTGTAAAACTTTATAATAGTTAATGTTTGCCGGGACTGTCAGCAACATGAAAAATTTTCAGGTCACAGTTTGTGGTCTTTTATTGGATTTTATTACTGCAGAGTCTCACAACATGGCAAAGTATCAACAGATCTCACAGCTCTTCCTGATCAATGCGACCGTAATGAAAAAAACGCTTGTTCTATTTTCAGCTTTTACTAGTTTTACTGTCTGGTATTCTCATCAATAGGTGATATCCCTGTAATTTGTTGGGTGACCCATTTGTTGTGACACCACCCCATAGAGGATTCTCTTTTTCCAACCTGTGTACAAATAAATCTAACCCTGCATAATTAACTTCACAGCAATGAGTACCTCTGGTACAACAAAGGCATTGTTCATTGAGTATTACATTGAGCAGTGTATTTCATGTTCCTTTAATGAAAGCAATTGTTCAACATTTTGGGAGATGCACATATTTATATTTCAGCTTTGTTGTTGAGAGTTCCATGGTAAGGAATGGGTCACTATAGCTGGATGTATAGGCTGGAAATGAGGAAACAGACTGGCTCTTGTTGAGCAGCAAGAAAAATCCACTTACCAGCATCAAAAGCTCACTAAGTAACATGTTATATTTTTTGATTTCTATAAAAGTAAATGTGTGAAAAACTGAGATTGTGGCTTTCAAGTAGCTGTAGAGCTGATGTTTGCTTTGCTGGTGCTACATAGCCAACATTAGCATTAACAGCTGTTTAACTTAACAGTCTAGAAGAAATGTTGGGAGTTAAGCATCAAACTTCATTTCTTTTCTCACTGAGAGCTGTTTCCAGTGGTAGAAAGTGACAGCAATGTTTTTTTCTTTTCTTCTACTGAAATTAGCACGCTAACCAGCTAGCCTCGGCCCAATTGGCCAGTCTTGTCACTTTCCGATTCACTGTAACATCCAGACTGCCCTTAAGAAGTAGCGCTGCTCTTCTAAGCTAAACAACATGACAGCTAAAGCTCTTGACAAGAGACTATCACCACCACCTGCTCCTGGCGAGAAAAGACCTTCAGCAGCAGAGAAAACTCACAAATAGCTGCTTTAATTGGTTTGTTGATCAGCAGAAAAATAATAGCAGTTATTTTGATAAATCTAATTATTTCATTTTTTAATATCATGTCGAAACAAAAGAAGATTTCATGTCATCTTGGAGTTGCATCAGGCATTTTTTCACTACTGTTTGATATTTGATAGACTAAATGACAAACTGATTAATCAAAAAAATAATTGGCAGATGAATTGATAATGGAAATAATAATTAGCTGAATCCCTAATTATATGGTGGACTGATTGTTGCCTACAGATATAGCAGAGTGCATCTTCTCATCTAACTCTGCAAGAAAGTGAATAAGAATTTCTCTAACAAGGCAGGGCTGCTCCTTGAAATAAATCAGCACTCAGTTTGTAGTTGAACATCCAGGTCCTTGTTTGTCATCTCTGCACAGTGTGATGAAGCAAAACTAGTCTGTTTTAACTTCCCTGTGGTGAATGCTTTGCTGCGATTTGCTGTCTTGTGAGAGAAAATATGATTTGAATTGTTTACCCACTCCTGAACTGTACAGTGCATTGTAAACATGCATCATCTTGCTGAGCTTGCAAGCTGGTGAGACATTAAGCTACCAAATTTTTTCCTTTACTTTTAAGACAGTTCTTTTAGCGTAGACGCCGGAAAACGGTGTCTGATGTTGCAGTCTTTAACAGGCCCCTGACAGATCAGTCATTCTGCTTTCTTCTCCACCTTAGTGAGAAGTATTTAGCTGTCCTTTCTCGGTTATATGCTCAGCATTCACTGTCGGCTTTCCTGGTTTTCACAGCTCTCATTTTTTTGCAGCAGAAGGCATATTGACTATACTGAGCAACGGTGACATTGTTATAGCCTAGCTGTTGCAGCCTAGTTAACAATAACATTACCATATGTTGGAATTTGTTAACAAGCAGGAGACATTTCAAATAAAGCATTTCAAATAAAGCAACAAAATTGCATCACTTACAGATTTGAGGGTTAAATGAAAGTGTTTGACAGTATGGGTCTGTCACAGTCTGCGGTCGTAGTTTGACCATGACCACTTGATAGATGAAGCCTCCCACCTTCCAGAGTCCTGAAGCATGAAGCCCAATACCTCTCTGCTTGCAGACTGTACATTGCAGAGGATAAAAATGTCTGCTAAAAGCCCAGTTTGCACCCAATTTGAATAATGTTTAGTCATGGAAAACATTTTTACCATTGTTGTGCACCTTTTTGTGCTTATCCTCAATGATACAGAGTCACACAGCCCTGTAGCCATTCAGCCTGCAGTAAACAGGCTGGTCAGGAATTGAAAATAGAATTTTTTGTCCTCCAGAGGTTTTTTGGCGGTGCACATTTAGATGAGAAATACCAAGTGAGAGAGGGTGGCAGATGAAGGAAAGGTGCAGCGAAAGATGAGGTTTATACTGATGGTCTGCCACTGAACGACCTGCGTGGTCCCCCTCCTCCTCTCTGCCTCCTGGGGCTTAGGAAAAAAACATTCTCCTGATGACATGAATCATGGATGAGTGTGCATCAGTGTGCATGTGTGTGATAGTGCTGCCTGCATGCACAAAGATACAGTATTTCGGGAGAAACCTGTTCCTTTAAATTGGTGCCTATAAGCGTGATGGTGTGTGTGCCACCTGCATTCCAAATACCACACACACACGTACACGTATATGGCTCTGTTGCCATGCTCCGCTCTCCTCCCACCAGTCTCCCCATCATTTCTCCCTCTTTGCTTCATCAATCACTTAAGCTCTCCCACTGCTCACAGCAAAGCTGGACCAATTAGGTCCTTTAATTGCGCCAATTAGCAATTAAACACTCAGATGCACCCTGAAATTCTGGAGGTCCCTCCAGGCACTCTCACGCCTGCCAGGGACTTGGATTTGTACCAGGGATTCTAGCTTGCGTGGGGCCTCTGCTGCCCTCTGCGCCTGCTCAGGCTTGAGATTTTAGGGCAAGAAGAGTCCAGCTGACCGCCTCCCTGGGCCCATGGATGCGGGTCTATTAGATGTCCACTTCTCTGAGAAGCTCCAGGGGTCAGAGAAGCGGCGCCTCATGCCGTTTGTACTCAAGGACTCTCTGAAGGGTCTGTGCTGACCAGACAGAAGCTTTTCATTAACACCAGGACCTGTTTCCTCTCCATCTACATTCTCACTTTTCATCTCATTTGTCTGTCCCCACTCTCTCTTCATCTGTGCCTCTTTATCTCCCAGTTTCCCTCTCTTATGTGTGTTGGAGGATGAAAGTTTAATGGTAGATGTTGCGGTGTGTGTGTGTGTGTGTGTGGGTGGAGGGTTCGTCCCTGTGTGCAGTGCAAAGCAGGCCAGCCTCAAGACTCTCCATGGTTTAATTAGAGCACACATCGTGCTGCCCGCTCCTCTATGAGAGGATACACATCCAGACGCACACATGGGTGCGTGGGTAGAACAACAAAGTCCACACTGAGAGGAAAAAAGGCAGGCACCAATATATTTAGGCTGAACGCACTGTACCAAGAGAAGACAATGAGCGATTACAGACGCTACAGACTCACTCGCAATTACCGCTCTCTGAAAGAACACAAATCTGTTTTCGTCGCATTTTTTTTCCTACAAGCCAGAGTATACCCTCCCCTCAAAGAGCTTGTTGTACAGAAGAAACTTTATTACATGAATGAGTCTCCTTATTTAGATGTCTTACATCAGTGTGAGTGAGACTGCTTGCCTGCTCATGGGCCTATAGACTCTGCCTATAATTATCTGCCGTCTTGCCTCAGGACACTTAACTCCCGTACTTTCAAATTCAAATGGCTTTATTGGCAGTGGGAGAAGGGGGGGGGGGCGCACAACAAAAACACAGAGGCGCTTCAGTGGGTGCAGGCGATGCAATAATACGGTTAATGATGACTTTAAATGGGACAATTATGGCATGGTGATAAAGCAAGAGAGAGCGTGAAAGAGAGGAAGAGGTAATGGTGAATTTTAAAAATCAGATAAGTCTCTTTTTTTTTTCCTCCCCTGTACAGTCTTCATTACCGCTACTGTGTCTGCATCCTGTACCATTGCATAACACCACCCAACAATGTTATGATGCTATAATCTCCTCCATGCCTCATGCATTTCTGACTCTGGGTCTGTTACATGAGGATTTGCACATTTGCGCAGTAGATTACATGAATGAGCGTACAGTGTGTGGGCATTCATTCATGTGTGGGTCAATTAAGGCTTACTGCGCGCATGTGTGTGTGTGTGTCTTTGTGCTCCGCATGTAGGCAGAAAGCGTCCCGGGCTGTTATAAGCTGCTTACAGGCGCACATTATTGACCTTTGACCTTACTGGGCAGTGAAAGGCTCGCCCTAATCTCTAGCCTCTACTCTTCATCCACACTGCCTACTGTACCGTCATCTCCAGGAGCAGCACTGAAGCCTCTTAGAAATTAATATACACACATAAATATTGAGGCATCAGTAGCAGGGTTGTTGGATGAAGACTTGTGAAGTGGCGTGACTACGTCAGCTGTGCAATATTAGCTCTGTGCGTGTAAGCTGGCAGGTTAAACACAGTTCACCAGGAGGGATTTGGTGCACATCCTCATACAGGTCAGACCAGGACAGGGTGAACAAATCCAATTTAAGGTTTTTGATGCATAATAGATAATGGGAGTCATGTAGGAATGTGCAGTCAGTGTGGAGTCTACATGAGATTTCTGCAGGTCAGATTATGATGTTAAAAAAAAAAAAAATGCAGGAAGTAAAATGGGACCACAAGGGACTGCATTTGTTTGAGTTCCTTCTCTGCATGCTGTGTTTTTCAGGCTGTGATGTAATGGTGTGAGGTGAAACGCGTTGATCACTGCATCAAATGTTCCCAGTCTATTGACTTGATTTCAGCAGCACTGTCTTTAGATTTAGTGTGTTGTTTCATCTCCACTGCTTTCATTTCAGGAAATATTTTTCACTTGGCAACAGTTGAAGGGAAAATGTTGCACTGCCTACATTTAATGGAATATGTTTCTGTTTTAGATAAGCTATAATCTCTCTTATCTCTCTCTCCCCCTTCTCCCCCCCCCCTTTCGCCTCCTTCTCTCTCTCTCTCTCTGTTTTTCTCTCTATGTATCACCCTCCATCTTTGAATCTCCTCCCTCCTCCTCCTCTGTCTCATTCTGCAGAATTCAGCGGCTGTTGAGGACATCAGTCAAATCTATCTGGATGATAGAAGACCAATAGGGATGGAACGCAACAGAGCCATGGCTGAGGAAGCGTTTCGGCTCGCCGTTGCTCGGAATCAGCACTGATCTGGTACCCAGACCTGAGGTCCAACCTCCTTCTCCAGCACCCCAAGGACCCTTCTTTTCCCCCAGCGACGGTTTTGCCCTCCATCTCACCTTCACTCAGCACTCCTGGTCTTAATCAAACCTCCAAAAAGGCTCCTTTTAGTCTTTCAGGATCTGCCTGCTTTTGTTGTTTTAATCCCTTTCTTATGCTTTACACTTCACATTGTTGTTTATAATCCATATTCTCTCATAAAAAGACAGAAGTGCTCCAAAAAGGACTCGAGGCAGGTGGCTGAACAGTATGAATCCAGTCATGTACCCCCTTCTACTTGCTTTGAATAAACAAAGTCGGCGGGGTTTGTCGTCCAGGACGCGCCCCCTTACTCTCATGACAGACTGGTGCCTAATGGGTGCGCTAGGCCTCATCCTGCTCCTCAGCCTGGCCTCGAGCCAGAAGATGGACCCTTCCAAACACCCCATAGTCACCACCAACTACGGCAAGCTCCGAGGCATCAAGAAGGACTTGAACAATGAGATCCTAGGCCCCGTGGAGCAGTACCTGGGCGTGCCATACGCCACAGCACCCATCGGCGACCGCCGCTTTCAGCCGCCCGAAGCCCCAGGATCCTGGCAGGAGATCCGCAACGCCACGCAGTTCGCCCCTGTGTGCCCTCAGAACGTACATGGAGTGCTGCCGGAGATAATGCTGCCCGTGTGGTTCACAGACAACCTGGATGTGGCGGCGGGTTACATCCAGAACCAGAGCGAGGACTGCCTCTACCTCAATGTCTACGTGCCCACAGAGGATGGTGAGTGGATACTATTAAATGAGGGGATGGTGTAGGGTGGGAGTTGAAGGATTTTTTGGGTAAGAGTGAGAACAGTAAAAGGATTATTGATTGTTAGCCGAGCCTTGCCCCCTGAGTTACTGTTGCTATACCTGTCAAGCTCACAGTACATATTGAGTTTACATTGACAGCAGGAGCAGATCTTCCAAAACTTAATAATTTTTGAAACAATGGGTCCTAGATTTCAGACAGAGGTAAAGTCTGTCACTGGTAAATTTTACATTACCTTCATGAGTTAGTTGGAAACAGTCTTTTTAATGTTTCCAGCTGACTTGTTTTAAAACCAGGAGTCTGTAAATGAAAAGCTAAAGCTACATCTCTTCAGCAAAAAGGCAGCATCCTCACCAGTTGCTAATCCATGCAGAAGACAGGAAAATAAAGAGACAACATTCTTGTATTCCAGTGCAGAGCTAGTCAGCACTAGTTTTAAAAGAATTACAATAAAAAATGTAAGACCAGGCTATTTTGATCTAATATAACCTCTAGGTTAGCTGCTTACACTTACACTGAGGCAGCAGAACTTTGGTTCATTTAATGTGGGAAATTGTCTGGAAAACTTCAGTGAATATTTTTCACTCTTTTCAAGGTTAATGCACGACTTTCAACATCATAAATATTGCATATATGCTTCTTGTAGATAGTGAATATTAGTTTTAGAACGGGGTGTGTGAACAGTATGCAAATCATTCCATGGTGGGTCAAAGAATTTTTCAATTACTCTTTCCCCGGGTTTTAGCACCAGATCCCATTCAAGGTGTTATAAAGCAAGAGAACAAAGGCCAGGACCGAAGCAGCTTCCAGGTGCTTTATGAGAAAAGGATTAGGTGACATTTGACTTTTCTCACTTTTAAAATTTTTTTTTATATATATACCTTCGAGAACCCTCTTCTCTGCTCAGATCATACTGCGGACGTTTTTGTCTGCCCGGGCACTATTAGGTGTGTGAGCAATAAAAGAGAAATATTCCCATTTTGTCGGCAGGTGTGATATGAAGAGTAGAGACTTCCATCAGCCCCCCTCTCTCTCACGCTCTCTCTCCTTGCCTTGGGTATTGTAAGATGTGTTTCACTTTTGTCTTTCTTCTATTTCTCTAATATAAGCTGCACAAAGCTGGCACCTTCCACAGAGAAAAGGCAGTTAGAATCGTTTTGACAGGTTTCACATGCAGAGAATGTGTGTTTTTTTTTGTTTTTTTTTTTTTTAAATATGCACTCGCTTTGACCCCAGAGACAACTGGATGTCTATAAAAATTAAACCAGAAAAGAGAATCTGATCATCTGTTTTGAAAACATTAATATAAGTGCATGTGTGCCTATTTGTATGTTTGTATTGATCTGTGTTTCTCTTACTGTCTATATGTGCACATTGGTGTGTATGTCAGTACAGTGATGAGGCACTGATTTCCACTTTGGACATTTCCCTCACACTAACACATTTCGATCTCCCTTTCAGCACTTCCATCACTTGACTTTTTTTTGTTTTTTTTCTTTTTTTTTAGCCCTTCACATCACAACACACTTCCTTCCGCCTCTCCACTCCCAGCACTGCAGCCTCAGTCCTCGACACCCCATCATTGCCACTTACATCTCCTCGGGCACATATAGAACACAATAGATCAGGTCTTGAGTCATTTCACACTGTCGCACAGCTTGCTTTTTTCCCTGTTTTCTGAGATGTATGACTTTGTGGAAATGCAAGTGCCACAACACAGAGACATATATATATATATATATATATATATATATATATATATATATATACATATACACACACACACACACACACAGTCCCACTGGTGCACAGGTGTGAAAGTGACATCACAGCAATACACCCAACATTGTCAGCATAATACACAATCATTGTCCTAGTGTTTATTATTATTAGATCAAAAAGATATTATCAGCATTGCAAATGCTTTTTACTTCTATAAATGTTTTGATTTATTGGAAAAAAGCAGGCAACATATGAACTTGTTTCATGCCTCATCCTTCATCATCATCGCTGGTATATTTATGGTGGTCAATTCAGGCATGACATTGCTAGCCTCAGCATTCTTCTACAGCCCCAGGGTTGTCTTTCTCTTTGCTCCACCTTTTCCTCTGCTTCGCCTCCTGCATTGATTTTTTATTTTTTTTAATTTTTTTGGAGAGGGGAAGAGAGGAATAAAGAGGAGAGCAAATGATCAGAGGACAGGGGTGTAAAGAGAGGGGAGAAAAAAAGAGAAGCAGAGAAAAGTGGAGGAGATGAGGAGAGAAAGTAAGGGGAAGTAGGGGAGAGGAGATGAAAAAAAGGAGAAGAAAATGGAGAACAGATAAGGAGAGGAGATGAGAAGAGAGAAAGAGAGAGGGGGAGGAGAGGAAAGAAGTGGAGAAGAGAGGAAACTAGGAGAGTAGAGTAGAGAGCTTTTTGCCAGGAGATCAAACAACAGCCGTCACTTGCTGTCCATTGGGACTATCAGCTCAGCTCACTGTCACACACCACAAAGTTAAATATGCTCATATAACCACACACATACACACTGATTCTCTCCCATTTTCTCTTGCCGTGCCGTTGATTCCACCTCTGTTCCTCTTACTTTTAAAACATGAACACTGCATCTCTCCGAATCTCCTGAGGCCTTTTACTTGTATCCTTTTTTTAGGGCACCCTTAAGACAGAATCCTTAAAAACCTCCTCTAATTTTAAGTGGATTAAGCCTGCAGAATTACTTCTTAATGCTGCCATCAGTGCAAATGGAAGAAAGTGGGACACTCTGACATGAATGTGTGTGTTTGTTCATAGATAAACAAATGCGCTAACATTTGGTGGTTACTCATTGCTCCTTAATTAATACTTAAGTACTTAGTAAGTTGCACGGTTAGCCATGTGTTGTCATTTTTCATTAATCCCATAGCACAGATGAATAAACATGTTTATGAATTTGTAATAATTTAGGAAGAAGCCACGAACTGAAGCAGAAGTAATCATCTTTCAGTAATAATAGAAAATTACACTTGTTACTATCTGATTAACAGCAGCTTAATCTAACATGCAAATGAGGAATTTAAGAGCTTTTAGATTTTGCGTCTTTCAGTATGTTAGTAATTTAGAGCCTGGAATGATATTTATTAGTTCTTGCTCAGACTTACAATGTTCTCAACATATCTGATGGATCAGTGTTTAAGTGCACACCAAAATAGACAAACCGTGGCACCTTAAACATGCAAGCACTCTACACATCCTGACCTATTCAAAGACTGACCTGTAAAAATGACCCCACAAGCAGCTAATTGTGACCCGTCCATAGGTTTTATCGTTAGGCAACCTTTAGTGGCCGTCAGGTGATGTAGTATACAGAGCAACAAAGTCCACGATAGGAGGTGGTGAGTTGGGGTGGACATTTCCTGTTTGAAACCATTCGCCATTGTTTCTTAAATCAATGACTGTTCCGCAAACTTAACTGCCTGTTTATTATTGCAACCATAAGGACAAAGGTCCAGTACATGCTGCAGAAGGGGTGCCAATTTCAGAGGGTGGGGCCAAATGACTTTTAACGTTGTTCAGGCTGGAGGACATGTTGCCTATTCCACCTGACAACTCTTAAAATCATTCTTACAGTTATGAAGCAGTAATAATGAAAGCTGGTCCTGGATTTTAATTTGTGCTAACTCTATTGGAATAAAGTGATGGTCATTGGAATACCACTATAATGTTAAGTGTTGACCATAAACCCAGCTTGTACACCGTGTCCCTGTAGTAGTACAGATATCAGGCCTTAGGACCCAGGGGACATGGTTTTGCCCTCTAGCAGGTTGCTGCCTCACCAAATACAGGGAGGGAGGGGCTCCGCCGGTTCCCCAGGAGATGACATCCCATAAATCATAGCGAGAGGTTTTCATCTGGCTCCTGCAGAGTCACGCTGGATCGATGGATGAGGAGAAGGGAGAAAAGGACCAGCCTCTGCTGCTGCTGCTGCTGCCTCAGGCCCACAGGCAAACCGCATACGTCTCTCAGCAGTCAGCAGCTGTTAGTGAATGAGCTGGAGTAGCTGGACTCAGCAGCCCCCAAATGGGAACTTGCTGTAAATGTTTACCTACTCACAGGATATCATATAGTCTTTGCTTTGTGCAGTTAGGCAGGGGGCGTAGGATGTGTTGGAGAAACCAGTGGGTTGATGTTAGCAGAAACAGATTAGTAAAAACAGGTTTTAGGTTTGTGAAGAGAAGGTATCTTGTAAGTAGACCCACACATACTGAAGCATCTACACTACACATCTACCGGCTGTGCAGACTCTTGTGGAAACACTTGTGCTTTAGCCTTGGTTTTGTAAGCTTGACATGACATTTCCTGAGGGGCAGTGCAGCTTTTATATTTGGCTGTATACATTTTTTATTTTTTTGCCTTCAAACCACTTCTCACCCATGCCTGTGACACTTTCTCATTGGCTAAGGGCTGTTGTTCCTCAGTTACTCTTTGCCTAACCAATCTACAGTACCAGTATTCATCTCACATATCCCCAGACAAGCTTTTGACAATCAATCAGGCATTGATCTTGACAAAACTGAGACAGACTCTGCCACTCTTTTAAGAACTTTATTGGTGGTAGGCCAGGGTTTAACCCTGATCTGCTCCTACAAAAAGCCTTTTAAGCTGCTAGTTCTACTCAATTAGTCCTGTTCTAGGGGGTTATACATCGGTTTTGCTGGAGAACCCTCTGGGATTTGAACCACTAACCTCAGCGTTGTCAGCACTGTGCTTCTTGGGCTGAGCTTCAGGGTGCAAACTGAGGGGCCTTATAAATTATTCCATCCGATACTTCATCTATCTCCATGCATCAAACTCAAACTCCCACATCTCCCCATTCTGCAATATTTCAATTTTCTGAGGAGATTCATCAAGAAGGGTTCGATACTAACACAATACAGCGCGCCGTGGCCAAGGGCTGTGCTGCACCTTCGCCATAGGGTTAGACATGAATAAATAAATAAATAAATAAAAGTGATAAAAACAAACAGATAAATAATGGAAGGAGAGAGAGAGGTGCCAGCATGCAGCAGTGGAAATATGATCTATATTGCTTCTGATGCCAGAAAAAACCTTGATTATTCTGCCCCATCTCCTTCTTTATGTCGTCTCTTTCTCCTGCCAGCCCCAGTTGACACCCTCTAAAGAACAAAAATGGGAGAAAAAAAGAACGAAGAGGGGAAAATAGATCACCATCTTTCTGCAGGCACAATACACTTCCCCCACAATGAACAATTGCTGTTACATACACTGTGGGTGCTTGTATCTCCCAGGGGACTCATGAAATATCCACTGTCTCTCTCACTCTCTCCCTTGCACACACACCCTTTATCATATACCCAAAAGTTTTCTTTGATGTGAGCGAGCTTGCCAGAGCTGAAGGAGACGAAACAGAGCCTTTAATAAAAAGACAAGGACACAGCGAGAAGCAGAAAGTCGGATTTGAAGTTAGGCATTTCTAGGTAGGTTTTCTGGAAGACAGAGTTCAGAACAGAAGGCCCCATCCAGCCTGTGGTCCAACCTTTACAAACCAAATCTGACAGTCCATCTTTGCTTTTGCGCCTCCTCTCGTGTTTCACCTCGCCCCCTCTCCCTCTCCTCTGTCTGCTCTGTGCTCTGTCCTGAGGCACAGCGGAGCAGACAGAGACCGGCCCGCTCGGACAAAGGCTTTGTCTTACTCCGGGAGGTCGTGAGGGTGACGAGAGAGTCAGATCAGCCAGGGTCGGTCACTGGCTTTGAACTTTTCCATTTATCCGTCTAGGATTCTCAACCACTTGAATCACATAATATCATTTCAAAACATGTAAGTGGAACCAGAAATAGTGTTTCTTCCAACATTGCTCCCCAGGTCTACCCTGGATTTACATTCATTAAAAATAGGGACGGGACAAGCTCCTGTACAAAATTTACAACTCTTGAATCAAACTGCTTCTAGCAATCTCTATCACAGCTTTCACAATGACTGAAAATGGTATGAGCAGGTCAGATACATCACTTGCTACAAACTGGTTAGGGCAAAACAAAACAAAATAACTTGCCCCTATGGACAATAACATGGGCTAACATGAGCAGTGTCGGCTTAGTGAATAAAGTGAAAGGACATGGCAGTTCAGTCTGATCATTAGGCTGCCTTATGCCTTCTCACAGCAGAGCAGAAATACAGGTTACAGGTTATAAATGGCAGACTGACTCTTTGCTACAGGATAATGCTCCTACAAAATACCAAACAGAATTTGTGTTGATCACATGTGCTCTAAACTGAGCTGGGTCTTTCTTGTAACCCCCAGTGATGCCTTTCATGGCTTTATTTATGTTTGGTTTTAGCTTCTTAAATCCAATTCAAGGTGGCGTTAAAATGTTTGATGAAGCATTACTTTTAGTTCTCAGATAACTATAGCTAGGCCTTTGTGAAGTCACAGTGTGTGGAGTGTTGGGTGCATATGAATGTAAATGCATGTGTGTGGTGCGTTAAGTGCTTATTTATCGCTGTGAAGGACTAACAGGTTGTGTATAAGGTAATAATTTTGTTGGCAGTATATCTAGAGCATTAAATCCTGTTTGCCAACAGCAAACAATAACCTGGAAAACAGACATTCAAATCAGGCAAATCTTTATTTATAATAGATTTTGTGAGTGAGATTAGGGAAGGAGAGTTTTATGGTGATGGGCAGGGTTAAATAGTAATGTATGACATGTAACTGACTTGATGTTAAGCCAGGATAATCAGATTACATACACCCCCTAGGAGCTGATGAAGCGTCTTGGATGAGTGGCAAAAACATCTTCAAGACTAAAACAGCAAATCCAGTCGCTTTGATGTAGTACCTCTAGATACACTCTTAGGTATTAATTTCTTGTTTGATTTTTTTCAATACATGAAAACAGGAAATATTGTGGAGTTTTATTTAAAGACAGAAAGACATGAGACATGTCTGTGAAGAAGCCAGGACGGTTCCCCAGGGAGGACAAAACTCTCTTTATGTTTGATATTTGCAAAAATCTGGCCGGTAACATCATTCCCTTCAACACAGAACTATAAAATCCAATATGAGACATGAGCTGAGAGGAGGAGGAGAGCGGGGAGCTAAGCTGGTGTAGCCTGTGGGTTTGATGGACTGTTGAAATGGAGGAAAGGTTATTAGAAATGTGTCCAGAACTACTGAGGCTAACATGTCTTACAACAGAAATCTGTACAGACAAAGAAAAGAGTTGGGGAGAACCCAGATCAGGTGTGTGAAAGGGAGTGAGTGTATGTCTGAGGGTGTGAGAAAGGGAGAGCGAGCTATTATTTTCAAATCTTGTTGGGTGTGTTTGGATTTCAGAGCAGATTATCTGTGAAATTTCCTCCAGTATGTGGGATGCAGTCCAGTTTTATAATTGGTTATGGTTTTAAAAGTTTTGAAATCTGAATCTGAATTAGAATATGACTTAATTTAAGTGTATCTCTTGTTTAACAAGCATAGTGCACTATTACCAGATTTCTGCCCACTGCTTGAAACTTGACGACACCACTGGTGATTTCGCAAATCTTTGGGGAAGGTAGGGAGTATCTGCACATTAGATTATAGCTTTCAAACTTAATTTGACTAAAACACACAACATAATTAACATGACAAAAGAAAAGATATGTAGCGTATAGTCACAAAATGGATTATATCCTGTTGATAATGATTGTTAACATTAGCATCCATGAATGGCTTCAACATTAGTTTAGACTTGGATTAACTTTGAACTTGAGTGGCATGAATTTGCTTTTTCTAGAGTCCTTCTAATGTTGGGAGCATGTTAAGTGTAATGTGTTAAAATAATATCTGCAGATATCGATAATGACTGTAATTAGGGAAATGATCTGCATATTTTACCCAGTAGCTTTAGTTATTGTCAATGCAAGCAAATGCAGCGGTTTCTTAATGTGATTACATGACTGAGACGGAGTACGCTGCCAGATTATGATATTGATCGCATTTCGAAGCCTTCAGTTAGCCTCTGAAGCAACAGCATAGTTAGTGAGAGACGCTGGAATGAAAAGAGCATGAGAACCAGGGAAGGAGGGAGGTTCAAGGAGTGCAGAATTTAGACTGAATACACAAGAAAGGGGGGGGGGGGAATGCGGGGTGGAGGGGTTGTCTTGGCAACCATCCACCGCTTCCTGTATCTTCCTGTCAAGGCGCGCATCAAAGGCCGCGTACATTTTGCCTTTCCACTAGACTCTGAATGAAGGAATTAGCAAGGGCTCAGTTCCAGCTATTTTTAGCCTGTAAGCCAGAGAGATGGATAGAAAGAAAGGGAATTTGAGGAGGGAATGTGTGTGCGTGGATGCATGTGTGGGTGGGTTTTAGTATCCGGTGGGTGTTTGGTATGATGTGTCTGCATCTGCATGCACATCGCATGATCCTAATAATCTCTGCGTTGTGTTTTTTGCACGTTTTGTTGCATTGATGTGGGCCATCAGTTTGATCAACTCTCCTGTCCTCCCCCCCTTTTTCTCTCTGTTCCTCTCATTCAGCTCATATTATCTCTCTTCTTCATGCCTTGCTACCCTTTTCATCCATCCTCTCCTTCCCTTTATATTCCCACCATTTTGCCTCTCTGCCCTCCTCCCTTCCCCGCTCTCTTCTCTCTTAAGCATATCCCCCACCTCCTGCCTGAAATTCTCACAGCTTCCCAGTCATCACCATATGCTTTGGATGAGCAATGAAGGCAGAAATAGGATTTAGCTGTAGACAGTCCATTTAAATGATCTTTTTAGCCTCAGGAGAGTGAATTGACTTTACAACAGTACTTAAATAATAAGCTCTCAGGCTTTGACTATCCATGTTCTTTTGGCTTGGGTTCTGTAGCAGTGCTCCAGCACAATCTGGGATATCATCTGATTTAACTCAGGGACTGATGAAGTACATCTAATTGGATTTGATGGAGTCTGATGTACCCTGTCCTATCAATTAAACCTTCCATTAAAAATAAGCTCCCACCCACAGGTAGGGCCGCTGGTTTAGAGTCCTGCTGAGAAATGTGCGTCTTCTGGCCTAGGCTTTTGGCCCAAAAACCCTTGGTTCCACTCATAGTGATTTACCACCCCACTCTGCAGCTCCCATCACTTCTATGGAACTTTTTAGCATCTTTTAGCTCACTGTTTTGGTTTTCTGGCTCAAACACCTTAAAAGTTTTGGTTCACTCTCACAGCTCTCATTAGTGATATTTTTAAATATCGCTGGCAGCTGTCAATGCTGTTTATAATTTGTTTCTGCTGCCCCCAAGTGGCCAAAAAATAAGTACATGCTGTTTGAATTAACAGATTCTTATCGCAGGTTTGTGTTGTGGTAAAACACAAAGTAAGTCATTGAAAAGTCGTGAAAGTCGGAGACACTTTGGTTACTTAAGAATTTTGAAATCCCCAAACACAAACACCAACTACTTGTCACTGTCATGTTGAAAATAACAAGCATTCACATTTGTTGACAACTTTTTCACTTCATACCAGAAACAAATGATTACTATGATTACTTCACAAATGTGACAAAATGCTCCACAGTCTTTGCTATAGTTTGCATACGTATATTATAAAGTAACTGAATTTGCCTTCAGATATTAAAAAAAAAGTATTATTTAAGTACTATTTTATTGCTAAAACATTTTCATGAGTGGATATTTACTTATATATTAATTTTTTATTGTGATGATTTATTTGGACAGCGTCATTTCTAACCTTTCTATTAGTATATTGGTTTTGTTGATACAGTTGTACAGTTGTGCTGACGTGGTGCTTTTCCACAACTTCAACTACCTAACAGGATTCAGGTCTGTTATGTAGAGTAGACCAGGACTGGACAGTCATAAACTGCCATCAGTTCTCAGTGTATTTGCCTTTTATAATTAATCCCCAGTTTATTGATACTGTTCACATTCTGAACTGCTGAGTCGGCAGCATGGTCAGCTATCCCGGTACCATGTTGTTGATGAGACCAACAGCATTTGAAAATTACCAAGCAATGCTGTGAAATAGAGATAAGCTCAAGTATAGAAACAGCATACTGCAGTGCTGTGAGAATTTATTGAATTGTAACATTGAACCAAGTGAAACTGATATAAGACATTCTTATTTTACTATTTAATAGGAATCCTTTTTGCTCCTTTATAGTGAATATAAACTATTTTCACTTTAATGGAAGAACCACCTGCAGAAAGAAGAAAATGATGTAATACTGCTTGTTTAATACGGATTACAGTGCAGACTGGACCTTTAACAGGATCCTATCTACCTGTGTTTGCTGTGTCCATGGAAATTGGAAACAGATTGTGTTCTCAGACTGCAAGTGTTCTTGTTATTAGAGTAACCTTGAGAAAAGAAGATACAGGAAGATCAAAGAGCTCGGCAACCTGTGAGGCACAGAGCAAAAAGCAGAATTCAGCTGTCTGGGGATTAATAATGGCTCTGGTTTGCCTGAAGGCTAAGTTACTGAAGATTCACATGTATGCAAACACACACACACACACACACACACACACACACACACACACACACACAGGCAAACACTTGTTGGTATGTACACACAGTCACATAGATTAATAGACGCGCACACTTGTTGGCACACGTACACATGCACTGTGCATTCTGCACTATGAGGTATGTTGTTTTGCTTTACCTATCTCTCATCCGCCTCTCTCTCTTTTGCTCACACACACACACACACACACACACACACACACACAAACACACACATACACACACTCCATCTCTTTCAACACAGCTCAAAGGGCCATCTCTTCAGGGCTTCTGAAGCTGTGGTGGCCAGTGGCAGTGAATGCAAATTACCCCTCCTGCACACTCACAGAAACGCACACATACACACACACACAACCCACCCACCCACCCATCTACACACACACACAGAGAGAGAGAGAGAGAGAGAGCTCCTTTGCCAGGCCCTCACAGTGCCTCCCACAACATTGAATGGTAAGGGCAGAGAGAACAGGAGAGAAAAGAGAGGAGAGGAGAGATTAGAAGAAAGGAGGGATGAAGGGACAGATAGAGAGAGCAGGAGGTTATCCAGAGGTAAGGCCTCCTCCTCTGGTAGAACAAGTCTGCTGATTCGTTCATGTAAGGGGAAAGTCAATGCATCAGAGCAACGCAATTCATCACGAGTTAGCCAGAGTAGCTGCTGGGATCAAGCTGACGCTGAGTATTAATGACTGCAAGTTCACTTCAGTCTATGGACTCGTGTAGAGCCAACACCTGCACAACTGCAACACACACGTGTGAACACACTTCATTTAGCACACAGATGTATATAGTGATGCACTCACACAAAAGCATGTGATGTCACTTTTTTGGGCAGCTTGGTTTTGGTCTTTGTTTTAATCTAAAAGTTGAACTGAATAAAAATAGAAACTGGAAACAGAAATGCTTACAGAATGCACCCAACCACAAAACAATGAGTCAATGTCAGCATCAGCTTTCTCACAGTACACAAATTTGAACATTTCGAACCAGCAGACAGAGTCCAGATAATAAGGAAATGTCAGTTACACATATTACACATTTTTAGATTGTTTTTTTTTAATAAGCCCACAAATGATTTATTAAGGTTATTATATTCTTATTATAAAGTGCAGCTCAGCAAGTAGTGTATGTTCAGTGGTGATTAACCAAGAGTTTAATGCCATGTACTAATCGTGACGTGTTCTGCAAAAAAAAAAAAAAAAAAAGGCTAACAAGAACTGTGGCACGTGCTGCACACTCATGTCAGCTCACATTTCAGCACCATGGACAGAGTCAGAGAACACAGTCCTGACACATGAACACACCAAATCAAAAAAGTTTAAGGGTGTTCTATAGTTTACCCGCTCACTGGCTGTTTCTACTGTTATTCACTTATTCAATATTTATAACCAACTATACAGAATGTTTTATTGAGTTATTATTATAACTTTTTCCCCATTATATTCTAGGTCTAGTAAACTTTTTTCATTATTAATCAAGGTTGTTTTTTAATGGAAAATTGCACTGAAAATCCCTCAGGTCCACGGAGCTGGTTCCCACTTGACTGTACAGTAAGAGCAGCAGCTCTAGGTTTAGTCTTTAGGGTGACTCAACACATTACACTGTTGGTGTTTTGGTATGATATAGCTTGGAGGAGATAAGGTGGCTTAGAGAGAGAGAGAGATGGCAATTGAACTGTCCAAAAGCATTAAAATAACATGTATTCTGTTATATCACTGCTGTCAGCTCTGCCTTATTTCCCAGGGCTCTCCTTTATTTTTGCGTTCAAGTTTAACAGGATTTCGATCCCATTTTAGAAGACCTTAGTGGGACAAATTAGTATAAATGGAAAGTCTCTCATGGTTTCATAACTCAACATTAGCAGGCATATTTAAGAGCGGACTTTTCCTTTAATGGAATATGCACAGCTGGCATACATAAGGACAGGGAGAGATGAAGAGATGAGATGAAAATTAAAATTTATATATATAATATATATATATATATATATATATATATATAAAATTAAATTTAATTATATATATATAGATATATGGATATATGGACATGTCTACATCTTGGTGTCACTCCTGGGCGTTTGACCTAAATTACTCCCCATGCTCCATCTTGGCACTCCTTCAGTGTTTTACTCTGTCAGCATTAGGAGCTCTGCCTCATCCTCTCACTGGTTAGTAACGTCCCAGCGCTGCAGCCCGCGGTGGAATAAGCTCTTACAAGGCCGCTCTGAGAGGAGGAGATGGATTTAGATGGAGGCAGGGAGGAGGGATGGCAAAGGGTCAGCTCCAAACAAGCTTTGTGCTGTGTCCACGCTCCCAGTGCAGTCCTCAAAACACATCCAGACTCTTTAACAAAGACATGCTGAGACTGCTGTTTGTACTGACACTGCCCGTTTTGAATGTTAAACTGTTTGTTCAGGACAGTATTAAGCAGCACGTCGCATCACTTACATTACATCTTAAAAGTCTGCAGTGTACAGTGTGTGCAGTGGCCACTGTTCAACAAAAGATACTGTCTCGCTTTAAGTGAAGGAAGTCTCAGCTGTTACCTACTCCATCTATGTTGTAACTTTTGATTATTTTTGTTATCAGTTAATGGAATGTTCATTCAATTATTTGAATAATTGTTTAATCATAAAAAAGCCACCACAGCTTCCCAAAGCCCAGGGTGATTTCTCTGACCCACCATTCAAAATCAAAAGATTTTCCATTTGTACTGATGTATAAAATACAGAAATAGTATGAAATAGAAAATCAGCAAATCCTCATATTTAAAACGGTGGAACCAGCCAGTATTTATGCTTTATAAATGACTTAAATCATCAATAGATGATAGATAGAATGTTTCATTAAATTTCTTGTCTTTTATAATTAGACATTTTAAAACTAAGACGCTCCATTCAGCTGTTTAATATTGGGTACCACTGGCATTATTGTACATGTCTAATAGAGTGGAGAAGACCTTGTTACTGTGATGGCTTTGGTGTTAAAGCAGCAAACTGAGTTCAAAGCCCACATGGACAGATAAGCAGTGACAGTGATCTTTGGTCATACTAGAAGGTTATTTCACAGATCACCAACAAGTCTTTGTTTAGGGCAGAAATAGCCCAGGGGTTGAATGACTGTTCAAACACACAGACACAGATTGGCTCCTTTGCGGTTTTTTTTTTGTTGTTTTTTTTTTTGTTGTTGTTGTTGTTTTTTTTCACGGACAAAGGCAAGGAGAGACATTATACCGCAGAGATTACCTCAGAGATGAAACACTTCATGAAACGGCAACAGAGCAGCTGAGCCTGTCGGCGTTTTGATAGCTCAACATAACAACCTCTCACCATATTTTTCTTGTTTCCCTTTACCTCCTCCACCTCCTCCATATGTCAGACAACATAAAGACTCTTTGCTCTTCAAAGGTTAGCCCAATAAAGAACACACACAGCTCTGCTGACAAAACTGCAAATGTCAAAATGGTTAAAAAGAGAGCTGCTCTGAACTTACCCCTCATCTTTTACATGGAGCGACAAACAGCAGGCACTGTTCTGACAGACACACAGTGTATCATGGGAGATGGTGTTAGTGTCTCTCCAGTAATCTATCACCTCTGGAGCAGAGGGAATCATGCTATTGAGACAGGGAATAGATGGGCTCAGCACACACACACACACACACACACACACACACACACACACACACACACAAACAAACTAATTTCCTGACACAAGGGCTAAACAATTGGAGGAAAATATCAAGTTGAGATTGTTCTGACAAATATTGCAATTCAAATCTGCAAATTAAACTCCTGATAATTAAAGTCAGGATAAATTAAAGTCTTGTATTTTTGATGTAGACACGTTTGTATCAAGCATTATCACAGGTCGACCAAAGTTGACCAAAGTTAGGTAATTGAGCTAAAGATCAATAATATTAAAATATAATCATGATATTGAAAAATGGTAATAATGGTTAACAGCTGGTGAGTCACATCATATATGTTTTGACTGAGGACTCCTGGTGATAGCGTTGACAGCTGTGCTATGTGGCTGCTTAAGATAATGTTAACGTTCGCTTCCCAGATTGACAGAATTAGCTGCTTCACAGCCCCGAATCCTGTCGCTCCCAATTCTCAACTTTTACAGTGATAAGCATAGAGATGAAAAGACTGTTTTACCGTCTGTCTGCTCTTTAGACCTGACAACTGCCAAGCCAGCTGATGTCTGAAATTGATGAGACACAGTTGTCTAGATCTTCTGCACAGTAAAAGACTCACCACTGTTTTTAAATGGCAAAAGACAATTCCTTCCTTTAAAAAAGAAAAATCAAAACTATACACTGTAAAGTGATATTTCTTTTTCAACAAAGTCGTTGGTGTAAATAGTAGACTTGCCAGTCGGAGAGAGTGGGAACATATTAACCACATGACAGAAAAGAATTTAGCTTTTGTTGTTTTGCAGATTCACACGATTAACGTTAATCTACCACAGATGAGTAAATTTGCTATTGACTGTAGTTGTTGTAGCTGGTGAAATCAGTTGCCAGATTAAACTTGTCACAGCTTGTGTGTATGTAAATGTGAGTTCTGATTATATTTAAATTGTAGCTTGTGTTTTTTTTTTTTTTAAATTGAACCTCTCCAAATGGTAAGAATAATGAATTGTTTAGCCCTATCTCTCACATGGGACACATCAAAAACATAGACATGCATTTACCCGATGTAGTCGAGGATCATCACCCTTAGAAACCAGACACACTCATCCCTGCTGATACATACCAGTATAAATCAATGTGTTGAACAGGGGTGTTTTTCATTAAAAGTTCAGTGCAAGGTTTACACTGGGGATTCAACGTGACATATAAAGTAATGTAACTATTGAATTTTTTTTCTTGATTTTCCCACCTTATAAAAAGTTAATGCAGCAGCTGCCAGTCTCCAATTAGGTTCAGTATTCTTGGTTGAGGGGACGAGAATTTATATTTGACAGATTGTGAAGTTGCTGGCAACCCTTGGATTTTTTCATAATGACTGTATAGGGATAAAATCTATATCAAGAGTGTGGTAATCCTGATTCAGACTGTAATTCAAACTCTAAAACACACATTTGTCAGTGTAGTGTGTGCATGAATGCATGAGCAGATAAACCTGCAAGTGTGTGTGTGTGCGTGCTTGTGTGTGTGTGTTTGTGTGTGCTTGTGCGTGTGTGTGTGTGTCTGGCAACATGGGGAGAAAATGGCTTTAACCTTCATGCCTACTCGATCATCACCACTCCGTAAATGTCACTCCATCTGCCTCCGCGCCACTCTCTACATCTCTGTTTACCCCCCTTTCTCCCTCTCTCTGCTTCACATAATCTCTTTATCTCCTCCTGTTTCTCACTGTCAACTCTTTAGCTTTACGTTTTTCTTCCCTCTCTTATTTCCCTCCACATCCCTCCTACACTCTGCTTCCTAACTTCATCCTCTGCCGTCCAATCTTTTCGTCTCCTCCTCCGCCCCCTTTTTTCCCTTTTCTCCCTTTCCTCTTCTTCTTTTCTCTCACTCTAAACTCTTTTCTCCCACCTTGTTTTCACCTTCCATCCCTCTGATGTTAAAAATACCCCCCAGCCACACTCTCTTCCTCTCTGCTCTCTTTCACAACATTCTACCCCCCCCCCCCCACACACATACATATATAGACTTTTCCCTTCATTTTTCTCCCAACCTCTGGACCTGTACAAACAGAAGCCTTGTTCTCTTTTTGGCTTCATTTTATTGTCCTTTTTAAAGCCCACACTGCCTCTTTCTTTCTCTCTGTCATACACATTATTTTGAAAAACCTTTGTCAGCATCCCTCTCCACCCCTCTCTCTCATTCCCTTTTTCCCTTTTCTCTCACGTCTACTTGATTCTCCCCCTTTAGCTAGGTTGGATCGATACATCTCAGGCTCTCAATCTGAGGCTTGAGAATGAGGCACCAGGAGACTGAAAAGGGAGAGAGAGTTGACAGAGAGAGAAAAAGATTGCCTTAAAAAAAAACCAGGCACGGGGGAACAGTACTGGGAAATGGGGAAAGAAATAGAAGGGAGGATAAAGAAGTAAAGTAAAAGGAGAGAGGGAGGGAGAGAAGAAAGAGAATAAGGGTGAGAAAGACAGCATTTTGAATCCAACAGTGTGGCAGTAACACGTACAGACATCATGTTTTATTCTATAACACAGTTATTTCTGTCTTTGCATTGTAATATACTGACACATACTCTAATAATGCCTAATATCGCCCATTAAAGCACACCTACCACATGTTAGCACTACTTTGCCTCATTCCTCTTTTTATATCTGTAACCTAGCAACAACCAGAACCAGTGGGTTCATCTAAATGAGCCTTACATTAGCTGAAGTTGGATGTTAGTGAAAGACTGGGTTTATATCATTGACCAGTTGTCAAATATGTTACCTCAGTGCATCCAGCATGTACATTTACTACCGCTTACTCTCAGTCGCTGTTACTGTAGAGTGTTTCTTAAGCTGCATTAGAGGCAGAAAATGGCACGAAAGTGAAAACAGATCCAAAAAGCAAGATTCAAGATTTAACTCAATCAAGATTAAACTGAGGATTGTACCAGGAGGCTGCTGACAGGCTCAGCTTGTGACTGACAACATTATGGATAGGATTCCCACAGATAGACCTTTTGGCTTAAGAGTAAGATCCTTTTTGTTTAACCGGAAACTGCTGTTATGATGCTACCAGACTCCATTGACAAAAACAGTAATTTTACCTTGCATAAGATGGGAGTTGCTGGCCAGTTCCCAACAACTGTGTTATTGTGTTGTACTTCTAGTTAGGTAAAGGATTTCAATCCTTTTTCCATCACTGAAAGTCACACAATAACACAAACTAATCGATCAGGACAGCGGTTAACCAGCAACTTCCATGTTCTGCGAGATAAAATTACTGTTTTTGCCAGTGCAGTTTGGTAGTGATATAATGGTGATTTATGGGCAAACACAGAGCACCTTACTCTTTAACAAAAATGTGCTTGCTTGGTGCTGCATTGATATTTGCCCCTATCAACCATTTATGCTCAAAACCATGGGAAAATAATGTCCAGGTTCAGATGTCCAGAGTTATTCTTTAATACAGCTGCCACAAATCACAATTTTTTCTCTTATTTATTCCAGCAGTTGATACAAAAAGAATCTTGTGGTATACAGATTTAACTACATCTATTAAATTTGCAGAACCATCTGCACATATTTAATTTATCCTTTTTCTTATGTGCATATACTCTCCAGAGAAGAATGCAGAACGAGATTAAAGCAGGCCAAAGCCGGCTCAACCACAACTCATCTACTTCTTATAGCCCAAAACAAGGATGGAAAGGAAGCAGAACTGAGTTTCCACTTGTCTTATAAATAATTCGAACATTTGAAATTAGGCAGATGTGAGCAGCATAATCCCAAAGCATTATCAAGCACTTCTAAAATATGCAGATGTAACCAACTTTTTAATGTATGCAGCTTCACCTCAGTTGCGTCTCTATATTTCTTCCTTTTGAAACCCCCCCTCCCCCCATACAACCACTGGCTGTTTTGCCCCATCATGCCTCCGATGCTCTTCATTTCAGGTGGTAAACTTTAGTGTGCTGGTCATTTTCCAGCTGTTGGCCTCGAACAGTCTGGGGACAGCATCATGACAGTCTCATCTGTCCTTGTCTCTAACTTTGAAACCCCCACCTCCCCCACCCAAAAAAAAAAGGCCTATTATTCACCTAATGCTGCTACAGGCAAGGTTACTGTGTAGAGTAAGATGGACAGGAGGGAAGGAGAAAAGTCCCTGTAGTCATCACAAAAAGTCTTGTGACTCAACAGAACACAGAATAAGCAGAATGTTGCTCTGAAAAGAACAGAGGACGCATACACAAGGGTTCCTTTAGCTTTAAATGATACATTTTCCATTTCCTCAATATTAAAGATAAAGGTAATGGTGCTGTTTTGTTGTGCTACTTGTTTGCTTGGTTTAGGTCTCTACATTGCTTATTCCGCCTCGGCAATATTGTCTGATAAACAGTCATGCAAATCACGTCACTTAATTGAGAGAAGTGAATTGAGACTTAATGATATGAGAGCAGCAGAAAACTAGTTGTGACAGGGTGACTAATGACGACTATATAAATCCATTTAGAATATTTCTGAAGGGTGAATGCTGAACATCACCCAAAAGGACAGGCTCACACAGGATCCCATTTTAACTGCCATTCATCTGAAAATGGACTTTGCAGTTGTTTGTGGTGCAGTCGCAGCTTACTCATCTTAACTACTCATCTGTGACCTGCCCACACACTTGCTCACACACATGCATGAACACACCACACACACACACACAAACACATGCAGGGTGTAGTGACTGAGAGAGCAGCAGTGTGTGATTATGAAGCAGAAGATTGGCACTTTGGTATGCCTGCTTGCCTGCTTGCCTGCCTGATTGTCTGTACATCTAACTACTGTATCACACTCTCCTCACACACACACATACACACACACTAGAATATCTACTTACAGTGAGAGTGTGTGTGTGTGTGTGTGTGTGTGTGTGTGGGTGAGCGACTCTCAGAGGGGCAGTCACATCTCACTCATCCCAGTTACTCATCTACAACCTGCTCGCACATGCACGCGCACACACACACACACAGACGCACACACGCACTTGCACACAAATCTTATTGAGTTATTCGCTGCATTTCTGCTGCAATATTTCAGCTCTAGGACAATGACAATGTCCCCATCTCTTTTCTCTCTCTCTCACATACACACACACACACACACACACACACACACACACACAGCTCAGAACAAGCGTCCATCATTCACGGTCGACGCTCACTTGCGCGCTGTCAGACGCAGTTCCATTTCCTCGTAGATCATGCCGGACTGGCACACATTGCCTAAATGAGCTACTCAACACCTACTTACTCATGTGCCTGTATGTAAGCATTTGTTACACACACACAAAGACACACCTCACTCATATCCAGAAATACAAGTCCCTCTAATACGGCTTGTTCCCACATCGCCATTCTGTAAAAAAGAAACAAACATAGAATTTGGGGGGTGGGGGGCTTTTCTGCTGTTACACCGGCAGTGGATGTAGTCACAGAGCCAAATTGAGGTCTTTCTAAAAAGGAGAGCTGGCATGGTGAGACAGTCGCCAGTGCTGTTGTGATACTGGAATGCCAGCATTGATTACGCTGACTTTGTTTGGTCCAGTGTTAACAAGCAAAGGCGGCATAATGAAGGGTCTTCTTAACGGCAATATGGCAGAATCTCTGTTTTAAGGGGGGCTACAGAGGAATAAGGCTCTTTTTGTGTATGGGCTACTGTCTGCATCAACAGACAACAATGTTATCCACCACCATCATCAAAACACCAAATGATGACTGAATATGTTTTGGAAGGATGTTGTTCATATCTCCACACTCTTTAATCTATGACAAGTAGCTAAAGCTGAGGCTTCCTGGTGGCCCAACATCTTATCAGGATGCTTTGTGTTGCTTTTTCATCCATTCATAAAAGAAAGAAATGATGAATGATAAGAATACAGTAGTCCATACCAAGACAGTGAAGGAAAATAAAATCCTATCATGCTCAGTCTGTTCTTCCTTGGATGTCAGCCACAGCTTCACAAATACAGTTCAATAGATACATTAACAGAAAATGCCACAGGTATCGATTCTCCCTTTCTGTTTTTCTCTTTATTTCATTATTTATGCTGCATCTTGTCTATGAGCGTATGTGCATCTCCCCACCACATACATACCACTGTATCTTGTACAGTGTATCTGTCTTGCATGCATGTGTACTGTGTGTGTGTGTGTGTGTGTGTGTGGCCGTCGAGAGAATCGGCGCCGAAGCGAAGCCTTACATAACCAGCTTCAAAGAGAGCCGCAGTCGGCCCGGCCTGCCTGCCTCCTCACTGCAATACAGACACGGCCAAAAAAACGCAAGGAGAGAGAGAGAGAGAGGAGGCAAAACAGTTTCACAGAGAAGAGGATAAAAGACACTGTTTAGAGGAGAGAGGGTGTAAACAACTGGGGGTCGAAAATATTCTTTAGCAGCTGCTTTATGCAAGGCAAATGTAGCACGGCTGATTGGTTCGAATTTTGGAAAAAGTACATTCGTCATACAACGGCTGAAGTTGTTTTTTTTTGTGTGTGTGTCAGATTACCTTTTTCTGCTCTGTTTTGAAGTAATGGATCACATACCAATTTTTGTTTTCTATTCTGGGTTTGTTCTAATTGTATTTGATGTTATTTTTGTGATCTGCAGTTAGGGGTGTGTGTGGAGGATGTGTAGGGGGGGGGGGTTGATGGGAATTGGGCTATTGTTCTTCATCAAATTGCACATGCTCCCGTCGCCTCAGCTCTTTTGATTGGTGAAAAGAGTCTTAAAATGTCAGGAAAACCACCTATCGCCCCCACCCCCCCCACTCAGCTTGATTCCCACTGCTAGGCTCCTCATCCACTCATTGCAAAAAAAGATGTCAATCAAGCTCAGTTTTACACTTTTTCTCAGCGTGGTGTCGGCCTGGTTGCTTGATTTCAGCCTTTCCCATTTTGTCATTTTCCTCCCCAAAAAAGAGTTACTCTTGTTTCTTTGGTAGGCAGGTTACTATTTCAACTCTTTCATCACTTGAGGAACTTTTTAGTAAATAGATTTGACATGTTGGCATATGTTTATCATTAACATGTCTTTCAACATGTATTTTGTGATGTGTGTAACTAGTACTATACACACCTTATGTAATAATCAGTTGGCTAATGAGATGCTCCAGATGATGCAGTTTTTACTGCCATGGTTTTCAGGTAAAAGACAGTTATGCAGCATTATTTTAATACTGACAAGATAGTAGATATATATAATTTCTACTGTCATTTACCTGCTAGACAAAAACAATCCCAACTCAAGGTCCACTTACTACCTTCTTCACAGCTTTTAACTACATTACACGGTCTTTATCACTGAGGACAGTAAACAAGCTCCAGGGGAACTTTTTCCAAGGTCAAGAGTGAATTTAAATTTTTAACAAACTATCTGATTTTTCAGGTGGTAAATGCCCCCTGATAAACACCATAAACAAGTATTACAAGTATTAGAAGGAAGCAGTCGTTCTTTTAGGTTGTAAAAACCAAAGAAAATATACATTTCAGTTCTCAGGTTTTTAAATACCATTGTAAATATTCTGAACTTCAGCTTTCATATTGTAAATACTATAAAAAATATAAGAAAATACCTAAAATATATAGAACTTTAGGTTAAAAAAACTAACATTATTTGTGTTTACTGCTAATTCCAAACTAAGATAGTGAACGTGGTAAACATACAGTACCTGCAAGTCATCATCATGTTAGCGGTTATTAGCCTGGCTAGTCTTTTTCAGAAATGAACCCAAACCACAGACTTCTCCTGTAACTCATTCACACCTGGGATTACCTGGAATACACGGTCTCTGGTGTCAAAGTTTTGTGCCAAAGAGTAGAGCTGCCTACCGTTTACCCCAACCACCTCAATGTAAATTCTGTGTGTTCCCTGCTTGTAATCCATCCTGGATTTGGAAAACCTTGCCAGTGTACATAAAGCGAACCAAAAATACTGTCAAGCTGAAGAGAAGAGTCTGCTCTTTATGGTTCCCTCTTGAACATGAAACATTGACTCAAAGTTACAAGCTTTCTTAAAGTTTTCAGCCCAGGTGGATTTCTTCATATGTGTAGGCCTTGAATAAAAGTGTATATAACATGTTTGTTGTGTACTTTTATTTTGAAATTTCTATGATGGATGTCCTTTAGAGGTTGCCTATTCACATGTGCAGGTCTCACTGGAAATGAATGGCTATCCAGCCATCATAGCATGCTCAGGCTGCGCTTTTACACATGCTGCACAACACTGTGGTAAGGAGCAGACTCTTCTGTTAAGTCTGTAAGTGTTATGTTAAAGAAGTTATTTTTTCACAGATTCAACTGGGGGAAAAAAAATATCCAGCTTCTTTGCCAAAACCTCAAGCTCCCAAAGTGGATCTATCAGATGAAAGCAAAGGTGATGAAAGGTGAAGAGTACTTCTGTAGTAGTACTTACTCTCTGAAAGCTAAGGTGAAGAGTACTTTCTACTAACATTCACCTGCTGAAAGATGAGGTGAACAGTATACATACATAGTTTTTTGTTAACAACCAAAAACTCACCTCTTTTTTGGTGAAGTCTGTAAATGAATGAAGGAGCAGGGGAAAATGGCAGGTGTGGGGGTGATGGAACTGGGCCAAGGTCAGAGCTTCTTTTGTAGCATTTTCTCATGAGCTGGTGAGAAAGAAACCACTAGAAGGGATGAACGATTGAAAAGAGGAGGTTATTTTTCTGTTTTCTCCGTGTGCACCTCTCCTTCTCCTCCTCCTCCTCCTCTTTCTCTCTCTCTCTCTCTCTCTCTCTCTTTCTCTCCGCCACTCTTTTAATTTACCAAAAACAGCCAGTGGGCAGATGGGGATCAAATTACATTCACCTTTTACCTGCACTCCTCTGCGCAATTAGCGTCACGCTTACTTGTCATTTCAAATTGACACACTGCTGTTGTGCTATGTAATTATTTACCCGCCTGGGGAATAGCTCTCTGGTTTAACCACTAAATAATGACAGACACACACACACACTCCAAAACACAAAAGCACCTGTGCCCTATTTTATCTGCAACATGTTTAACATGTCTTTTACCATTACAGGGTCATTGTCTATCTGCTTACCAGTGGCTGTCTAATTAAAGGTGTCTTTGTGTTCAGTGTGTCTCTCTAAAAAGGTCTAACTGACTAATGTTGTGCAATAGCCCTTTAATAAAATCTTGTGTGTGCTTTCACTGCTGAAATGTCACCTTTAAAATTTTGGGGGGTTTGAGCATCAGGACCCGAACCCGCCATTCTTCCCGTAGGTGTCCTCTTCTTTGCCTGTTCTTTCTTCTTTTTTTTTTTTAAATAAAAGAGTCTCTTTTTTCTGGTCATATGGTGGGAGGAAAGGGCTGGGTCCTGTTCTTCAAACCACATCCCCCCCCCCCCCCCCCCTTCTCACCCCCCTCCCTCACCCCAACCCCCACTGTAGCACCCACCCTGCTCCCTACAAAAGTTAGACTCAGGCAACAAACAAGGTTTAAAGGAGAGAGAGAGAGAGAAAGAGAGTAAGAGAGGGACCATAAACAATGGCAGCCGTTTTCTTCTGCAGGGGGGGGGGGGGGAGAAGGAAATCACATCCAAAAACAGTTTTCTTTGATCTTGTGTCTTTTCTTGTGATAAATCTGTGTCTGTGATGCCTTTTGTTTTTGTTTTTGTACTCTTTTTAAAGGAAAAAAAAAAGACAGAAAAAAACAAAACAATAAGCAAACATGAACTCTTGCTGATTTGTCCTTTTTGCTCTTGCTTCTTTTCTTTTTTTGATATTCTTTTTTTTTCCGTTTTTGCCAGTAATCTTTTTTGAATTTTCTCTTTTCTCTTTTTCCCCCCTTTTTTTCTTAACCCTAGGTCCGCTCACAAAAAAACATGATGAATCTTCAATGAACAAGCCTCGAGACGAAGGTATTTTTGTTGCATGTTTTTCCTTTTTTCTTGTTTTGAAGTCTTTTTGGGGGATGTGTACACATGCAGTAGAGTGGAAAACACACACACGAGTCAAACATCTCTTAGGTGGGACTTTGGATATGAGATGCATACTGATGTGTTGGTGTAAGTGTATGTGCTGACCGTTGCAATTAAGCAGCTGCCTTTCCTATGCAAATCATTAGCCTCTGTAACCTTGGATGATCATAACGCCTGGCTGATGAAGCCCAGATACCCTCCATTATAAAGCCATCTACAGGCCGTTGTGTGTGTTTTCCAGAAGTCCTTATCTCGCTCTCAAATAATAGAGAGCCCTGGACATCATCATCACCACTGTGCCCTTGAAAATACATTGGCCAACTAACAGCATTGTCCTCGAAACCAAATTGTTGTCAGGATTTTGAGCAACAAAGCACCTATTGAGACCAGATTACACAATGAGGTGCATTATTATTGTGCCTCAATCCCCAGCTCAAGGATGAAATTGCTATTGAGTAAGGACCTACACAAATATTAAGCTAGCCCTATTCCAAGTCAATGATGATAACATCAAATCAGGTAAAGCAAAAAAAAAAAAAAAAAAAAATTTGGGGGACATCCAAGGACACTCGTGCCCCGCTCTGGAAGATTTGGGTCTAATCGGCTGCCTAGAATAAGGGCACACAACTCACAGGCTTCTGTTAATTTATCTCCTACCTGCAGCACATACACTGTGGAGGTGATTTTATCTGCACTTTCATCTACCCCCCCCACCCCCAAACCCCCTTCCACCAACCCCACACCTCGTCCTTGTTCTTTTGGACTTGTTTCTTGGAGAAAAAGATGACTGATGATATTTTGATATATATTTCTCTTTATGCTATTTTGAGGGTTGTGCGGGTGAATCTTTTTCTTGCTCCGTGATGCTCTTTGATTTGGGGTATTTTTTGAAGTTGGGAGTCGGAGGAAGTTTGACACAAGAGGATTTTCTTGGTGATCAAACGCGCTGGCACAGACACAACTTTTTGAGCTGCCACAGTCAGCAAGCAGTCGAAACAGTCAAGCCCAGTCAAGCCGCTGCCCCCACCCCCCCCCAAGCCTCCCCCCGCCCCCTCCCAAACACCCAATCCCCATCCTCTAAATATGTCTTTCATCCCTCATCCTGACGTACAATTAACCTCATTTGATTGGGAGCTGCTAATCCCATTACACTCACTCAGCTACAGGAGCTCAAACTGGAATTCATCTCAGGTGCAGGAGTCCCTGAACAAAACCAAAGGGATACAGCTTTTTGATGCTAAAAATAATTCTCAAGCATAGAGATAGATTTAATGTCCTCGCATAGGAACACACACAGAAAACAAATAAACACATGCACTGTGTAACAATGCAGATGCAGATAATCTCCTTAGCATAAGGCTACAGATACACAAAGCTGTGAAGAATACAACCTGCTCTCAAAGGAAATTAGCTCCAGTGCAGCCCCATTAGTTGCACTGGTAACCAGGGCCTCAGCCAAGATTTTAGAGTCCCCAAGTACAGGAGGAGAAAACAACAGTTATCAGCCTGAGAAATGACGTTATGGTTTAAGTTCTATTTTTTAAAGTCTTCTCCACCCTCCTGGGATATAATTATAGTGGGAAAAATACTGACTCTCGTCATTATACTTTAATATATTTTGATATATTTTGCCCCAGAAAAGTCACATTTAAAGTCCCTCTCCACCCAAAAAAGTATGTTTTACTCATTGTTGCTTCACTTGAATGCTTGACCCTCACAGTGCAGAGTGATGTACAGTATGTGCAGAGGCACTAGAAGGCTGTTTTCACATTTGTTCACTGAAGGGGTGCTCACCTTCAGTTTTTTAAAATGTGGGCGTATAAGCAGGATTATGTGACATCGCAACTATTTTGGAAGCCAGTTGTGGTCCGCTACGCAACTTACACAAGTGTCATACAGACCAATTGAGACCTCCAGTGCACATATAAATTGAGAATGGACTTTTCAGTGAAGTCGGACATATCTTAAGTCTAGTAAACTTTTAAAATGGACAATATCTGCATATTCAGATTTGAGATTTTTCACTTAATTAGAGAAGGTAGATGTAAATTGAAGATTACTTAATTGAACTTTATGTGGAAAAAACTATATTAGACACAGTTCATTATCAAAGTGTATTTCATAAAACATTTCTGGGGGGATTCTTTAAATATATTTAGTCTAGACAATGATCAGTCCTCCAAATGTGCCATAAACTGTTCCTCAGTTATTAAAAATTATTAAACTTCCAGAAATTGTACTGAGGACATGACCCTAGTGTCCTCATTAGTGGCTGAAAATGGATAGAAGCCATATTCTTTTCTGAACAATTGCTCATGTGGATGCAGAAAAAGTGCTCTATCAGTCAAGGAACTATGCAAAGTAAACGTGGGATAGCTACACTGTGTAAAAATACAGTAATGCAACACAGTGTACAGTTGTTTGAAGTGTAGCTTTTTGCCTGGTGGAGAAGATTCATATACATACTCTGGGTTGTATTGTATGTGCTCTGATTCAAAGGTGCTGCTAAACCTGACCTGTGCATTGCTCCACCCTAAAGCGATGCACTGTTGACCTGCAATGTTTGAATTGTTGCACAAATAAAGATTTCAGTGTAAGAAACTAGATTGTGAGTGCAGACACACATTAACCTGGGGAACAACTAACCAACAAAATAACATTCTTATCACGCTTTTCAGTGAGGTAACCTTAAAACCACATGGCCAGCTTCTATCTGATAGCAGGGGCTGGATCCTGTTCTTCAAATAGCAAGCACAGTCAGTTCATCCATTTTGTCCACCATTTTGTCCTCATTCTTTCAGCTGCGTATCAGCAGGCTTTTCAAATTGGCATGCTTTGAAGCTGTATATTCTAGGCCATGCAGAAACCTATTCATAAGCTATTCTATTCAAGTCAAAAAAGTACATACTGAACACTCAAGAACAGCATCAAGGAATTCAGGCAGCATCCTCCACCCAGCTAGACGGCTTCATTCAGCGGTGGCAGCCTGCTCTCTGCTTCTGCATCAGGTGTGAGCGAGCAAAGGCTGCTGGGCCGCAGTGCCGCTCAGTGTCGATGTTCAAAAAGATTGATAGAGCTTACAGCACAGCTCTGTGCATAGGAGTGTGTGCGCTTGTGTGTGTGTGTGCGCGTGTGTACATGTGTGTGTAGAGAGAGGAGGGGATTACAAACCGGAGCGAGACTGAGCTAAATCAAGAAAGAGACAGCGAGAGTGTGTTACTATGCCGTCCTGTGTGTCAGCTCTGATCAGAGACAAACCAGAGCCACCTGAGCCCCAAACCTGGAACATATTTCTGCCAGGAACAATGTCACCACACACACACACCACACACAGTGTAATATAAACAGGGCCACACAATACAAACCCCTTAAAGGGAAATGCTCCATCAGAGCCAAATCGACAGACACAGATTAAGTGGGTTGATGGCATTACAGTTTACATCATATTACATTAAACAGTGTAGTGCAGGGATACGGCACCAAAACTCCCTTCAGCTAAAATGACAAACATCTTTTATGATTTACATCCACAGTGAATATCATACTGACAGGAAGGAGGGAATAAACATTGCAATGTAGTGTCATTAAGTATAATGTAAGCATAGTATAGTTTAAGCAGTTTTTATATTACAACTACATGACTAAAGTTGTAATATGGTATAGCCCAACAAAGTACGTCTCCAACTCTCCACAGCTTCATTATTTTTATCTTACAAAAAGGAAAAAGGGGAGATTGAAGAGAGTTGCAGGGGGTTAGCATTTAAGAGGCAAGCATTATACTGTAGTTCATTATAAGTCTGGTGATCTCCAGTCTGCAGCCGGTCAGTTTAGACTTCTCATGATGTTTTGTCATTGAGATCAGCCATCAGTATGTTACCATAGAACCTCCAGATGGTGTTCTGTTAAGATATCATTGTCCTGGTTTTAGAGGAAGAGGAAGAAAAAGAAACGTATGCTGCCGTATTTACTGTAACTGCTACTTTTACTATTGTGTGGATTCTGTCTTCCTGTGTTCCAGGCCTGAGTGAGTTGTTTATCAGCCTTTCAAGGCTAAATGTCGCTCATTTTTCAAACATTAAGCATGCAGATTATGTGATGGATCGAAAGAGGCTTTGGCTTTTTCCAATAATGCAGTCAATTTTCTTCATGACTAGTGATGATAAGAATATGAACCATCCAGCTGGGCCTTTAATTACAGTATAATATTGGGTATCATTAATCAAACAAAGCAGTGAAAGGTTTTAGATTTACCTGTGATGATCCTGTTACATTCCCAGACTGCAGAAATCATAGAATCACTCAATTTTATATCTTTTTTTTATAGTGTGTAAAGCCTTCTGCAAAGACATGAACTGGAACAGTAAAAAGATGAAGTTTATAGATGGAATGAAGCCTCTTGTATTTTTCTATTAAGACCCCTTCACTGGATGAATACTGACGTCTAATGCAGGCCAGCTGTATTATTACATCCAGCCCCTAATACATTAGTTAGACAGAAATATAATACTTTATGATGAATTTCACACTTAATAGTAATTTCTTATGCCTGAGGAAATCACATTTTTAAAACAGTAATGTAAATGAGAACTTTTAGGAGAGACATTTTCTTTATTATGAATAATGTTAGACCAAATGTTTATTGGGAAAGTAGGAGACTGTATTGTCTAGTAAGGTGCAATTAGATTAAGTGATTTGTTTAAGCAGAACACTGCTCAATTGGAGCAAAGCTATAGAGAACTGAAAACTTTGTTATTCTGAAATGTTATGTTTAGCTATGATGAAGATAATTAGAATTTATTCTACATCTGGTATATAGATAACCAAGATTGCCTATTACTCTCTTAAATCAAATCAAATCAAAATTGAAGATTGGAACTTGCTAGCACTATCAAATTGAATGATAAGTCAGTTTAGTAGGATATATAATAAAATGGCTGAAGATAGGTAACAGCAAAATGTTATATGTCATTGGTATTATCTGATGTTGTTAAAGCTGTATTAATTGATTTTGTGGCCACTAGGGGGCAGCATTGACAAATGATTACCCTATAGAGCTGTATGATTGATGAATATGTTAGCAACCAGTTGCCTGTTTACACATCCAGCAGACATGGAGCAACATTAGCATTCATTTTAAGTTGTATTTTTGGCTATCTGATGAACGTTAAATATTCTTCCTCCTAACTCTGTTTTGGTCCTGAGAAAAATTATCTGGACACTGCGTACAGTTGGTTAATCAGAGCCTTTTTGCTGAAAATAGCTCCATGCTGATGCTGGAAACAAGACTGATTAGAGTGGAGATGCGGGTTAGAAAACCCAAACTGTAATTTACAAGAAGGGTGATTATTATCTGTGGGTTTGTTACCACGAGTGATCTCTTTCAGTTTACACATAACCATATGTACCACTGCAAATGCAAAATATCGATAAGTGCAGCTTTAAAGGTCAATATTTTCAAATGTTGTCAACCGAAAAAATAAACAACATGTAGAACTTTTATGTTTAAGTAAAATTTTTCACTATACATAGATCACATACATTAGTATGTATGTGATCTAAAAGAAAAAGACAATATGCTGTAGTATAGTATGAGATACAGTGTTTTTAGGTCAAATTAGTTCAATCCAGGGCAGTAAAAACTGTATAACAGTAAACAACTGCAGCATCAGTTGCAAAAGCCCACAGCATTAATGTTACACAACTCTGCAATAGTGTGTACAGAAGAAAAAACATAGAGAAAGAGCCATTGAAGTAATTTCTACACTTTCTCCAGCCTCAGATGAGATACGATACGATACGATACGATACGATACGATACGGTACAATACGATATAAGCAGAATACTTAACTATGCAGCATGCAGGGCACCAAATACTTGTAAAATGTATCTCTAAAATTTATTGTCCCTACTGCCCACTGTATGCTCAAAGCAAAACAATGGCTCTGTATTAAACAGGCTTTTGATTAACTGCCTGTTAACAGTGGCTCTACAGAAAGTGGTTCTCCACTGGCTGGATGAGTGGGCATGGTTTACTGAATCAGCTTTTAATTAACGCCTTTTAATTGAATATGTCACATAATAGCAGAAAATAACTTGGATGTCATACAGTATTCACAGGGAAAATGTATATTTTTGGCTGCCAAAGATTATTTTTAGCAATAAAAGTCTGCAAGTTAATTTCACATGATTACTGAGGATTGGGTGTCAGCAGAGACATAGTGGAAAGAGGACAGAGAGAAAGAGAGTAAGAGACAAGGAAAAATGGACAAAAAGACACAGAGGGGTTCCAGTTAGATTTATAGCCGCTCCAGAGGAAGTTGACTCTTGATTCTCTGTGTTTGTTGATGGTGAGTTAGATGAAAGACAGAGAGCCAGAGTGGCTTTATCACAGAGACACTTCGGTGAAGAAACAATAGACTTTCACGATGCTCTCTTCTGGATGGCAAGATGGTAGATGGTGTGGAGGAATAATAAGTTTGTCGTTGATGTTTGTGGGAGACAGATACAAGCTTTTGTCTCCGCTCTGTTTTTGTCTGCATCAGTGTATTTTTCTCATTATTATTTTCTCTCTATTTTCCTCCTCTTTTTGCCTCTTACTCTGTCCCCTCTACCACCTCCTCCTCCTCCTCCTCCTCCTCCTCTCTCTGTCTCCTTGTATTATGTGGTGCTTCCACTGTGGTTATAACGCTGCTAACAGACGCTGGCCTGTGGGCAATGCAGCATCTCTTCATATCGGCTTCTCTGTTCAAGCTCTCGGACATACACATTTACTCTGAAACACCTCTCCACCCCACCCCCACACAGCACTCACTCACAATCCCTCATTTTGGAAAACAGCGCCATGCGAGGACGGAGATTTGGCACGTTTCATCTTTTTCATATAATTAGGAGCATCCAGGGAGATGCTCTCTTGCTAAATCTCTCCATTTCCTGCAGGCTTTTCACCATGGACACTGTGTAATATTCAATGTAATGTACAATACACATTCTAAAAGCCAAATCTCTAAATTGTGGAATACAAAAAGGACAAGGAAGCTGTGAGCAATCAGCAGCGGAAAATGTGCAGGCTGGCCTCCATTCTATTATTTTTTTCACAATTTTTACATCCTTATGTGCTGAGTACAAATTACTTTATAAGAGGATTTTGAATAGAATGAGGTGGCACAGGGACAAGACTGAGTGGTATATTGAAAAATGATGAAAGGAGAACAGTAAGGAGCAGAACTGAACAGCTCGCTATGTGAAGATAGAAAATAAAACAAAACAAAAACAGAACAGCCTGGTGCAGAAAACCTCACACACTAGCGTGGCAAATAAAATAGCACAGTACAGCTCAGGCACGGCACAAAAGAGCCCAGCGCGGAACAGAATAGAATCGTCTGCACTAAAGGATCAACAGTACTGTCAAACCAACTTTATTTTAACATTACTACAGAGACTCAATCTCTTGTCTCTCTCTATCACTCCGTCTCTCGGTGGACCTGTCGGTTATTTGCTGCTGAAGCTCTCTGCCTCCCCATTACCTCAACGCTCGGCCCACGTCATGTCAAGGTTGTGTCAATATCGTGTCGAATACACCTACTCCATCGCACGCTGACAGATAGTATTTTATTGAGCTTGAAACCCTTTGACAAGACAAAGAAAGTGAAGAGGAGGGAAAGGAAAGGAGGCTGAGGAAGAGACGGGGATGAAAAGGATAGGAAGGTGCCGGGAGATAGAGCGGGCCTGCGTGCAAGACCGGGAAAAGAGAGAGCTAGTTGGCGCTGCGTCGCCTGTCAGCTAGCTTAACGCTTGGGAAAAAGCTCAGCACTGGATTTTTCTTTTTTTTTTTTTTTTTTTTTTTTTTGCACTTGGCTGGGTTTATTGCCATGTGTAATGGCTATAAGGGACTGAGGGAAGCAACAGTGAAGGCTGGCTCTGCTCCTCTTTCACTCCTGGACCTCAGTGAATACCTCAGTGCAGGCTTTGAGCTAGCCAAGAGCTATTGTGGGTCTATTTAATCCAAATCAATAAACTTTAAAGTGCTCACTGAAACAAATGAAGTTTGGAATTGTCAAATTGCATTGCAGAGAAGACCTCCCAGCAGGCACCAGTGAGATCAGTAATACTGGTGAAGTGTTGCAGAATTATTCTCTAGATTAACGTCTGGGTGAGTTGAAATGTACATTCAAGCACACTGCATAGGACAGAAGCAAGGGAGCATTTAAATATGCAACTACCATTGAAGTGAAATTGGAAAAGAAAGTACTGTGCAGCTTTACCTGCTTCAGTGCTACAGCAAGAAAAGATGCTGCACTATCAGTAGAGGATGGACGATAATCCATGACCATTGACCTCCTCAATGGCTACACGAGTCATTTCTCTACTATTTATGTCTACATTCCTTTTCCCATAATGGATTAGAGATGCTGCATTGCATTCTCAACATTGTTGAGAACAGTTGCTCTGGTATGATAAATGGATGGGGAAGTGCTTGCAGAGTGTGTGATGGAGGAGAGTTTAGAGCATGACTCAACAGTGGAAAAATACTCTGCGTCTTTAGTCACTTCTTAATAATCACCTGCATGGGGGTGCCATGCTGCCATCACAAAACTTGAGGTAATGAAGAGATGAGGAGTTTTACTATTTACACATTGCAATGGAGGGAAATTCTGACGTGGAATATGACTGAACAGATGGGAAAAATAATATCTGGTATTTATTTTAAGGTTTTGCTCCAAAAAAAGGATTTTGTGCTCTGAATTCTGCATTATAATGTATTGTCTCAGACTGTACTTGTTTCAGCTAGTTGCAGCTCTGCACAAGGTCTGATTTGGTTTTATCAACAATTGAAACAGTGATAATAAACAGATATCAGCTACTGTCTCCCCCCAAATAAGCCTATATGCCACTAATTTGCAGTAGCAGATATATTTAGAGAGAAATATAATTCTGGTGGCATGTTTTTAATCAATGTATTGAGGAAACATTTTTAATGAAAATATATTCAAACTGTCACACTGAGTGAATCAATAAAATCTTTGTTTTCCTACAGTATCTGCTCTTAAAACACAGTATTTGCTCATAGCAGCTGAAGCTTGTTTTTATGGTTCTGTAGGCACTCTCAGTGCTTGGTTTAATATAAAAAAATAAACACACAAATGGCAGTAATATCTAAAATAATATTTTCCAGCTGAATGGATGTTAACTAACCAACATTAATTGACGAGTAAAGAATTAAACAGCTCAATTTCAAATATCAGCTGATACACTGAAAACAAATAGTGTGGTCTATATTTATAATCTATATAAACAGTTAAGCTGGTGAAAATATTCTTCTTAATATTCTACATTTATTTATTCAAAAGTTAATTTTGAACTCTGGATCATCACCGAAGATAGCTGTGACTAAAAAATTTCATCAGTCATATTCCAAGATAATTTTAAACACAAAGATGTTGACGTTCGGTAGCATTCCTTTTGGTTTAGTTGCATAGATACAGGAGAAATGTGGGTGTGGTGAAGCTAAGATGAAAAACCAATCAGGACAAAGGGTCTAACTGCTTTGGAGAAAAAGTAGGATTTGCTGCTCCGCCATCAGATTAACTGTCAGGACAGACAAGATGGGATAAGTGGCTGCTGATAAGCCATATCCCCCTCTGGGGTAACATGGGGCATGAACAGGAAGATCTCCATGCATGTAAAAACGTCTGATAATAGATGAACTGCTGAACAGACACTCTCACATCAATACACACACCCTGTGGTGAAACGTAGTCAGGCTCCTGGCAGTGTGGCTGTATGGCAGATCCCAGAGATCACAGCTCAAACGGCGTACCTGCTGAGGAAAACACACACTCACATATAGCACTGACATACACAGCAGGAAGAGATGAATCATTTCCCTCACTGTGCACACGTGCAGTTCTGCTGTTATATGTTGAGCTAAGTTGCTTTGCTAAGTTACAAAAGTTCCACTTACTTTGACCAGCCTCTGCTTTTTTCAGCATGTGTTGTCTCTTTCTCACTTTGTACTTGCTGTGTTTGTGTGTTTTCACCTGGATTGTATTGTAACTGTCGGAGCAGCATTCCAATTAAGGAGGTATTGTTATGTATGAGATGGAGAGCAGTGGATAGTGGCAGAGCTGACAGCATTACTTAATGGGAGTGCTGGTGTCTGAATGGCGATGACAGCAGAGGTTCTCTACACCCAATTTATTGTTTCTCTGCTCTCCCTGCTGGAACTCATACGCTCACAAATCGAAAAAGAATATATTACTTTACCTCCAAGGTAATATATTCTACAGTTCTATATATGGCAAAATACACAAATAGCATCTGTGTTTATGTGCCCTGCATGCTCTCATGTTATCAAGTTAAAACAAAGCATTACGTTAACTTAAACAATTAATAGAGACAAATCAAGTTACAGCCATGCAAACATGCAGAAAATTGAATGTAGTGTATTGATATATTCTTCAGCAGATGTATAGGTTTCTCAGTTACATGTGAATGTACATAGAAATGAAAATGAAGATCTGCAGTCCCTCATGTTAGAATTTTAAATGACCCTATTTAAGAGTCTCAATTAGTAATTTATTTTGCACACACTGCATTTACAGTACAGTTGCACGTTACACAACTGACCATGGATGGATTACTGAAATGATCTATCAGGCACAAAGAGATGCAAAATGACTGTAAAGAGGCACAAATAAAACAAGAAGAGATGCAAAACAATTACAAGGGGACGTAAAATCTGTACAGAGCGAATGTGAAATGACAACAAACACACTACAACACTACAAATGAAACTTTTCCTGTTCTCTTTCAGTCTGAGGGTCTTGCCTCTGTTCAGAAGGGTTTGGGGGCCTTTTACTTCTTCTAAGGCCAACTTTTGTCATAATCCTTCCTTGAAACTGCCATAATAAAACCACACAATAAAATAAGCTAGACAATAAAACCACACAGACCAAACAGTTGAATGAATATAGCTAAACTAGAAAAACTACATTTTAACCAAACAGATCCTCACTGCTGCTTTAAGTACAATCCAATTCATTTATCAGAAAAGATATGCCATTGCCAAAGACTTGCAAAAGGTATAAGGCATAAATTTTCACACACAGTTTAAAAGTGAGAATTTTGCAGCCTCCTGAATATAGAGTGACAACAGTCACCTCTGACAATTTACAATTCAGTGCTTAGAAGTGATATACTGTAGTTAATATACTGATATAATTGCTTAGCAAATGAAAAGGACATTTTGAGTTGTCTAATATTTACGGTCTCAGAATTCCATTCTTGTGTGCCTTTTACACTGTAATGGTACAGTTATATAGTTCTATTGCTGCAGCAGTGAGGAGGCCAACCGTGTACAATTTTAATGTAAAACATATATTTACATAATTTACTACATCAAAACAAGTAGGAGTGTACTCAAACATAAAAGGTGAAACAAGCAAACATCAGTTCCATTTTCTTGCAAATATGCATGTTGAAGTGTAGGTGTAACATACCTGAGTGTGTGATTGTATGTAAAGACTCGCTCAGAGTACATGTCTATAGGAGGGGATGGACAAGCCAGCCCCTGGATCTCAGCCTGTGTCTGTGAGGCCGCACAGCAACACACACTCACACTCATTCAGTCCCAATTAGACCCCAGACACCCTGTGAAACCAGGGCTGGAACGGCAGCCCCAGTAATGGCCAGATCGTTATAGGAGGGAGGGAAGTAGCAGAGAGGGCAGAGAGGCTGAGAGAGAGGGAGGTGGATTGGGGATAATGAGAGGTTGCAAGAGGACAGACGACAAGGAGGGAGATGAGGATGAGCGTTCGAGCATGGTTGATTACATTTTATTCATAGACATACACAAATGTGCGGATACAAAGGAAAGAAATGCATGTGCATTTATACACGCATGATTGCTTGAGAGCCTTCCATTTACATTCATTCCATACACTTGTCTTTAAAGTAATAACCTGCAGCATATGTAGTGTATAGAAATCCATATTGCTACTCTCTATTGGTGGTACAAGTCATTCAACACAATAGTGTTAAACCTAGAGCCAGCCAATGATTGTTTCTGGCTATTGCACAAAATGTATAGAGAGAAAAAAATGATTGTATGAACTCTAAGCCCTCATCATCACATCTCTTACTCAGACCAAATCCCAATGCTCATTTTAGATTTGACAATTAAATCAAGCCCTGGCCCTATAAAGAACTCTATCTTTAGGGAATTTTTTGGGAAGATCTGTATGAATAAAAAGTAGTGGAGTATAGTTAACACACATGCAACAAAAGATATGTAAGAGTTAGAATAGTGGGTTTTTTTTTTTGGTGCTATTTCTGCTTTCTATTAGATAGTGACAGCAGAGAGAGACAGAAGAGGCAGAGGAGAAAGAGGGGACAACGACGGCTGGATTCAAACCCACTGCAGTGAGGACTTATGTCTTGATATGCGGTATGTTGCTGTACCAGGTTAGCTACCAGGACACCAGTTTTTTTTTTTTTTTTGTTTTGTTTTTCATTTTATGAGAGGTCGTGTGTTTTTGTGTTTTGCATGGTACCTCAGACAAGTACTCAGCAACTGTTAGAATTGAAAAATTTGAAACACACACAGACATGCAGACAATTGGGGGTAATTTTGTTACTGGTCAAGCATAAAGAATGCAGAGATAAAGAAAAAGGGAAAATAAAAGGAAAGCAAGGAAGAGGAGGAGAGGGGTCAACGGAAGTCCAAAAGGCTTAGGGGGGGGGGGGGAGAAAGGGATGTGGAAAATGGAAGAGAAGACGACTGTTATGAGGGGGGAAAGGGAGAGCCAGCAGTGGGAAAACAAGGACAATGCCTGTGTTTGTGTCGTCTTTGTCACTGTGGCATTTTCGAGGACAGAAGGGCTGTGTGCCTGGATGTGTCTGTGTGTGTGTGTGTGTGTGTGTGTGTGTGTTTGCTTCCCCATCCACTCAATTTGTGGAATTGATCTGCTCCCTAATAGTGAGCAAAACGATAAGTCAGCCTAATCCAACCACTATTTATAACACAGATGGGAGAGGGGGGAGATATAATTTAACAATAGAAGTGCTACAAAAGCCTATGACAAAGAGACGAGAAAAAAAGATAGAGGAAGAAAAATAGATACAGAGTTAGAGAGAAAGAAAAAGAAAGGAAGACTACTCAGTGCAATTGAAATAAAAACAAGAAGCTTGAATATGCTGGTCCTCTAGCTGAGGGATGAGAGGGGTTACGAATAGACTCTCACAGCAAGAGGCCAGTCAGTGGTAGATTAAGACAGAGGGAGGAAGAGCGAGAGATGAAAAGAAAGGGGGTATCACAGAGAAAATGGAGATCAGAAAACAAACAAGCAGAGGAGATGAGAGAGGCTCGGGTGGCGGCTGCCGGAGAATCGAGAGTGACGAGGGAAACGTAAAGAATGTGAAATAGATTGAGAGCAACAGGAAGCGAGACAGGAGGGGCGAGGGAGAAGTTGCTGGTGGCAAGAGTGAGAGGCAAAGAGGTGGTGAGAGTGGAGAGAGAAGAAAGAGCAATGGATAGACAGCCAGAGAAAATTAGAGAGGAGTACTTGTGTTTTTTGGAGATGTTATTGAGTCTAATAAGAGCATGTTGTTGTAAGAGAGGCCAGGGCGGCTATTCTTATTCCCAGTGGTCGTACTTGTCTTTTTTTCTCTCCCTCGCTCTGCTCCCTTTTTTCTTTTTTAACTCGCCCACACTTAATCTGCTGAGGGAGTGAAGAAGCATTGCTGTCTGATTTGGGGAAGGGAAAGTAGACACAGGAGGTGTTGAGCTCCAAATACAAAGATGAAAGGCTGCAGATGCTCAACATGATTGTTTCATCTAATAGCTGGACAAAGAGCATTTGTCGGTTTTGGGATCATGTCTTCATGAAATTAAGCTTCAGTTTGAACAATTTTGTATATAGCAGCTTTGATAATTGTTATATAGTACTAGATGGACACATCTGATACCTTTGAGCAGAGGCTGTTCGATTATTTCTGGGCTATGGAGTTTGTTGGTTGGGTCTTTAGAAGCATATTGAGCTGTAATGTTGGTGTTTGCTCGCTGTTGCAGGAAGTGAAGTTGGTGTAGACAGAGTACAAACAGTACAGCAGCTAGGATCATCCAGACTCCATGCTGGTCCCTGCAGCCTCAGTTTTATAAGCTCAGGCAGACAGAGAGAACAGAGGCAGCAAGAGAAGCATTTGGTGTGTGCTGACTGCGTGTGTGTGTGTGTCTGTGCGCCGAACAACAGACATGTTATGAAGTTTTTAGCTTCTCTATGATTTTTATTGATTTCTTTTAATCAAAGATCTTGAACTTAGACTTGGAATCATTTCTTTTTTCCGACTTTTGTAGAGTTGGGAACACTTCATTGTGACTCACACAAAGCATAGCAAATTAAATGTTCAGGTTTGTGACACAGGTGTACCACATACATACAAAGCCAGCTTGTTGCTTTGCATTAGCCCCTTGGACACATATGTAACTAAGTTTAAGTCAATGTAAAACTAAAGCAAAACTAAAGCGAATGCATCTATTCCATCATCATATTAATATGAACCAGTAAACCCTTGAGGCAAGCACATACCATATGTCCGTGTACAGAATGGCAAACAAATGTATTTAGTGGTCCATCAGGCTCCAATACTTCCACATTATCTGTCAAAGCAGGTGTTTTGTCGGGCTTTGATAGCATTACAATAGACCTGTTTGATCCAAAAAAGCTTGACAATGTAATAATCTTTTACAAGGCAATAAAATTGTTAATTATCTTCATATAATTATACACACTTTAATCAGGGTGCTAAGAGGCTCACACTACACTGGGTCTGAGAGTAAGCTGCCAAATGGCCACCTTTCCTGGGTTTGATTTTGTGAAAGTATATTTTGTAAACGCAGTATTATCTAGCAGCTAACTACTAACTTGAATGTCAAACCTCTCTGTGGGCACCTGAATGCACCATCAGGAAAGAGACTTAGATCAGTGTCTGGTCTGCGTTTATATTATGATATACTGTATATTATATGCTACAATAATGACAGTTTGTGTAAATAAGTAAAACCATGCAAATACACAGGGGCTGTCATTTCAGTCCTGCCATGAATGTAAAATGCAAAAACAGGAATTTTCTTTCTTAAAAATGCTCATTCCTCGTATCCAGATGTCCGACTGGCTCTCACAAGTATAATAATGCTGGTGCATGGACACACACATGTCCCTGATGCAATCAGTATGGCCTTTGCCTTGATCCATTGTGCTCTAACGATTAAGCCTTAGCCCCGCTCGCAGGCCTATAGGCCAGCTCTGCTGCTGTGCATCTCATCACATCCCATTCATCACTGCACGTCTGTCTTAACCTCCAGCCCGCCACTGACCTCCTAATGACCCACATTCACACATGTAGACATGGTTGTTTCACGTGCAAAAGACGGCCACACAGTCAGACAGGAGCAAAATTTCTACGTTTTTTCTGATTGCAGTTCATTTCAGTTAGAATTTGTAGAGATAGATTTGATACATTACTTAAATGTAAATGTAATGTAAGAAATTGCAGTTGTGTGTTTTACTGTATGTTTAGACACTGGTGCGTTTGGGGTTCCAGCAAGAGAGATATTTTTCCATCAGTTTTTCAACAAATGTTTTCCTAATGAGGAGGTTGTGTTGCTTATTTATAGCAAAGCCTCATTCCAGAATATATTTAGCCACATATACTGGGGATCTGTATCCGCGTACTTCTTAAACAGCTTAACTTTGCACATTGAAGATAAGCTTTTTGTAATAATTTTGGTCCATCATGACTAAAATTACAGGTCACAGAAATACAGAAATATGCACAAATGCATTCCCTCCATCACACAGTTACAATATTTTCACCACTCTCTAACCTTTCTGTTAATTGGACCACTAGTACAAAGAGCCTCTGTGTATTTGCACACGGATGACAGTTCATCATTTGCTGTGAGCAATTTCCTTATTATTACAGCTTGGAACCTCAGCGTAAAAGGTCAATATTTATCTCTACCTCACACCCACATGCGCTTGTGCACATACACACTCGCCAGCCTATCCATACTAATGAAAATGAAAATAGAAATGGTGGAAAAATACACAGAGTCCAGCCTATATGGGAGAAATGAAAATGCAAATGTGTGGAATTGTACAAAATTCTGTATGCTGTGTTATTCCCCCTTGAGTTGTCATTTCATCCCAACGTGATTCAATATCTTTTTAATTATTGCTCTCTGTAAGGAGAGGGCCCTCCGCTCCCATCTCTCCACGCTCAGTTTAACATATGGGAAGATGATATCGCAGCAGGCTCCTGCGCTCTCTGTTGTTAAGAAGTAATATATGCTTTTTAAACGCCGTGTCCTCCATCCCCAGCCCTCCTCCATCCCCTGGCTGTTGCAGATCGCAGGAAAGCCGAGTTAGGCAGGATGTGGCTGAGGTTAATCCTTGGTTTACTCTCAGCTATTATTTAATTCATAAAAACGAAAAATATTAATGTAGTCTGAGTCATTTCATCTCCGTTATCCTTTCAGTTACACACTGAAGATCAGCTGTACCACTTAAGTACATATCAATCTCTCCTCTCCCCTCTGCTGGATGTGTCAGTGTTTACTGACAGCAAACATCAATTCCCATAAAATCAACACCCGACAATGACGTATGCAGTGCAGCAGACCACACTCCATCCCCATGACTAATCAGCTAGCCGATAATGCAGTGGAGACCGAGACCCACGTCTCATCGGGAGACCAGAGGGTGGCGTCTCTGAGGGCAGCAGTGGGCGGCGTGCTAAACTGAAACACTCGACACAAGTTCAGGCCTAATCATCTCATTGTCTCCGTTCTGCTTGAAAGGATCAGCAGCCATGCTAAGCTCCTCTGGGTACTAGTCCTCAGCTGCTCTCTGCCATCTTGCTTTGTCTTTGTTGCTGTTGTTTGTGTTTGCTGAATAGAGACTTTTTTTCAGTTATATTTTTCAGGTGTTTGATTTTGTTCACCTTTTCAATTATTGTTTTTAGTTAATTATTATTTCTGTTTATGTCTGAAAGGAACAGAGCTGACTGACTGTCATCCTGTCAGCTAAAAGCCTACATATTTCGTATCAGTAGTAATTCACATCTGGATTTGTTGATCCTTTACTTAAGTAAACATTGTAATACCACACTGGAAAAATACCCTGTTACAAACTTTTAATGTGAAGCAGCACGATTTGCATTTGCAGTATTTTGATACAACTTTGATGCAGCTGTTGGAGAATCCATTAGATAACATTACAAAGAGTAACACCTCCAATGTGTCATTTCCTGTGAATGTGTAATCCCCTGTGGTAATGGCGGACTCCGCCACGAAGAATGAAGACTGTTACACAGAGAGGCAAAAATGTAAATATAGCTATTTCAGAAAGATACTAAAAACATTTTTTAGGATTATTAGTATCAGTGTTATCAGCAAAGGTACTAAGTACCGAAGTGAAGTATCAAAGTAAAACTACTCGTTATGCAGCAAAATAGCCTGTTTCTGAGTGATTTTTGTACATAGCTACTCCCATTTTGCTAGTGGTCTATCTAGATATAAACAAACAATGTTGTAATGTAAGACACGTAATGTAAGACAAATCACTGCCTGCTATGCCATGTCACCATCAGTAAGGCCTGCTTTGTACAGCATCAGCTCCAGTCTGTGTGGAAGTCGTTTACCATCTGCTGATGGTTGAGCGTGTAGGATTTGTTGAGGCTTTGTATGTATATTCTGGGCACTGTCCCATTTCCCAAAGTGCCTCCATGGTACAGTGCATGGTACACAGGACATCATGTCATGCAGCACCTGTTTCATTTGTTTGTAGACACATTATGAGCAAAATAACTCATGAAAAACAAACGACACAAATATTACACATACACCACAGGTTCTCCCAGTAGAGCTGATGATCTGATTAGTTTTTGAAGCACCTGGCTGCATAAAATTTGCATGTTTTTAAGAGATAAACAACGGAATCATAGGTGGGCTACTGTTTTTTGTTTGTTTGTTTTTTGTTAATCTTTGGAAAGAGTTTATCCGACCTAGGGATCAAGCGTGGCTAACCAGTGGCCCATCTGTGGGCATTGCATGCTAAACTTTAGTTGTGACAGAAACACAACAAAGCCAGAGGCAGAGAGAGAGAGAGACGGAGAGCCTGAGACAGGACAGGAAGAGAGAAAGAGAGAGAGCTTGTAGCCCCCGAGGGCCTCGGTCCGATCTGTCACTGTGCCACAACGATTCGCCCTGTAACTGATCCATGGACACAGAGTCTACAGGTCAACAGTGACAGCCTGCTTGGTGTGTGTGTGTGTTTGTGTCTTATATGGGTGTGGGTTGGTACATCAGTGCATCTGCATTCTGTCTCCTGCGATGCTAGTGGCTGTCAGTCTTCATCTACTGATGCAGAGTACAGAGACGCGTGTAGGAGGTGTGCATGTGGTCATTTGCCGCTAATGAAATGAGATTCAGGTAGAGACGTGGCGAAGGGCGCCACAGGGTTAGAGATGCACGAGAGCAATATGTTGCCACGACAACAGTCAATGAGACTTTGTCCATGTGAGAGTGGCTCATGCAGGGAGAGTGAGAGGCTCAGAGAGAGAGAGAGAGAGAGAGAGAGAGAGAGAGAGGAGAGGCGGAAACAAGTCAAAGTGAAGCAGTTGCCATAGCAACTCTCCATTGCAGCTGCTTGTAAATTTCTCTCTCCCCAGTGTGAGAGTGTCTGCCTGACTGATGCACCGGCTTTAGCGTCATGGCTGTGTATATGTATGACTCTGCGTGTGTGATGCCCCAGTGTATCACTAGTGTTTTAGGGTGTGTGTTCCCTGTGAAACATTTAATGCATGTTTCAGCAGGTATTTCACATATATATACATAAGGAGGCTTCAAAGGGAGCCAAACACCGTCCATCTCTTTTCCCCTCTAACAGATGCTGAAGTGGTTATTTATGTGGTTGTTCTGCACTACTGCTCGCTCATATCCCCGGGCCGACACACACACACACTCACACAGAAGCCAACAGGGGCTGTCACTGTGCCACAGTTCTAAGTCTTGTGTGCCATATGCTACCATAGGCTCCTGGCAGGCAGGAGTATCGTTGCTCTCAGTCAACTGGGAGACTGGTTCAAAGGCCAACGAGGGCCCATCAGGGACCATCCTGCACACAGCGCTGCAGGAGCAGGCATATGTTGCAGACTCTTATGATGACTGACATTGACTGGATGCGTTTTGAAATGAGCTGCATTCATTTATTAAGGAATGATGGCAGAATTTATCCTTGTAGTCTCAACAAATGTGTTTAACTAAACACCCTCAGCTCCTTGTTTGTGGGTTGTTCGGTCTCTTTTGGGTGGATTGTTCACTCTTTTTAAGCATGTCCAAGCAAAAATGAATAAATAAAATGCATCTAAAATCCAGATTAACTCCATCAATATCAAGAAAAAGGACAACAATTACAGATTTTTAAGTGAAGTCACTCTGCGGTACATATGTATACTTGTTTTAAGAAAAGAAGCACTAAGAGCGGCTTTCTAAGTTAAAGTTCTTGTTAGAGAGATTGACAGCCTGTATTTCACAAGAACCAACCAAACCTAAACTTTGTGTTGTGTTTTCTGACGCTAGAAATGACATTTCTGCGTGAAACTTTTCCACTATCTTTCCATTTTTTTTACCTCAAGGCAGGATCTGCTAACATTTTGTGCCAGTGCAAAATGATAGCATCCAAGAAAACTGTGTTCTCGAGAGATTCCCCACAGGGGGATTGACCTAGAAATAGGTTGATATAGCTGTCCCTGCAGCTCAGGGCAAGCTGCAATTTGCATTCATGGGAGTTCCGAGTTCCGAGGTGCAAAATAAAATGAGGGAATTATGGAAATTCACAGCAGAAGTGATATATTAAGAGCCAGTGGCCTTTCATTATCTGTTGATTGTGCACAGAATGTTCCTCAGACATCAGCATTACTCCTACAGGCTTGGTTTTAACATGCGTCCTCATGTCATACTGTTTTTCATTTTTAACCTGTAAATTGTGCTTGTGTTGCCCAGTTGCTTTCAGTGTCCCAGAGTGGCTTTTTACATGCTGTTAAAACACCTCTTCTTTGCAGCAGAGAGCTCTTTGGGGTGAACTTTGACACCAACTGTTTAAGCTCCCACAGTAAAAGAGCTGTTGTGCCCATTGTTTGGTCCTCACATTTGTACTCTCTCAGTTTTAACTAATTACTCACGTCTGCCCTCGATTTCATGCTTTAATTTAGTAGATAACCTTGTGCAGTTGGGAACAATTGCACATGCACTTTCTTGTGCACCGTGCTAAGGATTGCATCAGTGTTGGTCAGTCCGAGCATCAGCGTGAAATAAAGACTGTCAGAGGCAGTGATATACAGGTTAGCTGTAGTACACAACACTACCCAGTGACTGTCTTCAAGCATTATTGCTTTAATCACCAGGAAACATTTGATTAGGTTCTTGCAGGGGTGTCTCTTGTTATTGCCTGTTGCTGGAATCATTGCCTGAAATCTAAATTACCTCAAGCGCGTTTTTAAGAGCTGACATCCAGCTGCAAGGAACAGCACTGTTCTAAGGCTCTGATACAGTACAGAGTTTTCATCCAGCCGAGCAATTTGCTGTTTGCTCAGTATATTACGGGCTAACACAAAGTGTGATCAAAGAGAATATGAAAAGCTTAAATACAGTTATTGACTTTTTTCTTCCTGTCTACTCTCTAGCTTTCTAATCTGTGTGTGTTTGTGTGTGTGTGTGTGTGTGTGTGTAGATATTCGTGACCGCAGGAAGAAGCCTGTCATGCTGTTTATTCATGGAGGCTCCTACATGGAAGGCACCGGGAACATGTTTGACGCCAGCGTCCTCGCCGCGTACGGCAACGTGATCGTGGTGACCATGAACTACCGGCTCGGCGTGCTCGGTAAGTGCCCCTGGATACTTCTTCTTCATGTCAGGGAAATCGCTCCGTCACACGCAGATTGCAGCGACACACCTCATCCCGCAGTAATAAGACTCAACTAAGATCTCATTCGCTCTCATTCGCCACCCCACCAAACACAAAACAAGTCAGTTGTGCACTCGTATAAGTCGATTTCTCTCAGCAGATTCTTCTTCCATTTTCTGAATTGATTAAGCCGGTGATGGATGACATCAATAGGATTCGTCAATCTAATGACGACCAGTGCACGTGTTGATCACGAGAGCTCACTTTCTTATAGATTTCCTTTGTTGATTATTCCACTCTTAGCACTGATTGTGTCACTGTTTTTCTTTCTATGAATATCAAGGTTTTTTACAAACCCTTCCCCTGCAACCACATGACAAGAAACCCCACTGTGTTAATGTGTCTCCCATATTTCACACACATCAAACAACAGTAAATGTTTAAATTCTTTTTAATAAGTGAATTAGAGATAATAAATAAATGAATAGCAGTGAGCCATGTCTGTATAGTGTAGAAAAAATCAAAAAAAGCATTTCATTTTTATTTTTGCTGTGTTTTTTCACTGTACTAATAATTAGTTTTGCAAGTTTGTGGTGTGGATGTTTACAAGTCTCGAGCCCTTTCACATCTTGTTAACTGCGTGATCATTAAAATTTAATTAGATGAAGGTCACAAAATGCTACCAGCGTCTACTTATTCCAAGCAGTGTGAGTTATTTAGAGATAAGCGTTTTGTGCGTGATCTGTATTTCTTTATATCTATTTTAGTAGTCATATCAGTTCAGCGGGCAGATGTTCCCCGACCTTACACTTTAAATAGATTTATGATCTTGCACCAGCTTTAACCTTTTTGCCGTGTGACCACCGCTCCATTATTTATTCGTCCACTGAGTCCCCGTGCTCAGATTCTGGTTATATTTTGCCAGTAACTCTCTTAGAAAGCCCTTTATGAAAGCGAACGGGAACAAGCATGCAAATCAGATACAGATCTGGCATTTTTACTGACACAGAAATGCACCTCACAATTCTTCATTTTAACTGCACGCCCTCGCCCCGGCGCCTCCAATCTCTAGATGTCTATTTTGCGGCTGTATAATTCATTCTACAGCAAGGACAGTAAAAAAAGAAAATGGCTTTACAGAGTGTTTTGATATGAGAGGGTGTGGTTATGATGCACTTTTGAGCTGTTACTACCAGATGTCGAAAGTGAGGGATTTGGAAAGTAGTTACACAGCACTACACTGTGACCTGCCTGCTCAGGTCACTGTGAGATCTGCCACGGTCGGGTTTGGGGGGAAAAAAAAAAAAAAAAAGAGAGAGAGAGAGAGTATCATTTGTCACTTCAGCTCTCCAGCACGAGCTCGTCATCCTTTTCCTGAAAATACACTCCACTTCTCCTCTTTGTTACTCACCGCACTCTGTCCCGCTCCATTGAGACCAAGTAATTTAGCTTGGAGAGGAGGAACATGCCTCTAAGGAGGCAGGTGCTAACTAAAGGAAACTAAGTGCATTAGATATTTCATTAGCTGAAGAGAGAGTGGGCTGCTGGAAGCTGTTTCAAAATAGGCTGCCTCACTTTGATTTGTTTTGTTTCGTTTTTTTTTTTAAAGGACGTTACTGTGTTGTTTTTCGGAGCACTTACACAGACGTTACAATGGTGACAGATTTTCATTTGCATGTAATTACCCAAAGTGTTTGCTTTTCAATGCATCTTTATTGAGTTCATCAGCGTTTTTCCTTCAAGTGGATAACGAAATGCAATCTAAAATGTGACTATTACCAGAGGTCCATAGAGCTGCCAGAAAACCAGTGTGTGATGGGAGTGTGTTTCTTTGCCTTTATATTTCAGAGCTCTTGTATTTCAGGAGTTAAAAGAGTTAAAGAGTTAAAAGATCACTGTGTTCTTGTTTTTTTTCCAACTTGGGTCTCATTTTTGTGGATAGTGATATTTCCTGTTTATAAAAAATAACATTGCTCTTAATTTTAAGATCTGGGAACATAATTCATTTTAAACTAAATCTCACATTACGGAATTTATCTTTGTAACAAAAAACTGATTTTGTGTTGCAAGTTTGATTTGCTGGACCTGTCACAGACTTGCCACACAGTTTTCCTGTGCAGCAAGGGAGTTATTATCGACCGTTCGGGTGTACTCCTGCCTCCAAAAATGAACTGGTTTCAGCTAAAATGTTAGTGTTTACAACCTGTCAGACCTCCTGTGTTTTCTTGCCCTGTCTGGCTTCATTGAAATGATGGTGTTGTTGTGATAGCTCCCAGGTCTAGGAATGACATTGGTGAGTACAGTGTTATCATAACCGATAGAATTTATGAAACTACCAAAATAAGATGCAAGATTTGATACGCCTAACTTCTCCTTTAATGTGGTTTAATGGACTGCATCACATTTACGTATTTATTCAGTCATGTTATGTGATCTGCTTATAATTAAATCCATTTGTGACAGATGCTAATTGCCAGAAAAGGGGCCAAATAAGAAGTCTGATGGCACAACTTAGTCATATACATATACATTGTTGTATCCCAGCTTGAGCAAAGTATGTAGAGTTGTAGATAATCCTGTTCAAAGGGTATCCAAATAAGTGGATTACTAACAGAAGTTCAGTTTTCAAAGACAAGACTCCTGTAAACTGTTGACAGAACTGGTGTCAACAAAGAAAAGAGATAATTGTAGTTTAAAGTATTAAATTCAGATTATTCCTGTCATTGCTGTCACTGGATATGCATTAGATAGGACCGGGTCTTACTAATCTCCTCTTTTGAATTTGTATATTTTTTTCCCCAGTATCTTTACATCTCTCTCTCTCTTTGCTTTAGTCTGTTGACATCTCTTGCATTTCCTTCTCTCTGCACCCTATCTGCAACACTCGCATCACATACTTTGAGTCAAGGAGAAATCAAATTGAGACAGAGTCTTTGTCATTTGTATGCAAAGAGAAAGCTCCGGCTATCTTCCAAATATGAGAGCCATCTAGTGCAATTTGGCTGTGATTGGGGAGAAATGTGAGTAATCTCTCACCCCATGCATCCTATATGATGGATGACATTTTCCTTTGACGGAGAGAGACACACAGAGAAGTCAGTATGGGGGTTAGAAATGCACATTTGTGTGTTTAGCGGTGGTGTGAGTCGAGCACGTGTAGCCGCACGCGTTCATGCATATCAATGTCTGCTCTGTGGATACACTGCGAAGGTTCCCACTGTGTTTGTGTTCTTGCTTCAGCAACCTGACATGCTGATTTGGAGGGGCAGTGCAGGAATTATTGATACAGGAGCTGGATGTGGTCATGTGAAATGTAAACTCAATATTATGTGCCTGTCTGTGTTTGTGTGCAGACGGGAATGGTTATCTTTGCGTGAGATCTTCAAATGCATCTTCAACTGTCAGACCCCTCCAGCACATATTGAATGTTTTGTAAGTTGACTGATATCGTCTTTTGCGGCCGCAGTCAGCAGTGCAAAAATAAAAATTGAGTTCTTGACTTATTAAGCCTACCATAAATTACTCTGAGAGTTGCAAGGTTTTGCATCGCCGTATGTTTTCAATTTAGCAGGGTATTTAATAACCCTGATCGTATAAATGATTACAGCTGTAGCTGAGTTCATTTGAATGTTGCTAATTAAGACTTAAAGCTGGTCTTCTAAAACACGTCTTGCCTGTACTGTATCTGGAAAGCAACAGATTGCAAACGAAAGAGTAAGCTCTCTGCTGCTGGACTTGAAATCTGGTCGTTGAAACTATACTTCAAAACTGTTCCGAATATTGAAGAAAATGCAAGTGTGCTTGGTTAGAAGTCTCAAATCAACCAGCTCCAAATGCAAAGCCAGCAAACTCAAAAAGGACAGAGATAGGAGTATCTTTGTGAAAGAGTAAGGATAATGCCTGAAGTGTGGTTTGAAATCCAAACCTTGTGGGTTAGGCAGTTGGCTACTGTACATGTGAGGTGACGACTATTTAATAGCATGTCACGTAACTCAAGCAAGAGCTTGATAGAGTAGGGGTCAAAGGATAAGCTTTGTTTTCCTATGTTTTGGGGTGTAAATAATTGATAGGGACAATAATCTTAGGAATGGGTGCAGTATTGAGGACAGTGTATTCAGCAACTGTGAACAGCTGCTGCAGTGTAAACAAACGTTAAAGTAGGTCCATTAAAGTGCTGCTTTTTGCCAATGACAAGCTCAATTTTTTATTATGAGTGTCTGACTCCATCATAAATAGGATTCCTAGGATTCCTACAGAGATAGGCCTTCTGATTAAAGTGTAAGATCCTCACTATATATCACTACCAGACTCCATAAACAAAAACATTACCGAGCAGAACACAGGAGCTGCTGGAATATTGCTGCCTTGATTGGTTAGTTTGTCTGTGTTGTTTTTGTGAGTTGTGCTCCTACCACCCTTCAACTACTGAAGACATAAGAGGAAGTAACTCTAACCCTAGTCGGGGGAGACTCTCTTCACTGTGGATTGATACAGATTTGGTGGGCTAGTGAGTATTTACAGCATATGAGAGACTGACTCAAATTAAGTACAATGTGCATTCACTGTAATGAAGGAGCATGTCACTGTCACAACGTGTGTCTCAGATATATTTGAATCATTCTGGCAACAACAGAGCTGTTCACCATAGAGAATCAGATATATGAGACTTTAGCTGATAATACTGTTGGTGGACGATTAATGATGTCACTGTCTATTTAACATTGTGTCTGCAAGTGAAATAAGATCCATCTGTATCTTTTAGATGTCAACAAAGTTAGCTGTTTTGTGACAGGAGGAGCCTAGTTTAGTGTCCACCTTTTGTGTTGTTAAACTCTTGAGCGCGACACAGAACAGTTCTGTAACTGTCCCTGACTTCTGACCTCACTGTGGAGTGAGGCAGGAAAAGTCTAAATATCATTGATATAGCTTTAAAATAAATTAGAAATGAAATTTCTAACTCTTTTTCAATTTGATATGACCTCCATACAGAAGATAGAATAATGCTGAGTGTGAGCATAGTATATTGAATGGACATAATGCACACCCAGAGATGAGTGTCATATATTTGCATATTCCATCCTTTATCATTTTAGACTTGATCTAAATTGAGGAAAACACAAAAAACTGGTCAGATTCACTGCCTCCCATCCCTGTTGTTGGCATACAGGACAACTAAGTCAGTTGGCCTACTATTCCTTCACCACACACTCTAGCTTTACCCCCCCCCCACCCCTTTCCTGCTCAGTGCCTCACTACTTCTGCTGCCTATTTAGATCTCCTCTCCCCCTGTGGCAACTTGGCCATCATTCCATCCATTCTAAACCCTTCACAGCATCCCATTTGGTGAGTTACAGCCTCAGCCAGGACAGCAGAGTCACTTTGTATCCTGTGATACAAATAGCTCCAAGAATCAGGTCTGAAGAGAAGGAATTGGTCTTGACGTATTTTTGTACTGATTAAAGATTTCCTTACTTGGCTTTTATTTTTTATTTTTTTTTCATTCAAAAACAGTAATTTAGTAATGATATTGTTGGGGTTACATTTAGTCACTTCAGATTCACGTTTAATGTGTAAACCATGTTCTCCTCCAGGCTTTACCTGTCATTTATGAGAGCATTTATTGAAAAAAACAAAAAAGAAATCAGGCACACACAAAGACAGGAACAGCAGTAATAGAGGTCAAGGGAAGAGAAATCAACACTCAATCTTTTTTTTCCATCTGGCTGATTGAGAGATGTGATCTTTTCTCTCTCCATCTCCACTGACACGCTTATTTAACAGCCGCCTCTCCAGCCCCTGCCAGCGCTCCACAAATGCTAACCACCGTGGAATCATTCACATAGCAGGACACGCCTGACTCTATCTGTGTGCTAATATGGAAATTTACCTGTCTGCACTCAGACAGGCGAGTTTCTCCAGCAGCAGCAGCAGACGTGGCTGAAGTGGCGGCGGAGAGGGGGAGGAAGAAGCAGCAGGCGGTCTCCAGCGAGGTCTCTGCGGGGAATTCTGCAGAGTTAAATATGTAATGAAAAGCTTCGCGGGGCCACCGAGCACTTGACCTTGCCTCGGCTGCCTTAGCGACAGACATGCTTACAGTACATACGTCACCTCCACCCCAGTGAGCTTTTTATATCCCACTGCTGCCAATGCAAGAGATGGGAAAGAGAGAACAAGAGCAGGAGAGAGAGATGAAAGTGAGACTATGCATTCATTCAGACATTAACAATGATGATGAGAGCAGAGAGGTGGAACAGAGCGGTATAAAGCTTAGAGCATTTTTTTGTTTTTGGTGCCGCATCACTTAATGTCGACATACTGTACACGGCATGGGCTGTGTGAGTGAGTGTGTATGCTGTGGCCAAGATACACACACACACACACACACACACACACACACACGAAATAGGGTGAGAGATTTTGAGAGATGAGAGAAGTGACAGTGGGAGAGAGATGAGAGAGAGGGCAGGGAGCAGGGGGAGGGTGGGGGCGTGGGGGTGGGGGGGCTGCATTTGCCTGTGATGCTAAAAATAAAACCTGCAGAGCTGCTTTTGAGTGTGCACCAGAGCAGACATTCATCTAGAACACAATTATATATGCCCTGTGCTCTGTATGTGCGCGCACACGCACGCACACACGTGTTACGTCGGACCATCTCTTCAGTGCAAAGACTGAACACACACACGCACACACATGCACGCACACACACACTCACACAGGCTTGCATGTTTTGTGCTCGAGATGAGTTTTCCTTAAAATGGCTCTGCCTCACACACTCACACACTGTTACTTTGTAAAACTAGTGAATTTGTATTCAGAGTGTGCAGTGAAACATGCGAGCTCACCATGTCAGTACGGGGGTTCTTTTCATGTGTGTGTGTGTGTGTGTGTGTGTGTGGTCCCATGACCAGACAGCAGTGTGAAACACAACCTGACAGGATAAGAGAAGATATTAAGACACACACAGGCTGAACACCTCTCCCAAACACTTGCACGCACACACACACACACACACACTATTCCCAGTCTCCATAGCAACCCCCGGCAGAATTGATGAGCAAAGTCCTCTTGACTCTGTGCGAGGGGAGAGAAAGGGGGACTGTGGTGTCTTAAGCATGTGTGTGTGTGTGTGTGTGTGTGTGCATCCGAGTGTGTGTTGGGTGGTATAGACTGTGACTTTGAGATAGAGGACAGGCTGGTCCACTATGAGAGGGGATTAGCACCTCAGCTGGCCTGCATCACACACACACACATGGACCGACGCACATTCCCATGGACAGGTGAGATGCATGCAGACGCCCTCCTGCACTGACACACACATTAACACACACAGGCATGTATTCAGACAGCGCTCATAGCTTCTCTCAAATCGCTCCCCCGACATCGTTTCTCCTCTGTTTGTCCGTGGCCTTGAAACTCTCTCACCCGACATACCTCTTGCGTTCTTACCTTCCTTTATTACCTCCCCCTTTATCTCCCCTCACCTCCGTCTCTCTTCTCACGCTCTCCTCAGCTCCATCCTCCTATAGATTCACTCCGTCAGGAACTTGTGCACAATTGTACATACTGCAACAGTGCTGGTGTATGAGGTGTATTTCAGCATGTGAGACACTGCTGTATAACTGTATGTAGAACTTACATATGGAAAGTTACACAAATACAAACACGCAATAAACATATTGATAGATTCTTGTCATATTCAAAAATAACATACACCCTTTCTTAAAAGCAATCCAGGGATAATACACAGCAGAGTGTGACAACAAAAGCATAGATATATCCCCACCTTCAAAGCAGTCTGGCAGTCAGGCAACATAATAAACACCTTTGAAAACTTCATGCTCAGGGTCAAACCATCAAAAACAGTCACCAGAAGTCAGTATTATTGCATTAGTTAGATTCCAGCCCAGCTGCAGTGGAAATAATTCGCCTTAATGATGCAGTATTAAAGCAACATTCAAGCGTTTCTCTCTCTCTTGTGTCTTTCCAGAAACAAGAGTATAGGAGCCAAGCAGTGTAAACCTGCTGAGGCTTTCCAAAGTAGCATTTCATTCCAGATGTTTGTCTTAAAGTCCACTGGATGAGCTATCGGATAGGGATCTGCTTCAGGAGCAACATTAAGTGGCTCGCACTCTTTGCCCTCCTACGCTCATTTTCCCTGAATTGCATTTCGCAGCAAATGTATCATGACCAAGTGCAAAGTTATCGTGACCTAGACAGAATGGACCCAGTTATGAGAAAAGATCCAGGTTGAAAAATACCCTACGTTTTCATGTAACAAATGAGGAGAAACAAGATTTTTAGATCAGGGCTGTAATACTATTTAATTACTGAAAATCAAAAAGGTAACAGAATCTTGTATCAGAATATGGTGGGATCATTGCACTTTTTATCTTCATGTTTTCTTGGACAGTCTGGGGCTCTTGAGCACAGTATCTTGTGACTGACACCTCCATTCAGCGCTCTTTATACTGTCTGTCTTGATGCATTATAAACAGTTTCACATTCTGTTCAGGCAGTGAAATGAATCTTTTTTGTGGTATTTGGAATAGACAGCTAACAGTGGTATGCCCACTGTGTAGTAAAGCTGATGTGGCTGACATAATGACAAATGAAAGACAAAGTAGATGTTCTAGTGTGATTCACTGAGGATTGAGAAAGACGTGAGTCAGATAGAAATATATGATTGTGTACGTCTGCTGGTGTATTTCTTCACCACTTAACTCTGTCTCTCGGTCTGTCTGTATCTGTAGCTTTCTCTTGTTGTCTCCTTGTTCTCTTTCTCACGTCCTCTCTCTTTTTCTCCTTCATCTTCTTGTGTGCTCATCTTTCATTTTAACCCCCCCTCCCCAGTTGCTTTGCTGTGGGCGTTCTTTAAAAAAAAAAAAAAAAACTGAGTTATGGGGCAGATTATGCTGATGTATGTTTCACATGTCAAACAATCAGCTTTGTAAGTGAGGAACCATGGGCTGGTAATAGCCGGGGATGGATCATCATTACAGAGAGATGACAGCCATTTGAATCATCGCTCCGTGCTATGGGGTTAACTGGGAGACTCAGTTATCCCACAGGAGAACAGCGGAGTTGTTTGGAGAGCCGAAATAGCATCACACTCATGTTTATGTTGAGACTGACACTCGTAAAGACAGGCTGTTAGCGAGTGTAAATACATGTGCCACGAAGAAAAGCAATCAGTATTTGTCCTGGAATCTGCTGCGACATGACATGATGTTTGTGTCTCAGGACTAAAACTAACACAGCCTTTGAGCTCTCTTTGCATGCAACCAACACACATACATAATAAACAACACATGGCATCAGCATGCTAGTTTATATAGTGCAGAGGATTTAATATTCCACTGAACTGTAGGCCCTTCATGTTTTTTTCATACAGAAATGTGTAAAGTGTTCACATGTTCAAGTGGAAAACAAAGAATCCACAGACATGATGACTGATTGATCCTTGAAGAGAATACTAATTAGTGGAAGTATTACAGTTTAAATTTCTGCCTCATGTACCCTGCCTCAACCTTCCTGGTTTGAGTCACTTCCTGCATTTCCCCAGTCAGTAATCCTGAAAACAGGTGTGAAGTCGATGCTGTCACCTGTTAGGCGTGTGATGCAGAGAAAGGAGAGACAGACATAGGGTTTGCCAGTTCAGTAAATGAGAGGTTTTTCGTACCTCTCCCTCAAAAATTGCCACGTTGTGCGGCTTCATTACATCCCAGTCTGCCGAGGCCGCCGTCAGTCTCTGCTCCCTCTGCTACGATGGATCTCTGCCTGTGTTGCTGTTAAATATCACATCCATCTTATAAGTATAGAATACCAGGGCTATACTCACCAAGCCATCCAGAGTTGCTCTGAGTGATGAAATGATATATTAAAAAAACATATTGTGATGACATTTTCTTAGAATTTCCTCCCTAAAATTAAGATTGAGTTTGAGCAAAGGTGAAAACTGTCAACAGATTTGGGCAGAGAACTGTGAAGAAAGCATACAAACTGAACAGTCTGCCAACAAGATGACAGCTAAAGAACTGCTCTCAATTCTCTCTTTTTCAGATTCGTTTAAGTTGCCACATTGTCCAGTGTGAATTCTCTTTCTACAACATTTGGAATTATGCCAAGTCTGATGGATATTTTCATGTCTCATTTCTCTGTATATGACGCTGGTGATTTTCAGTTTTCGTGGATGCCTCCTAATATGACAGTTACCAAGTTTGGGTGAAACATACATCTCTACAGAGCATGCTCGCTAAATACCGCTCTTGTTTTTTTGCTTATATATAATAGAAGAGTTTTAAGGAGTTGATGAAGCAGATGAGAAAATGGCTGCTTGAAGCCAGAAGAGAGTAACTCCACATACTAACAAGTAGATGATCTAATGCCCTTGTTAGGACTATGCAGGGATGTTGATGCTCCACTGGCTCAGAGCAGCCACAACATCAATTATTGCAGCTTTAAATTGAACACTTGAAGTGTTTAAGGTATATTTGTAATGTTGCTTAGCCAGACCCAAATGCAGACAACACACCACTCAAAAACGTAATATTGGCCACAGTCACAGGTACTGAATTAACTAAATAACTCTCTAAAAAGTAGAGGAAGCCTGGCATCTTCATGACTCAGCAGCTAGGATGTGGAATATATATAAGGTATATATATAGTGAGCTTGGCAGGTGAAGCAAATATTTATGCTGATCAGTGTAAACTATCGGTCATCAGTGGGATTCCTGCCCACTGGCATGAATGTCAGGGAATGCCCAGGGCAGCCCCAGATTCAGAACCATGGACAGTGGTTATGAAAGTGTTCGCTGTTTAATGGCTGAAAGTTCCACTACAATATATAAAATATCCCTGCTTTTCTTTGCTTCATTTCCTCTTTTTTTCCACTCACTACCTGCTGCTTCCTCAGCCTATTACTCCAGCCTGTGCCTCTCCATGCCAGCCTGCTGTGTTGCCACTTGCCTCTGGTTCGAGAAACACCAGCTCATCCTGGAGCTCCAGCTGTTGTTCCCTTGGTCCTTCTCCCTTGGAGGAGGTTTTGTGCTGGGGGCACAGCTGGGCACCATCACCCCTCTTCCCTCTTCTCCCCTGGATCTCTGCTAACCCTCACCCTTCCATATCTCCACCCTGCCACCACCACTGTATTAACCCATCAAGCCTTGCTAAAGCAGCACCTGGGGCCAGGAGGGTATGTGTGTGTGTGTGTGTGTGTGTGTGTGTGTGTGTGTGTGTGTGCACCCCATTACTCATGTCATATGTTCGCCACTTTTCCTATCTTAAACACACACACAAGCCCTATAAAGTAATTTGCATTACATAGAAGGTGAGGTCAAGGATAGGACTGCTTGGTGTCAACCACATGGTCGGCGAGGGCAGCTGTGATTGACAGGAGGAAAAGCATGATAATAGCAGAGGTGATAGGATGCCTGACATGAGCGCACACACACACAGTCGCATGTACACACACATAATAAAATGAGACAGCAGAGGACCCAGGGAGAGGGAGTTGGATAAAGAGAAAACCGAGGAGAGCGCAGGGAGAGTAGTGAGGGAAATAGAGTTCACTCATCCATGCAGTTCGCTCCTCTTCACACACACATGCACAAACACACACACACACACACACATGCCAAGCACAGGCTGGCTGTAATAACTTGCTGGCCCAGTAACAGATGATGTGAGCAGTGTGAGGGCCAGGCTACACCTGCTCTCCTCTGCTGCTTCACCTCCCCTCTGGTCCTCAGCCCCTACATCCAAACCCAGAGCAGCCGCAGTCCTGGCGACTTTACAACTTTCCGACAGCTGTGATTTAAGAATAAATGCATGTACCACTGAAACCTACACACACCTTCACTTCTGTCCTGTTTCAACACCTGTCCTCTTAACTGAAAACCTTACATGGTTCTCTAAGGTGCTTGATGTGTGTGTGAAAGTCTGTTTGCGCATATTCCCAAGCTTAACATATTAAAGAATTTTTGCATGGGTGTTAGTTTATGTGATGGTAATGGAATGGGCTATGAATATGTATAAGGTGAAGTGGGGGGTGGGGTGGGTGTATATGTGTATTATCCACCTGTGCTGCTCCAGTTCTCCTCCTCTGATCAAGGATGAAGCGGTGTAGGCATCTCATTAGGAAGCTGCTGGAGCTAATTAACTAATTAACCAGCCTATCCTGAGGAACCAGCCCTTTGCCAATCAAACGGCCCTAAACGAACTGCATTCGCTAACCTAAAGGGAAGGGCTGCGCCCCGGCTGAGCGTCTTTCCTCCGCTCGCTTCCCGCCACCGTGGCATGCCCGCTCACACTTGGCTGGGCTGAAACAAAGACGAGCTGATGATAATGAACATTCATTTGTTCCTCAGACAGTGCACTCTCGTGGACAGATGCGCGTGGGCACACACACACACATAGACACACTCAAAGTAGTTCATGTTTTCATATGGAAAGCTCTGTAATCTGTTGAGCTTTGAATGAGGCAGATGGTACCTCTAAAGTGGTGCCACAACAAGCTTTAGCTGCTGTGTCAAATGTGCCTTTTTTCTCCATGTGAGGCTATTTCCTGAACACTTCTGGAGCATAACAACATTTCAAAGCGCACCAAATGAATGACTGCTTGAAATTATTGCACAAAGCCTTGTGGCTGTGCAATTACTATGATCTGTGCAACATGAATGAAATACAAAAGTTATTACAAGCTTTCATTTTAATAAAGTAGATGTAATGTGCTTGAATATAGCTGAACATGGCCACTGTCATAGCACTCAGTCTGAGAGAGAAAGGAAGGAAAGAGGGAGTGTGTGTGCTTTGTGTGCACATGTTTGCATGCATGTCCCTCTACAGCATCTCATGGCCTCTCTTGTGCCCTCTGCGTGGCTTTTGTCAATGTTTGTACGTACAACAGTCAGCCCATAACAGTTTACTGGTGAATTAGTAATGAACACACTTTGTCCTCTGCAGGTTTTTGCTTCTGAGTGTGTGTGTGTGTGTGTGTGTGTGTTTATGCACAGTTCCTGACTTGGGGTCCCCAAACCAAATAAGGTACAGCAGTAGATTAAGCCCTGCAACAACCAGTCAATTGTAACTTTGGATTTCTCCACATACCAAAATGATGTGCATGTGGTCTCAGTAGGAGTGATACTCAGAGTCACGTAAGCCTCTCCAAACCTAAGAATACAGGGGGAAAAGTGTAAGGAAAGGTGTTTATCTGCTGTAATGTCAGCATACTATCTAGCTTACTAACTAGAGTAGAAACTTCCAAAGGCTCAAGTCCTTTATTCTTGTCAAAGAAAGCATAAATCTGTATGTTTTTCTATAGTAAGCATCCAAACCATTCACGGGATATGTCTCCATTTATTCTGCATGGAAATAAACATGGATCATTAGAAGGCAAGGATGCTGACTTGCAGTTTTAACCTAATCATGTACAGTCTGTAGCTATCCAATGCAAATTAGACAGTCTTAGGCAGAATGTGCATTTAAAGAGTTTTTAGCTGAGGGGATTTGTCAGTCAGCTTGAAGTGCTACAGAGACAGCGGCTCTCAGGGCAAATAGGCTAACGAAGATGTGTGACTGGACAAATGCTTGGCTGTGAACGCTGTGTAAAAAATTTAAGCCACGGTTGAGTGAATTCCTGTATATGTCCTGTGCTTCCTTACATTTATAGTGATTCACAGCCATCCACTGAGACTCAGTAGAAAGTCGTCTGTAATGTATTCTACTGCGGCTATGTGACCATCCGTATACATCGCCGTCTGAAGCATTAGTGCTACGGCACCCTTGGGTCTAACATACAAGAAGACTGTGCGATATATGATCCAGAGACTCCCACATCACCCAGCAGAGCAACGGCACCAACTCTCCTCTCTGCAGGAATTTCTATGATTAAAGGACTAGTTTGTCAAATATTTGGTCCCAGAGCAGCACCCAAAAGTGGGAGAGGGATTAATTTGTGTGGTGGTGTTTTATAATGTAACGTGTGTTTTAAAGAACATCAGTACAGAGCAAGACTGGAACTGGATCACAAACATGAGTGTTTTGATACATGTTCTCTACCATGCTCATGCTCTGATCTTTGCCCTCAGATGGCTGGTTGGTTCTCTCGTGCCATCATCAGAACTGTCTTCTCTCTCATTAGAAGGCAGGAGAATAGATTGCTATCATTTGTGGTTTGGGGTGAGGGTGTAATTATGTTTGTAGAATACATACTGGCTCCCAAAATCTCTTAATTGTTGTTCTTGCTCACAAAGCGTGTCTTCTTCTTATTCCTCCTCACATCATCACCTCAAAGCTTTATCTGCTTCACTCCGTCTGACCTCCCTCGCCACCTCGCACGTTTCCCTGCTTCTCTGTGCTGTTTTTTAATTACGAGAAAAACAAATGTTCTAATTAATTGGTCGACTATACAGAAAAGAAGAATACAGGAAGGGCATAAAAACCAGAAACGTTCAGTCCTACTGATCGGGGAAATTAGATGAATAAAATATTTTGTCATCTGCACATTCACACAGATGCTAAATGAGATATCCTTGTATATGAGCAAAGTGTTGAGACTGTTTGTTGTATTTTTTAGGGAAATAGAATAGGATCAAACGGCGGGTGTTGCCTTACACATGTAAACATGAGATGTCTGGGTGACTTTGCGGAAATGAGCTGGCTCCAATTGGGCTTTGAGCAGATGTGAGTGGTGGAAAAGGCAAATTGGAATTGGCGCCTGATCTGACAACTTGGCAGTGTTTTTACCTCCCGTCCTCAATATGAGTGCAGTAAATTGAGTGCAGCCCAATATGGGAATAAGATGAGATTTGTTTATTTGCTCTTTTTTCCTCCTTTTTGGCTTGCATGCAGGTTTGTAAATGTCAGCAAATCCTCAAAATACTACTACCTTTGGAGCTGTAGAAATGTATTTTTGACGGCTAATTGGAGACAAGACATTTCACTGACTGCCTTAATTTCAAAATAGCTCAACTGCAAGTCCATTTACACAGAGAGCTGTACCACACACACACACACACACACACACACACACACGCACACGCACAACACATTCAAAACCAACATGACAGAAACCATTTAGGTGTCATGCAGTACATTTTGCTTCCTTACACTTGCAGCGTACTACACACTGTTCAATTATGCATTAGATATACCATGGATAATACATGACGTGAATATAGCTGATGTGAAATACTCCAAGGAGCCCTACACCTTCGATATTATTCATATACTGTATGGGTCCACAGTGTGTGTGTGTGTGTGTGTGTGTGTGGGTCCACAGTGTGTGTGCGCATTCACATTCATGCTTTAAGAACGTTTCAACTCCCAACTGGATTTCCTAGCAGGTGGTTCTCGATCGCCCCCTCTCAGCTCTTTGCTCTGCATCTCCCTAGGAAGATGGATACAGCTGCGGGGGGTGGCAGCTGACGCTATGATTATGTACTGTTCCATAAGTATTCATGAGTCAAAAAGTCTATTCACACACTTACACAATATTGCCTTGTGGCAGATCTCCTGGCAGAATTGCTGCTCTTATGTGTGTGTGTGAGGGAAGATAGAGAAAGAGAGGCCCTGTCTTCTTTCTCCTCTCATGTAAGGAAAACCAGGCTCCACCGGGAATTCCTTCCATTCCGAGCTTCAGTCAACCCCACCCCACCTTTTCATCCTACAGCCAGCCTTCCGCTCTCCTTCTTTCTCCTGATATTAATCCTCAGTGTGACTTCACACCTTTCTATCTTTCCCCAACTCTTCCTCCATCCTTTCTGTACCACGCTACTCTTCCATAGCTACACTAACTCCACCGCCATTGTCCCCTTCCATTTTACCCTCATCTTTCTTTTGAACTCTGAAATAAATATAATTAATTTTCTAGATAAGTGGTTTGTCTGTGGGAAGAGGAAATTAAATTAGACATTTTCTCATGGGTGTCTAATCAGTCAATCATTAGTTACAAATGTTATATAAAAAATGTTACTGTTGTTATCAGCTCTCATAAATACCAGATTAAAGTTGAAATATCAAACAAGCATATTCCACCATCACCCCCACTTTCATTTTCCTCATAATGACGAGTCATTGTTCTCTTAGTTGATGCGGCAATGAGCTTTTTAAGTGAAAAGTTAGAAAAGTTAACTTATTCCAAGTAGAATTTGGGGTACTAAATAGATTTTATCTAATGAAAGGATGACAGCAACATAGCTGTTACTTGTCAGTTAATTGCAGATTTAAGAAGAAGAAAAAAAACTTCTTATGGGGAATAACACAATGTCAAAACTCCTGAAGCAGCTACTTTTACAGCGTAGATGAGGCTTTTTAAAGATAAAAGAAGTTACTGTCAGCAGATTTGATCATTAATGCCACTGCATTGTAATAAATAGTGTATGGCAGCTCTTAGTCATAATTAGGAACAATTAGCAATGTTACTGTGTTGAGCCCAACTGGTGTGGCTGCTATTATCTGCTGATTTTAGCTTAATAATAATAGTAGTAATAATAGGCCTCAAATAACCCACTCTGATGATGTTTCATGTTTTCAGTTTTTAAAACACTAAATGAAATTAGTTATTGCAACACTTGTCTAAACATTTCAAACTCATTTTTAAAATAACAATAGTCTCAAACCTTGTACACACTGTAAACACTCATTTAACAAATAGAAGAGTTGAAAATAATATATTAACAGTTTCACAGAGATAGTGGTAACACTCAGAGCTAAGCTTCAAACTCTCATTGGCAGTGGAAGGTGAGGAAATCAGTTTTGAGTATTTTGTGCATTTACAATGCCAAGCTTCACTAAAGAGTTTTACATGTTTAAACATGCAGTTTCAAAGGTGCTGCTAATTCTTATATTCTAAATAACAATCACAATTTTGTGTAACTAAGTAATCTAAACTCAAATGCACTGCATCTCAGTCTTGTATGGGATTGGTCAGTTTGCCCAAAAGTCTCAATGGGTAAGAGTTAACTCAACCACCTTCACTTTTTAGCTTTATAACTGTACTTGTATATCATGTTTTGCTCCATCCACTGTTAAAGCCAGGCATGGCTCTACTGATTGCACTGATACAGATATTGCCCTCACTTTGGCCCACTGCCCAACTGAATCTGAAGAGCCACATAATAAAGTATTATACTGTTCTCATGAGCCGGCTAAAGTGGCCACAACAACAGAGAGACACACCACATGTAAGAATTAACAAAGAATACTTTATTAAACCAAATGAAACTAAATTAAAGAGTCAGATTAAATATTTACAACATAGAGTGTGGAAATCAGCTAAAGTCAGTAGTGTACATGAGTGAAGAAGATAACACATAAAAGAAACTAAGACAACACAAATAAACCAGGATGTGGGAGAGAATGGTTAGACTGCAGCCAAGACTTATTTAGCCTGGGTGCCACAGATGTTCCAGATCAGATTTATCAGCTACCTGATCTCTCTCAGCAAACAGAGAAACACATTAGTATCAGATCAAACCCCATTACTCATCTTGGTCACAGTTCTATAATGAATTTAAGGTGTTCCATAAGATATCAATAGTACTTTCATCCTGAAAAATCCTGTATCAGTGGGCTATGAGTAATGCATGGGTAATGAATCTTTCCAGCGATTCCAACAGTGACTGACTCCATTAATATTTTCCTGTTTACAACTTGTTTGCAAACACTTTGAAAGCCTGTTCTTTTTCTGCAAGGGAATACGTGTTACATTTGATGTAACTTACTCTGAAGTGTTAATCTGGCAACAGTCAGACCAGACAAACCGCCTACTACTCTCTCCAGCGTCTCTTCAACCCTTCTTTTCTTCCCTCCACTGCATCTCTCCATCCCCATCCTTGTTTGAAAGTAAGAAAATCAGCTCAGACAAGCCCACCCTACTTCTTCATCCATACACCCCTATATACTTCTCTCTGTCTCTGCGGTAGCCTCACCCAGGCAGGTCAGACTAGTTCAAAGTGAAGCCTCCTCCTTTCTCTCACAGTTTGCCTTCCATCAACACCTTTCTTCTCTCTCCATCTTCATCTCCTCATCTCCCTCTTCCATGCCCTTCTTTTATTCCACCGCCCCCTGTGTCCTCAGCAGTGTGGGTCAGGCCAGTTCAGAGCGTCAGGGTGAGCAGTCAGCTCCCGTTATGACAGCCTGTCCGACTGAATACACCTTCCTCTCCTCTCCTGCTCCTCCTCCTCCGACCCTTCTTCCTCTCTGTCTCTCTAAGAGGCAGCTCCCCTCAACTCTCCGTCCTTCCACCCTTACTCTCTCTCGCTGGGATCACACTCCTGCCCTCCTCGCCATCCTCTTCCTCTTCTATCTCGTACTCCTGTCCAGCTGTTGTCATTTTCTCTTCCTCCCCTGTAACCCCGCGTTGGCCCTCCCATCCGTCACCGGCTCATCCTGTCCTCTCTCGTTGCCATGCATATGTCTCAAACCCTAATAGCTGTCCCTCTGTCTCTGTCTCTATCAGTTCATCTGTCTCCTCTGTTCTTTTCTTTCGCCACACCACCATCACCCTTCCTCTGTCCCTCATCTGTCACTCCCATTCTTTTTTCTCTCTCCATTTCTCCTGTTTTTGTACTTTTTCCTAATGAAAAGATCCGTTTGTTCTGAACCTGGCGATCGTTCATCTTCATTTTCTTGCATTACAAACGGCCCGTCTGTTCATTAATCTTTAGCACTCCCCCTGTCTTTCTCTCTCTTATCTATCATCTATCTGTCTCTATATCTAGTTCCTCCAAACTTCAAACCAGTCTTTCTCAGATTAAACTCATTCCCATCTGAAATATATTCACAACTGATTCACCTGTACGTGTATATTTGCAGATACAGAGTACTGACGCTTTCTACAGGTGCTTAGTGGCTTTTAGGAATCAAAAAATAGGCTTTTGTCTGTATCAGCCCACATATAATTACATCCAGAGAAGAGAATGCTTTCACACGGAATGAAATAACTGCACAGTAGAGAACATAATGATTATAACATTTAATTCCTATTGATTATTTTAACCATAACAATGTCAGTGATTAATTTACCTTATTCATCACATTAGTAAATAATGTCTTCTAAGGTGATAAAGCCCCCGGTTGCATTTTCCCCAGTGTGACTTTCCATTTCAAAGTTTTCTTTTAATGAGATCATCAGTGTTGTTACATGTAAGGATCAATACCACTCTCATCTTTGTCCATTGAATATGAAGCTATAGGCCACAGACAGTTAGGCTAGCTTAGCATAAAGTTGGACTGTGTGCTGGTTTTTGGTCAGGAGCAGTGACTGTCTTTAAATTAAACAAACAAGCTATAATATGTCAATTATTAAGCTTTAGAGGTATTGATAGCTGATTTTTTTTCACCTTTGCTCAGAACCAGGCCAGCCTTTTTCCACTACTTCAAGCCTTTATACTAAAAAAAATTCTCTAATAGCTCCAGCCTCATTTTTAATAGACCGATATGAGAGTGGTATTGACTTTGTTATATTTGTGAAGAGAGTGTCTCTAAATGCTACATTACCCATGAGTCTTGGAAGTCCCTCAAAAGCACCAATTTAGCTAAATCAAAATGCTTCATTCTTGCAAATGAAAGCACCATGCTGCAGTCGCCACATTCTTTCAAAATTAACCTAGGCTCTGTTAGTAGATGTTTGCCTCTGAAATGAATCTTGGAAGTCATAGTTAACACTTCCTTTGTTTTTTGTTTTATCTACAGGCATGCATCTTTTATATGTGTATATATATATTTCCATAAGTTGCTCATGTTTTATTCTGATGATTCAGCAAGGGGAATTTGATGTTCATCCAGCCACATTAACAACTTCTGTCATGCATCAAGTCTTATGTTCCCTGTCTGAAACATCCACCTTGATAAAGCGATAAAAATGCAGAGGTTCCACTGCTTTGACCATGACCCTTACCTCTCACGTCTTGTTGGACTCCTCGTTGGCGATCGATAACACTTCACATTATGATTGTTATCACACTAATTGGCATCATCAGCAGCCATTAGGACAGTGCTACTGTTATCTTTCCAATCTCATTAGTTTGCACACTCGAATTAGCAAATCTCATATCACACACATTCACATATTCCCTGGTTTGAGTGAGTATTTAACATAAGCTCTGACAGTGTTCATTTTTCTAGTACTGGTTTATGTTAGCATTACCAGAGTTTTCCCTCTTCTTTCATTACTGTGAATTAGTAGTTAGCATCCGTCAGGGCAATGCTGGCTTTTCTTCATTGGTTTGCATTAGTGGTTAGCGAGGATGGTGCTAAGGTTTCCCTAGTCATCTCCCATTAGCAGCCGTTTAGCCCCAGCTTTCCCTTCCCATTACTGTGACTGACAGTGCAGCCGGGTGGAGGAGAGCCAAGCACTCAGAGGACAACAGACCAGTGCACATTTCACTCTGCTTATGCAGCCAGCACACACACAAACACAGAATGCTTACATTTCCAGATGACACACACGACACACATACAAGCCACTATTGTAGTAATACAAAACTGAGATTTTATTTATGAGATATTCAGGTACCTAGCATTTGCGCCACTTCTCAACAACCAATGATAGATTCCCTATCCTTTCATGCATTGACTTTCTGATGGTTGCAGAGAATTAAAATCCCCCAAAACCTCTGAATTGCTGCCTACATCTGAGGTGTATTTGAGTAGTTCAAAGGTCTGGCTTTCCCAAGGTGGTGACAAAATGGCCATTCAGTCTTAATAGCAGGCTTACAACTTACAAAGTACACACACAGTATCATTTGCCTAGTAAGCTTCACAATACTTTTGACAGCTACTACAAGCAGGCAGACGCTTGCTTGCGCACACTCTGACGCACACACCAGATCAATAGCCACCAATGGAGCTTGGGTGTGAGCTCACAGGAGGCAGAGAGTATCTTTTATCAAGTGTTTCTGGGTCATGTCTCTCGTCTCCAAGTCGTGACGCACTGGCTGCTGTATTGAGTGCCCTTATGACTACACTTCATTACAATCATGTTCAAAGGATTTTGATTGTTATTTTTGTGTCATGTTTGTTTTTGGGATTCTGTATTACTGGAGCTAAAATGAAATTCACACCTGACTCATGTTCAGTACCATAATACATTTTTCCAGCTACCTCTAAAAGCTTACTTAACCCATGATAAATGTGTTTAAGGTGGCCAGAGAGAGAAAAAAACAATACTGTATTGATTCTACTTTCCCACAACTTATTGGGGTTGTTTTGCTCAGGTTCATGAGTACATTTCACCTATAATAAGGTGTTAAAGCCTCTATGCTTGATGGATGATTAATAGCATTTACTAATATTGAGCCATTATAACCTACTGCTGTGGAAACTGACTCCTTTACACCTACACTGATCAGTCACAACATTAAAACTGCCTGCCTAATATTGTGTAGGTCCCCCTCGTGCCGTGAGACCAGCTCTGACCCGTTAGGGCATAGGCATGGGAGCCCTGGGGGTGTCCTGTGGTGTCTGGCATTAAGACTTTGGCAGCGGATCCTTTGGGTCCTGCAGGTTGCAGGGTGGGGCCTCCATGGACCACACTTGTTCTGGCGCATGACACAAATGATCGATCGGATTGGGATCTGGGGTGTTTGGGAGGTCAACGCCTAGGGCTCTTTGTCGTGTTACTCAAGCCATTTCTGAGCAGTTTTTGTGGTGTGGTTGGTACATGTCAAGATAACATCTAGATGAATGCCAGGACCCAAAGTTTCCCAAGAACATTGCAGTGTAACGAGATAATCAGTGTTATTCACTTACCTGTCTGTGGTTTTAATGTTGTAGCTGATCAGTGTATGTCATTGCATAAACGTAAGCATATACCTTGCCAAAAAGTCATGTTTTTACCAGGAGAAATATAGCTATGTTAAGCAGGTTTCTTGTAATCCCTGAATTCTTCAGTAACTGAGGGTGTGAGGGAAACTCTATGCTTTGTGGCATTAGTCATGTCATGTTGCTCAGTGGTTCTTGAGCATCGCAAGACATTGAGACATGGAGACCACACAGTAATGGGATAAAGAAATCCAGGTTGGAGTGAAAGACAGAGAGAGGGGAGAGCATCCGAGTGAGTTATCAGTCAGAGTGATTGCAAAGAGTGTTGATGAGGGACGGCAATGAGAGTAGGAGAGTTGGAAAGCTAGTGAGTGTGTACGAAGTATCGAACTGACGAGAATGGAAAGGACGGATCAGGCAAGCGAAAGGGACACCAATCAACACCTCCTGATTGCCTCAGGTGTCCCAGTGGAGAGATCGATCAGCGAGGAAGGGGAGGGAAGAAGGGTAGGAGGACGGAAAGATAACTGCTTCAGACAGACGTCAAAGAATACAAAGAGTGTCATATCTCCCACCGTCTCTCCATCTCTGTGCAGGCCACTCGGGAATGTGCAAGGATGGCAGGGAGGGGGCTGATTATCAGCTTGGTTAAGTTGTTCTGGAAAGTGAATGAATGCTCTGACACTCCTATTCCAAATGCATGTACTAGTCAATCTGTCCACCCATCAATCACTCGCTGTTTGTGTATTTAACTCATTACTTAAAGCAAATACAGGATGGGAGAATGATCACAGATTTCCAGTGTGACTAGGACTTGACTTGAGGGAAAAGTCACCATGCATAGCTTTATTAAAAGGGGCACAAAGATTTGTGAGTTCCCAGGTGAGTGCAAGGAAACACCCCACTTTGTGATGACATCCACAAATAGTCCAACCTGGCCCTCCACAGATCTTGCCACTTTGGTACCAACATGCGCTGCATGCAACCCCTTAACCCCTTTCCCATCAGAAGAAATACAGCTTAAGGCTATAAAATCCAAAAGACTCTAGCAGCTAAGAGTTTGACTGTACCTATTTTATTCAGAGGACAGAGACATGCCTCCAAGTGCTTCTTAATCAAAGTTCAGTCATCCATACCAAGAGTGGGTGCAATAAAGAGGAATGATTGACCCAATTATGTGTACCTGCTGATTACCTTGTCTTGGACTCATCGAGAGGCACTCAATCTATGTCGCCACTCTGAGCACCAAAACTGTATCTCCTACACACATCCTGTCTACATCCCTACCTCTAGCTCCTTGTTCCGCTTGTGACTTCTAATCACAAAGACAAGGCTGTGATGTGAGCCAAACCAGCCATGGCTGAGTCACGTTCATGTTCAGCTGACCCTAACATGACGGAAATCAATGTCCCCCTAGCCCTTCTTCACTCCTCCACCCACACTCTCACAGTCTGTCTCCCTTTCTCTCATTCCTCCCATCACCTCCACCTCCCCTTCTCAAGGTTGCTAATGAATTATGAATCCCTTTAATTCATATCCTCAGCAAAGTCCTAGAACTCTCCAGCTTCAATAGCTCACAGTGGTTCGGCTCCCTTTCATTGAGAGTGAAGGCAGCAAAGTCAAGGAAAATGAAGGTTACTTTATTGTTGTGTTTTGTCCCTGCTGGCATTTAGTAAATACAGATGCAGATAATAGAGTGAGTCACCGGGAAATCTGAATGGTGTGTGTCAGCCTCGAAAAGGAGACAGACAGAGGTTGAAGAGCAATGCTTGTTGACTTTCAGAAAAGACTTCCAGTGTGCTGTTGCTCAGATTCATGAGCATTATTAATTGCAATTAAACAGGAACTTCACAATTTTCACGACGCTCTCTCTAGTGGTGATAATTAACTAATCTTTCTTGTTCATGTCTTAACATGTTTTCACAGCAGTGACTTTTGCTTTTCAGATTAGGTGTTTGGGTGAGTTTTTTTGTATTTCAAAATAATGATATATACTCATCAGCTACAAAATTAAAACCACTGACAGATGAAGTGAATAACATGCATTTGATTTGTAGGACCTGTGTGATATTGTATAGGTCCCCCTTTTGCCACCAAGACAGCCCTGACCTGTCGGGCTCTCTTGAGAGTGTACTGTGATGTCATGAAATTGGCAGTAGATCCTTTGGGTCCTTTGGGTTGTGGAGTGGAGTCTCAAAGGATCTGGCTTGTTCCAGCATATCCCACAGATGATCAATCAGATTGGGATCTGGGGAGTTTGGAGGCCAGGTCGGCACCTTGGGCTCTTTGTCGTGTTGCTCAAGCCATTTCTGAGCAGTCTTGCTGTGTGGTGGGCATATTGTCGAAATTAACATGTATCATTCAACTCTATTACATTTGAAATAAAGAGATTACACACTTTAAAGGCATCAGTATGCTCCAACTTGAGTGCTTGTCCCTGGCCAAACATCATCTGAAACCTCCTCCCTGCACTCCTTTTTGACATAGAAATTAACTTCCATTCACCAGATCTGATGTCCAGTACGGTCTCAGTTTAGGCTTTTTAGAATGAGATCCTTACACAACGTGTCTTCAAAGGAATGGGGTCAAACTCATCAGCGGAAATATATTAAGAATATTTATTATATGACCTTTTCTGCCTTTGGAACCAAGGAAGTATAGTTGTTACCATGGTAAGAACTAATGGGTCATAATAAACTCAATAAACCTTTTCAGTCATAGTCACTCTGTAGGGATTAGAGGTCCACTTATGGCTTTATGGACAGTTGATGTCATAGGTATAGGTTATTGTTCAGTCAGCTGACATCCTCTAGATTCACAATGAGCCATTCAACATCATGAGATCCTTGAAAAAAAAAAAAAAAAAAAAAAAATATATATATATATATATATATATTGGGAATACAAACTTCTCTGACCCACTGCAGTGAAATGAGTTGCTGATTTTCTGTTTAATTTCAGTTTGAGAACAAAGTTTAAACTTTGCCCTCAGCGGCTGACCTCCTCACTCATTGTTTAAGAGACCTTCAAACAGAGGAGCAGAGGACAGTGATTTCATTAGCCATTCTGCGGACGGTGTGTGTGCATGTTTATGTGTGGGTGCGTGTGTGTGTGTGTAAATGTTAATGATATAAGAAATGGAGGGATGGCTAAATGAAAGCTGTGTAAAATGTCAACTGTGCACGTGTGTGTGTGTGTGTGTGTGTGTCTGTGAGTGTGTGTGTTTTTCAATTTTCATTAGTGCTCCAATCTCTCTCTCTCTTTCTCTCACTCACTGTCTGCCTCTCACGCTCACACTCGTGCTTTGCAATTATAACCTCCATTAATTATGAATCAGGCCCCGGATGAACGGGGCGAAGCCGCTGCCACAGTCGGCAGAGAAACCTGGCAAACTCCTGAGCTGTTGACGTCGCCTACGGAAGCGCCGCTTTTTAATTTTCCATTTATTAATTCAGGTTGGTATGAGTATGAGTGGGAAACGGAGGGGTGGAGGGAAGGAGGGCGGTGCTGGAGGGACGGTCTATAGCTATAATTATCCCATATTATTAGTAATGATAATAATATTGCTGAGAGAGTGGAATTTGTTTGCCCCTCAGCCTTGCCCACTGCTTCATTTCGGAACGTGGAGTGATGAATTAATAAAAAACTTTCCGCTGGCTGGTTGAGTGGCATATGACATACACGTTTCCCCTCCCCCTCCCACTCTCTTTCTCTCCATCTTTCTCCCCGTGACTAGCTCTCTCGTTCACTGGCAAAATAGCATCACAGAGACCCACTTTCAGGGGGAGTGAATATAGGAAAGAGGTGTAATCAACAAAATTGAGGCAAAGCGCTGTACTTTGTCCACTTCAATTCACCAATGATGAGCACTGTGCATTCTGACATTTGGCTTTGGTGTGTGTTCCCCTGCAAGGTGACTGCTTCATAATCAGGGCAGAGAGTGCAGACAGGTCGGGGTGGGAAACGGCCTGTGCACGATCTGTCAAAATTTCATCACTATTTGCTGCAAACAGACACCTCAAGTCACCCTAAGCTGTGCTGTGTGAGTTGACAGATAGAGAGTGAGTCTTTTAGAGATGTTTATTACAGAGAAGTTGATGTCTATCATCAGCGAGATACACATTTTTAAAAGTCCGCCTCAGGTCAGAGAGGGCGGTTATTTTGGAGAACTGAAAAGAGAAAATGTTCTAGGAATCAACAGCAACAAGTTAGGCATTAATGTTTCCCATAGTTGATGACAGAAAGAGTCTTTTCAGGTCAAAATGTTTTCCTAATTAAGTCTCAATCCAGCATAACACCACATTAGATTCAGAAGGGCGATTTTCAAAAAATGAGCTGCATGTTTTTTTTTTTTTTTTTTTTCCTCTGATGTACCGTGTCTGAAACACTTTGTTTTGCCGACCAAGCTCTCTAACCCCATGTGACTGTGGAGTTGACAGCGTTCAGCTATCAGCTTGTCTTGTTTCTTGTTTTGTTCTTTGTGAGCCTGATGAAGCCTCTCTTAATGAGACACCACCATGTCTCTACTTCTAAACTCTTTCATACTGATAGCTTTTTTTGCCGTCATGGCAGGCCCTCTCATTAACCGACATGTTCTCCTTATTTCACTTTGCTCGTTCGTCAATCTCATATCCTGATAGTCTCTCCCTCCTGAGGCCAACGGTGTTGTTATGTGTTGTTGTCGTTTATAAAACGACACCTAAGAACCCTTGTACTCTCCCTTGGCCTGCAATGACAGATCGGATGCTAGGAACGAGTAGACAAGTCGACGAAAGCAATTAGCACATTGAGAGGCTCTGTGTTGTTGCATGTCACTTTGGTTATGTAGTTAGAGCTCCATCTTGCCAGGACAAAGGAGTCATTCATCTTTCAGAGGGATAAACATGTGTGTGTGTATGTCTGCATGTGTATGTATGTCTGTGTCCGTTCCAAGGGCAAATGAAACTACTGTGTTTTTTCCTTTTTTGTTAGCTTTTGCCATGATCCGTCTGACCTGTGGAGTTTACAGGAAAGGTTGAAGAAGTGCTCACATCCTTCCCTTACAAGTGCAAATACAAGAATGTAAAAATACTCTGCCATAAGTAATTCTCCAGCTTTCAACCTGCTTACATGAACGTGTAAGTAGCATTTCTGCTGTTGCGGTGTTGTCACATGATTAAGGGGAGTGGATATAGGAACAAATGTAAGTTTTACTGCACAAATTCCACTGGGCTAAAGTACCTAAATGTATATGATATTGAGGCTGACCCAAATGAGTTGAGACACTGCACCCTTTGCCGTGGTAATCAAGGACATTTAATCATAAATGTCAGTTTTGCTCCTTAACCAGCACTGATACTAGGATGGTCACACATAACCATGTGATAGGCTTACAAGTTACAACTATGCTGTCAAGATATGGAAAAAGCATCTAGAATAACTTCTAAAATGCTGATGTTATTGCGACCTGCCTGCTGAGGAAGAATAATGTTATAATGTTGAGGTCCCAATTTTTCTCATCTCTTACAGTCTCTTTTACTTAAATAAATACTTCCTACACCAGCTGTCAGATAAATGTAGTGGATTAAAAAGTACAATAGTTTTCTCTGAACTGTTGTGGAGCAGAGGGAGAAAGTAGCATGAAATTGAGATACATGAGAAAAGTTCAAGTACCTAAAAAGTACATGAATGAATGTACACAGTGACTTAACATGGCTGCTTTACAGCCACTATTCACACATACTGTTGGTCTGAGATGCAGAGACCACACATGCATTCAAAGACACTCTCAAATTGTTCAATGTGTGATCCTCGGTGCTGCTCTGCTGTGATACAACTCAGGCCTGGATACAATAACAATTAGCAAGTCTAATGGCTCATCGACTACCTTTGCCTCCTTTCATCGGCTCAGCACCCGCTCCCTCCTTTCAGCGTGCTCTGTTCAACATCACAAGACACCACGGTGAAGCAATCCATACAGTGAGGTCAACACTCTTTGCCGCGGTGTCGGGCCACAGCACAGGAAGTGTTTCATTCTAACCTGTTGCGGATTAAGGGCGCTCGCCTGGCGGAGCACGAGATTAACGGATGTTGTCGCAGGCCACTGTCGACAGATGGCTAGGCTATCATTAGCATCTTAATCATCGTGGTTATCTGCTGCTGATAGCCGTCACAGCGCCGGGTAATTTCACTGAATAGCTATCTGATCTTTTCACCTACAGGGTCATACTGAGCAACACCGGAAATCATTTTGCAGACAGGAAATAAAAAACATATATCATCTATCACACCTCGGCATCACTTTGGCATGTTGTTTGTAATTGGAGCCCTGCTGTGTATATTTAGAAGCACCAGCACACACTGTAATGCAGTAGCAAGACAGCAGCAGAGGTTATCTAAACAAGGCTGATGCTAGCACACAGTGTAATCCTATGAAACATGCCAGTCAAGTCATTTTTATCAGCACTGACATACCATCCACACAGCACCTAATCCCGCTTATGTACTAATGGAAATGTGGATGTACGCTGTATCAGTGCAAACTCCCCAAAGAAAACAACAATATTAAGATGGCTTAATGCTCTCATCTTACTCTCTCTCTCACACACACACACACACACAAACATACGTACGCAGATACACACATACCACCTCCAGTTCTGGTCGAAGAGGGATATTATTTAATGGAATCATGCTTCTTCTTTTTTTTCCCCTCTCTCTCTCTTATCGCCCTTTCCACAGACACCCTGCTTGCCCTGCCAGGAAAACAATGAGAGCACAAAGCCTTTTGTTAGGACCAGTACCCAGCATTTCCACCTCCGCCACCCACCCATCCCCCCAAAAAAAACAACCCACACTACACTGTATTCACACCTCCCCAATGTTATCTCAGCCTTGTCGCACTTCCATCTCCCCTCCCTCCCTCCTTCCGTCCCCCTGCCAGCCTGTACATCCTACTTTTGGCAGCACATCCACGGTGGCAGGTTTTTCTTGTTTTTTTTTTTTTTTTTTCCCAACGCAGTCAAGATGTGCTCAAGATTCGCTTATCACAAGATAGGGAGGAAAGGGGGGTGGTGATAGAGGCCGTGAGAGGGAGGAAAGGAGGTATGGAGCGGGAGAATGAAGCTGGGAGTAGGGGAGGGCTGTGCAGTATGCCCGTCATTATCAGCTGCTGTTAACATGGTGACTTCAGCAGGATGGCGAGAGGGAGATCGATGCGCAGATTGTATGCATCGTCTCCACCGTGTGCTCGCAGCTTAAACAAGTAAAAGCTCATAATGTCAGGCTTATTTTGCATAATTCGGGACTGAAAACATACATACATACAATTTCTGCTTCTTCTGTCCAGCTCTCCCAAACACACACACCTCATCAGCCCCCTTTTTCCATTAACACCACCATTGCCACCAGTGCCACATTCGTCAGTATCCACCGTTAAACCGCGCCTTCTCCAACATGGATGCTGTCATTAAAACATGATTAATTTCCTCCAAGCAGCTATTACAAACTGTAATCTTCCTCCCCGCACCCATTGTAGGAACACACCGTGCTAATATCATTTCAGCCTCACATTCATGCACACCCACACACACACATTTACACCATGAATTATAGAATTTAGCGATAGCAAACTCTCATTACTATATGGGAAACCTAGACCTTCTGGGAGAGAGGTGTGTATGAGTGTGTGTGTGTGTGTGTGTGTGTGTGTGTGTGTGGTTGAAATATTAGCTTGAGACCATCAGATAAGGACAGGGTGCGTGTGTGTTTCTGTGTCTCTTTTGTGTGAGTGTATATGCAAAAATACACTCACACAGTCCCCCTCCCCTCCATGGATATGGTAAATGTGTAAGCCATGCCAATGGCCAGGATAAAGGGCTATGTGTGAATAAACTTTATATAATTACAAGCCACAATTAAATCACCACAACCAATCTGCCATCATTCAGTCCCAGGACTTGAACACACACGCTCACACACATACATATCTGTATATCCTTTATTGTCTCTTGGTTTTATTATTAAGGATGATAATGATGATTGGTGAGTGCTTTTTATGGTGGTTTCTTCTGTCGTGTTCTTTTGCTGAATACTTCACTCTGGTACAGGATCAAAGATGCAACCACAAGTTGATTGTTTCTCTCAGTTCTGGCTCTCTGTCCACTCCACTGTCTATTAAACGTGCCTCTTCTCCCTCTTTCTTTCTTTCTTCCTCTGATTTTTCTGTCCCTGCTTCTGTTTCCATCCCTACCACTTCTCCCACTCTTTCCTCGCCCCCGGTCTGGTTGCGGACCAATCAATCCCATATTCTATCTTTAATGCGGTCTATCACAATTTTCTCATTATAATCAGAGAGTGATTGGATTCTGGGGGTAAATGAGGGATTCTGAGAGGTAATTAGCAGACTAATAACCCCAAGTTCTGACACGCTGAAATAAGAGACGGATGGAGGGACTTTGAATCTCTCATCTGTGTGGATGAGAGGAAGAAGAGAGAGGAGGAGGGGGGAATCAGCCTCTTCTGAAAGCTCTCTGCACAGATTCATCACTAGCAAGCCCAATATTATTCAGTGGCAGTGGGAGGAAGGGAAGTGTGAGTGGATATATTTGTAGAACAGTAGGCACGTTTGTCTGAACGTTTAATTCTTCTCCTGGCGTTTCTGTTGCAAATAAAGCTGAGAGCAGACTTTTACATTAGTAAAACTTACAAAAACAAGACAGCCAAACACAATGATTATTTCCACAACAGGATGACAGGTCAACCCTGCTTCCTAGAAATTACATTTGCATACTTATATTTAATTCTTAGGGGATTTAATGCTGTATGGATTATACTTTTTCCAGTGAAGGATATGCTATGTTGTACCATATGCAAAGCCATGCAAGTCCTGCATGTGGTTAGATTTAGGCAACAAAAGCACTGCTGTTAAGGCGAGGGAAAGAGTAAACATTGAACAGTGAACATTTTGCAAATAGAAGTACAAATATTTTGCGACTTGGTCTATATGTTCATTAAAAAGTTTTTTTTATTACAAGCCATTATGTAAATTAGTAGATTATAAATATGATCTCTAGGACACAGGGTTGGACAGATATATTATGATTACAACTGTATTGTAAGGCAATCCCCTAAATCCCTTCACATGCTGCAACTATTTTGAAAAAGTTAAAGAAATGGAACTAAAGGCTACATTAGGACTAGACAGTAGATGCATAGGAGGTTTGTATAAGTGGTAAGAGGAAGGTGAGCTTCAGCTTAGGTGTGGCTTTGCACTGAAAAGGAAGTGCTGCGCCTGAAAATCCCTTTCCAGAGTTGGAGTCAGGGTGGTTTGGGAAGTTGCATAGAATTTCTGGATAACTTTCCAAAACAGACAGTATGCCAAGCATGTCCATTTTACATAATTGTGACAATGTATGTGTGTGTGTGTGGAGGTGAGAAAGTAAGGCGGCAACCTGAGTCTCAGTACAAACAAGTGCACCAACATGATTATCTCTGAGAAGAGACTGTGCAGAAGTCTGCACCCTTCTCTCCATTTATATTAATCGTATTGAGGCGACCAAAAGTTTCAAAATTCCTGGACAGAAATAACAGAAATAAGGCAGGCTTTTCAGCTTACCTTTGAATGTAGTGATGTGAAAGTGTAGTTTGCCTTTAGGTGTGGCTGAACAACACAAGTACAAATCCACATTGTTTTTCAGTGCAGTTACTCTAGTTCATTGCAGTGTAAATATTAGTGTGCTTACCAGCGGCCACTTGAATTCATTACTGTCTCAGAGCATTAACACTATAGGTTGAGTTTATAATGGTACACAGTGGTGCACACTTCTCCTCAGGGTTGTATAGCACCTGTTAGCGTTGTATGTGTCCATTGGCCTCAGGTGTGTGTGTCTTGGCCAGCGGAGCGCGTGATTAGCCAGCACTGCCGGCCATCCATCTTGGTTGGTGGAGAGGACGGGAGGGGTAAGGTTGACAACAGACCTGGGTGGCCTGGCCCCAGGATACAACTATGTCTCCATCCACCTACTGACCACACACACACACACACACACACACACAGCAGCAGCACCAAGCCTGCAGGTTAATGGCTTTGACTCCTGTCCACTCCATCTCTCTCCCGTCTCCTGCTCTCTCCCTCTCCCTGTCATTTCGTTGTCCTAGTCAAATGTTTGCTCTCTCCGTCTTAATCTCTCTCTGTCTTCTTCACCTCCATATATCCCTGCATCACCTTCCTCCCCCTGTGCCTTTCTTTTCCATTTCTCTATTTGTTTCCTCCATTACCTTTCCATCTCCTCATTACCTCGCTCCAGTTTTCTTTCTCCCCCTCTATCTCTCTCTGTCTTACCTGGAGTGTGTGTTGCATATGTATCAGGGATGTGACAAAGTGCTGCCCTCAGCACAAACACAGCCAGGCATCCAGAGAGTCAAGTCTTTAGAATGTGGAGAGAAGAGAAGAGAGAGATGGAGGAAGAAAGGGAGAGAGGCTGAGTTTGTAGTAAGAGAAATAATGGTGGGAGGTAGAAAAAGAAAAGGAGAAGGAACAAGGAGAGTAGAAATGAAATGCTGAACCAGAGGGAAATTGTATTTTGATATTTCATGTTGTTGCCACAACTGAGGGCAATATTTCAATGTGTCTGCCAGTTTTACAGTTGAGGTAAAGTTTGTCGGTCCAGAACATCTTCATCATGGTGGACAGATATGCCTCAACCAAGCATGAATTTATCAGAGTTTCTATTCACAGTATTTTAATTCTTACATCCTGATTCTACTAACAGTAGCTGAATGCAACCCCTGCTGTCAGAAGAGTATTTGGGTTTTGGAAGTGAAAGGTGATGGGAAGTGACGTGTGAAACAGATTGGAGAAGGTGGCGTTAGTGTTTGTTTTTTGCGAAGGAAAAGATGAAAAATGATGAATGACAAAAAGAAAAGGGGAATGAAGAGGGACAGTAACGGTGGCGTACAGAAGAAAGATTGTCTGGATCAGACTCATATTTTAGTTTGAATGTAATATACAGTACACAAAGAACAACAGTCATTTAGCAATGTGAGTCAGCGTGTCGCTGCTTTCATATCTGTTGTTTTATTTATGTGAATTGTTGCAAGTTGTAAATTTCTTTCGTGTTTACTGGTAAAAGTCAGGCTCTGACAGGTCTACAGTTATTATGGTGTTATATTTTATGTAACACTTTTAAAAAGTTGATGAAACTTGTAGGTACTGCTTCTGATTAACTCTCAAAGCCCAAAATATTATAAAACAAAGGAAAACTGAGATACAAGGAAAAAAAGAAACAGTACAAGGAGTACTGGGCTCTATTTTGTCAGACGTATAGAAAGTGGTTGACAACAACAGGTTGAACTTGTCTCTGTGAATAAGGGCGGGAACAAATGAGAGGAGACAAAAGTGACAAGTCACCAGAGAGACAGACAGGTCGTCGTCCCTATCGTCATCTCCAGTGATGTTCTACCTTTGGCTAGTTGCCAGGCAACTGTGCACTTGACGACAACAGAGAATGAGTTGATGCGGTTCTCCTTTCGCAGCGAGGAATAGTGGGTAGCCGATGTCAAACAACCTTCACCCCAGTACACACACAAGCTCAGTATGAGGGTGCCCATCTTTTACCATGGTGAGAGCAGTGAAAACAGCATGGCAATGCTGTGTGCCTATTGGTGTATGTGTCAAGAATAACTTTCCTCTCACTGGCTCCACCTGAGCAGTACACACTCGCTGGTCCATTGGAATACTACAACACACACGTGAATGTCAGCAAGACAGTATTTTGCACTTGTGTGTTCACTTGCATGTTAGTACTCCTCCTCACTGTCTCATGCTGTGACCATGAATAAGCGAGTGCCGGTGAGTCCCACCGCGTGAGCCCACCTACCCCTGTTTTGCTCCCTCTCAATCCCCAAGCAAACACCTTGATAGAGACCCACCACTGTTTACACCTGTAGCTTATGGTAATACCGCCATTGATACACACACATGGCTATACAACACACACGTACGCACACACTGAACACCCACAATGGGAGTGGAGAAAAAAGACCCCCGGTAGCTGCAGATGAAGAGAGAAAAAGAGTAGAAAGAGAAAGAAACATGAGAGGCCATCTGACAAAATGCCTTTGTTATATCAGTGAAAGGAAGTAGCAGCTCATCAGTGCAGGACAGTTTTCATTCAGTTTAGTTTAATACAGTAATGAAATTCAATATTTCCACTGAAAATGTCTGTATTTGAACACATCTGTTGGCTTCAGGGACCGTTCTCAGTAGTGCACCAAATGTGTGTTATTCCACAGTCCACAATAGTCCCCCAAAAATGTGTAAATCGCTCCTATTTTGGTAATGTTTGCTAAAAACTGCAGTGTTGAGCTGAAAAATATGTTTTTAAAACTAGAACTCTGTCTGTTTGTGACCTGTTTTTAAAGATCTGTATTCACAAACAAATGGCCCGACAAAAACAGGCAGAGTAGGGAATCTGGAGCGAACTGAAATATCACATCAGGGTTGTTTTTTTTTTTGTTTTTTTTTTGAGGGTGTGTTGATAGTAAGAAAAATATAGAATGGCACTGGCTTTATTTTTCAAACATTTCAAAAAATATATTAAAATATATTCTGAGTCTATGCAAAAGCTATAACGTGGGTTATTTGTGTTATACAGATGTTTTACCATAAAAGAAATTTATTAGAAATTCATGTAATATACAAGAAATGTGTACAGTGTTTAGTATAAAGCTCTCCAGACATGTTTTAAGACACGGCTTAGAATAATAATTTGTAGTTGATGTGTTTTTTTCTTCACATAAAGTTCAGATATCTTATTAAGTGGAGGAAAGCAACAGCAGTGATTTAATTTACACACACACAGAAACTTTTGTGAAGTCCAAAAACATCCTTCTAGTGTCAAACTGTGCACATAGATCATCTGGCACAGTGAAGGTCAAACTTCCAAACAAACTGAAAATAAGCAAAACACATTTTAGAGTAGATGGAGACTTAAAATTACATTAGAATTCAATATGTATTTGAACATCTGCCTCATTCATAAACAGTTTAGCATCACTCTATTTATACATATTAATAGAACTGTGATAATAGCATGAATGGGACCCAAAAGGAGAATGAATAAGGCGACAGTGAACGTGTCATCCTGAGAATTAATGCTCTGCTCCTCTGCAGTCGCCAGTCATTTAACAATATGTCAAATCTCTCTGACCTGTAATTTTTTTGAATGCTGGAGCGCAGTGCTCAGATGCATCATTTCCTCCCTAAGTTTCATTCATCCAGTGCTGTCTGAGTTATTGCGTGTGACAGATGAATGGATAAACCAAGAGAGAAATGAGCAGACAGACCAAAGTCATCAAAGGGGACAAAAACAAGAGCAAAGAAAGCCAAACTAAACATTTTTTACAACTTAATTTCACTCAGACCCCTCTGTTTCATGTCTGCTGTTATATGTTACACTCCACACGTGCATGCTCAGTCCTCGTCTGTCTTGCCGGCAGTAACTAATGGCAACAGAGAGAGGAAGTACTCCGTTATGCCTGGCTGCCTGCTCTGCTTAAGGGAAATGCTGCGTTCACAATAATGTGATAATACAGCTCTGATGAGCTGTCAGTCAAACACCTCACTGCTGAAAGAGATGACAGGGAGAAGGTAGTTTTATTGGTGTGTGTAAGAGTGTATATGTGGGTAGGTGGGTGGGTGGGGGAGTGAACAGGTGTGTGTGTTCCCTCATGTTTATGCTAATTTACAAGTCTGTATGTCTGTTCTGTGTTATCAGCAAACCTGTATTGTGCTGCAGTATTGCTTGCGGTTTTCAGTGTGTGTGTGGGTGTGTGTGTGGGTGGGTGTGTGCATTTGTCTGTCTATTCTCTGTGAGTATATGTGTGTGGATGAGAGAGAGGAGTGTGTGAGAGAGAGAGAGCAGAAGTCCTAGTGAGTGTAGTTGTGTAGGTAAACACATCTCTGTGCGTGTCTGTGTCTGTGTGTGTGTGTGTGTGTGTGTGTTTGTGTGGCATTAATTTAGCAGAGCTCTGGAAGCGCCCAGGCAGGCCAGTCTGTTAGCGTAGCCGCTCTGCCACTACTTATTAATCAACCTGGCAGACAGACAGTGGTGGCACTGCCCCTCTGCCTGCCAAATAGGGAACTGGCCTCACTCTGATAACTTTCAACACACTACACCCACTGCTCTGAGGCTGCCAAATTAGGAGCAACCCTGGCTAAGATAAGTCTAATAGTCCCATGCTGTGGGAGGGTGATAGACTGTGGCTCACCTAAAAGACTGATGGTCTTGGTTGGAGTTGTGGGGTGGGGGTTAAGAGGAAGAAAGCAAAGGTTGTGAGGGAGGAAGCAGGAGAAAGCAGAGGAATTGTGAGATTCTTTTTCTTGTTTATCCAGGGGGAATTCACCCTGCATACGTGCTGCATTTCGAACAAAACTTGGCCCAACCTGGATGCCAGGCAGAATCTACATTCTTAGAAAATAGCAGGTTGGCTGAATGTCAGTGTACATTCAAAGCGGACCGGTTTCTCTGCCAGCAGAAAAGACGATGCTTATTTACAATCTCCATTCATGTGGTAGTCCTGCATAAGCAATGTCACTGCCAATCTTTGTTGGCAAAACTTCCACTAGGCACAAAAAAGCAAATTGATCGACCAAACTGTGACATTGGACGGGTCAGAAGATTTAATCCCTCCGCTCTGTGCTGAAGTGTAAATAATTGTCAAAATCTGGAGTGCAGCAGAGTGGAGTCTGTAAGTGCATTTTTGTTAATTTGGTTCTTTTATGGTCGGCTAAACTTAAAGACTTCATAGCCTGGTTTCTGATGAACGTTTTGTGGTGATTTCAAATCGTCTGAATAATGGACATTTCTGGCATACGGAGGCATAAAATGTGTTGTAAAGACCATTTTACACAGCGAAGGGTTTCCAGGTTGCCTTGCATCTATTTATGTTGCTGTATGAATTATTTATCAAGGCCTTGGACATCTTTCATATCAGCGTGTCTGTAGATTCTCGGTACACACAGACACATTGACTCCTCTCGCCCACTCTCTCGCTCTTTATCTTGCTCTTTTTCACCACAATACTTTGACTGCACTCTGTTCACACTGCTCTGACTCTACATCTTATTTCTGACATTTCTGCACTCTGTCAGCTCTCTCTATCTTTCCGTCCTTCCTCTCAACTCTTGAGCAGAAGCAGAGGCTCTAATGTAGACATATTCTCTCTGCATGAGATTAACAGCTCAGTCACTTTGCACCAGCTTTAGCCATTATTTTATAATGGAGAGAGCACTGACAGTGATCACACAGATTACTGAGAGCTATCCAGCACTTAGTTGTTATACCTTGTCACTCTGAGTTCAAAGTATAAATCTAAACCGTGTATGCCACTGACCTTTAAAGTACATCCAACAAGATTACAGGAGATTGAGAAACAAACTTGAAGGAATCAAGCTCCAGTAGTGCAAACTGCAATGTGATTTTGGTGTGTTTAGAACTGAAGGTCATATGACGTGCTTTGGCCAAAGACTGACACTGACTGACTGATTTTTCCAATTTTTTTCCATTATGAAACATAGTGAAAATTCTTCTTGGGATAAACAGACTTATTCTTGTTCTTAAGCATGAATACAAAGTCTTGTATTGGAGTTTTGAATAGGAGAACTTGAGTTAGTGCTGCAGATGCTTTTTTCTCTCACTAATTTGCTGGAGTATTGGGGTGTATGAGGGGAATAATATGTGCATCCTTTGTGCTGGTTGGCTGTTATCAGGCTGAAATGTCTTAATCACTTTTGTCAGAACAATACCTGGCTGGCACGCCTGGAAAATAACGACAATAATAGAGACTGTCGCAAACCATTACAAAAGAAAGAGCAGTAAAACAATGACAAAAATTTGAGTCAGAAATGTGTCACAACCCATAAAAATAGATATATAGAATAAAACCACTCTTGATGAACCATAATAGTTTTTTATGTTCATGCCACTGGACCGAGAGTTTCTGCTATGTATACATCTAAAGAACCTTTTTGGCTCATTGGCCTGGTTGCCATCTTTAACTGGGATGTATGGGGTGTCAGCTTGGAACACAATACCCAAGCCTCTTAGGCTCCGTCCGCACTAATATCTCATTCTAGCTCTGTATCAGAAACAATCTCTGTCCATACTAACACGCCTGAAAACACATATCACATGACCAATCACCTACACAGGGCGCGTGCATGCCAGGAAGCAGATTGTCTCCTCTGCAGTTGGTTGCTTAATTGTAGAAAATACAAACAAGGAACAGCACTAGCAAACTGTTACTGAAAGAAACATGAGACACATTCCGACTAAAACTGAAACAGGGGCAGTGTTCCCACTCCAGAGCAGTGTGGATGCCAGGTGTTAATGTAGCAACAGTGATGCGTTTTAAAACTAAAACATATTAGTGTGGATGTAGTCTTGTCACAAATTAGATGGAGCTGCCTTGTTTGATCTCTGTCTCTAATCTGAGCAATCAAACAAGTGTTACAGGAAATGGGCTTTAGCTACGATCTGAAGGCTGTCACTATTTTTAAAACTTGTGTTTTTCATGTATTTCAGACTTCATTTTAAGAAGCCCAACCTCATTTTTAGCGAGAGCATGTGTCACTCTCTCTGCGTCATGAATTGAACGTACTTCACCCACATATAATTTACAGCTCTGCAGACACTTCTCACGTACAGGCAGCCTTACAGTTGAGTCAGACTCACAGATCAGGAGAGGGGAGTGATGGACAGTGAGATGAAGGGAGAGGAGATGAAATGTACTCCACATTCGTGTCACCAGAGTACTGATGTGAGTGGCTCAGGGACAGCCTCTGAAATACCACCGTGCTGTACACAATGCTGGGTCACACACATGCTGAAAGTTCCATTAACACATGGGCTTGTCCAGGCACAGCTGGCTGAAGTGGAGAGAAGAATGGCATCAAGGGACAGATACACTAGATAACACAGAGAGAGAGAGAGAGTGGTGGAAAATTGCAGGAATGGATACACACTGCCTATCAAGGTACACTACGTACTGCTACCTGACAGATGCTTTCTCTCTGTGCCTGTTCGCCCTGTTATGTGATCAGCTCTTTCCATTGTATTCTGTTGGCAGTGAGGACACGAATATATTTTTACTAGCTTTTCCTTGAATTTTCTTCTGATGAGTGACATTTGTGCAGGTCCATCTTTTCTTTGCCTGTTCCGGTGACCGTTGCTGCTCACAGTAAGTAACTAGATTGTAACTGAGTTACAGTTACAGTTAGCACATGTGGTTTTCCCGTACAGGAGAGATGTCCAGACATTAGGAACATAGTTGGAGGAGTGTAAGGAGTGCCATTTTCATGATCGTTTCTAAGCTAAGAGTGGTCATTAGAGTGCACTTATACCTGAAAATAGAGACGTGCCACGCTTAAACACTGCAGTATGTTCAGAAAAGAAATCTGTAAAAGAAACACCTCTCAGAAAATGAAGGAATGATGCAGAGTAATGGGCCCAATAAGTAAAGTGTAAACATATAAGCCTAAATAATAGACTATTACTTAATTTTTTTTAAAGACTCTCATAAACACATCTAAGCATAATTGAAAGTTTTGTCAGTTATAAATGAAGGTTGCTGATGAGCAGTTAAAAAATGTAATGGTAACACTGAGACTGTGATTTTGTCTTGTACAAAATTCTGTCTGAGGATTTGACACATGAATGCATTATATAGGAAGTTCATTTTTAAAGTGGCGATAGTGCTTGTGCAGAAATAAACTCTAAATTGTCTTGGTATGAGTGACTTTGGTGCTTGCTTGAAGCAGCATAGATTTCACAGACTGGCTTTATCTCACAAGACGGACAGAGTTTTGTGAGTTGATCATATTGTGGGACGAGCGCTGCCTTCCTCTCCTTCAGAGTGAATTCATTTCTGGGCATTACGTCCACCTCATTCAGAACAATGAGTGATGTGACAAAGATGCAGGCACAAATCATAAGGTTGACAAACAGCGTTATCTGGCTTCACACATGGGAGCAGTGATTTCCATTTGTACATGATGGTGTGAAGAGAGAAAACACCACCTCTGACAAAAGCCCTCAGCGCAGTTATTTGTTTGTCTTTTGTTGCATTGTGAAATAGTCGAGGATAACCATTCTTGCTTGTGTTTCATCTGATCTGCGTGTGTTTACACTAAAATCCTGACATGCACACACACACACCTTTCCTCCATGCACAATGTGTAGGAGAAGGTAATACACAATTTTTGCAGAACATTGTTTATCAAATTGTTTACCCAGTATACATGCAAGTGGAAGGTCAAAATAATTGAAAGCTCTGCTGAGTGTGTGTGTGTGTGTGTGTGTGTGTGTGTAGGGGGTGTTGGGATGAGCGGTCTAGAGGGATTTGAGCAATTGTCCTCCACACACTTATGAGGCAGGAGTCAGATTGGTTTCTTTATGTGCTGAATATAAATCTCAGAATTCCCTTTGTCACACTCACACACACACGCATTCAGACTCATGTCATCCACACTTCTGATGCCTTATCTAACAATAACCTTCTAATACTGAAGGCATTCGGCAGAACTGTCACTGTCACCATCGGAGTGAATTGCATTTTATCATGTCATTTGCATATTTTAATTACACTGCCATGGAAGGGGAAACCATCAGACATCTCAATAAATTTATCATGTAAATACATGTGTGTACAGGTATATGTGTGTGTGTGTGTGTGTGTGTGTGTATGTGTGTGAGTGTGAGTCAGAGTGAGATGTACCCCGGCTGGTTTTGTTGTGGCTCGGTTTGAATCGTGCAGCAGAGAGAGCAGCATCTCAGCGCCGACGCTCCCCCAGCGTGAGGCCGACCCTGTGAGTTGAGAGGGAGGTTAGAAGCTGAATAATGAATCCAAACACTTCAAACCTTTTTTCAAAAGCAGCAGATATGGAGCAGCCTCTTTTACTGAACATGTTTTGATGTGAAAATTGTAGGACTTCCTGTTCAGTCTGAGCCCAGCTTTACCCTGGCCTGTCGCTGCAGAACACAGAAAAACGTATAGACTTCTCCCATGATAATACATAGAATATTGATTTATAAGGAAGCCATAGTAGAGGATGGTTCCCCAAACTGACACCACATGTGGTCGCATGTTTTTAAAATTGCAAACAGAATTTTTAGTTGATTTCTATGATGAATCATAACAGTCAAATAAAATGATTTTCAAATAGCATGAACTGTGCCAGATGAACAAAACCCAAGCTCAGCTTAATTGTACCATGCTGGCTATACTCAGTGCCATGCAAAGTGAGTGCAGCGAGAGGTGGAGTTACAGTATCTAGGCCAACCCAGCATGGGCGCCGTTTGAAGTATTGCAGCATTTTGCCAGCGCGTAGTAGCAGAGTTCTACTTTTAGCTTCAGAGATGCGCAGACACAACAGCCATTCATTGCAGCGTAGCAGCCGAGGAAGGAGAAAACACGAGGGGAAGATGATGGCGCGCCACAGATAGACTCACACATAAACATACAAATAAAAGACCTGTATGCATACAAGCAGAATCAGATGCTCTGACACACACACACACACACACACACACACACACACACACACACACATACACACATTCACACACCCCTGCAGACCCACAGTGAGTGTTTATCCATTTATTTTTGTTGTTTGTTTGTTTTGCTCGGTAAATCCTAACCACTGCACAGCTGCTGCTGCTGCTGCTGCTGCTGCTGCTCCTGCTGGAGCAGGCATGGACGGCAGTTTGGGGATTCATTAGCTCTTGTTTTCTTCCCTCTGCCCCCCTTCCTCTATTTTCCCTCCAATCCCTCCATTCCTACTCAGGAGCACTGTCTAAATATTTTACTCTGGTTGGACCAAGATAGGATTTTGGCACTTTTTGAAATCTTTGATCCACCCTTTTTTTTCCCCTTAACTTTTTGAAGTTTTGGACTCTCCACTCTCTCTCTCTCTTTCTTTGGACTCTCTTGGTTTTCTCAGCTGGGTTTGGATACAACACTTAAACAGACTGGAGGGAGGTGGGACAATGGAACAAAAGACACTTTTTGGAGGTGCGCTAAACCACTAAATTACAAAAAGTCAGATATTATCCTGCAGAGGCAAAATAACAGAGAATTTTATCATTTTGAGCTCTGATACATTTTCACAATATGATTTTGCCAACACTTAAAAAAGTTGTTTTTGGGAAAATGTGATACTTTATACAGCTGGAGTACATGGGAAGACTGTGGGGCAGATGATGATTTGATTAAAAAATATATGTGTAGTTGCACATATATCCACACAAAAGGGCTACATATTAGTGTGAGGCGCTTTGTGTGTGTGTGTGTGT